>NW_004524647.1:2166278-2181957 GCF_000260255.1 Octodon degus
ACTTTGTGTGATATCCTATCCTCAAACTGTTAGAAGTGCTGGTCATTTACTTGCCATTCCAGTATTTATCTTATGTTTTACTCTTAGTACTTCTATTCTATCATGAAAACTTTTTCTTAGTTCAATTGTTTTGAAACATTTAATTTTCTGAATATTGCTTAATCATAATTTTTGTTCTAAGATTTATATTGTCTTTGACTTACAATTTATTTAAAAGACATTGTATGATATCTTCTCCTTGAGTTAGAAACTTTAAAAAGTATATTTCCATTTTCTGTTGACTTTAAAAAAACCAGAGGTTTGTAAAAAAAAAAAAAAGAAAAAAGAAAGAAAGAAAAAGAAAATGTATTTAAGAGTTTTTATGTTTTTGTTTATGTCTCTATGTTGTTTCTTAGTAATACTCATGAAATTTTCTATATCTATATCAGTATTTTGTTGACCTAGTTTACTGGTGACTGACAAGAGTATTTTTAAATCTTCTATAGGAACTATTAGCAGTTTACATTTATCCCATGCAACTATTGGTATTGATATTACACATTTTCAAGTTTGCTACTAGTATTATCTAATCTAAAATGTATATACCTCCCAAGGGAAAGCAGGGTATTATAATTATCTTTTATGTTTCTTTATTTGATCTTGTGCTGTAATATCATGTTGTAAGAATTAATTAAATTTAAGAGGCAAAATTTTAAAAAAAGAAAAAATCATTAAAGCATGTACATAAGAAATATTAGCTATAGAAGAAGAAAATTAAATACCATCTTATTCCACATGAGAAAGAAAAAAAAGCTGGTTCTTTCAAAGATTAAACAAAATTGATAAGCCCCTAGCTAACCTCATCAAAAAGAATAAAGAAAAATCTCAAATACAAGGAATAAGGAACAAAAAGGTTGACATTGACACAGAATCAATGGAAATTCAGAAGATTATCAAAAGCTACTTTGAGAATCTTTACTCTCACAGAATAGAAGACACAGTAGAAATGGACAGATTCCTAGAAAGATACAAATTACCAAAACTGAATCAAGAAGATATAATCTGGTACAAGATCTCTCAATAACTCCATAACAGCCAATGGAATACAAAATGTAGTAAAAAAAAAAAAAAGTTATCAACAAAGAAAAGTCCAGGTCCTGATGGATACACAGCTGAACTCTAAAAGGAATTTACACCATATATTGTCTCAATACTCCTCAAAATCTTCAAAGAAATTGAAAAGGAAGCAATCCTCCCAAAATCATTCTGGGAGGCAAGTATTATACTGATACCAAAACCGGGGAAAGACACAATTAAAAAAGAAAACAACAGGTCAGATTCCCTCATAAACATAGCTGCAAAAATCCTCATAAAATCCTAGCAAATAGAATACATCAAAAAGATCATACAACATGACCAGGTAGGATTAATTTCAGGGATGAAAGGACGGTTCAATATATGCAAATCTATAAATGTAATAAACTATATCAATAGAGCCAAACCCAAAAACCACATGATCATCTCAATTGATGTAGAAAAGGCTTTTGAGAAAGTCCAACACTCGTTCATGTTCAAAGTCCTACAGAAAATTGGAATAGATGGCCTCTACTACATTCTGATAAAAGCCATCTATGACAACCCAATGGCTAACATAATTCTGAATGGAGAAAAACTGAAATCTTTTACTCTCAGATCTGGTACAAGACAAGGTTGCCCTCTGTCACCACTCCTATTCAATATTGTTCTGGAATCATTAGCTAGAGTCATTAGACAAGAGGGACAAATAAAAGGAATAACAATAAGTAAAGAAGAAGTTAAGCTATCATTATTTGCAGATGACATGATACTGTACTTGGAAGACTAAAAAAACTTCAGCAAGAAGCTACTAGAATTAATACACAAATTCAGTATCATAGCAGGATACAAAGTCAATACTCAAAAGTCATTCCTCTACCCAGATAATAAACATTGAGAGGGAAATTAGAAAAACAATATCTTTTACAATAGCACTGCAGAAAATGAAATACTTAGAAATTAATCTAACTAAAGGAGTAAAAGATCTATTCAATGAAAATTATAATACTCCAAAAAAGAAATTGTAGATGATTTCAGAAAATTAAAAGATATTCCCTGGTCTTGGATAGGAAAAACCAACATTGTGAAGATGGCCATACTCCCAAAATTGCTATGCAGATTTAATGCAATCCCTATCAAAATACCACCAACATACCTCACAGAGCTAGAGAAGTCATTCCTAAATTTTATTTGGAACCATAAATGACCTAGAATAGCAAAGGCTGTCCTGGCAACAAAGACAAGGCAGGAGGCATTACAATTCTTGACTTAAAATTATACTACAAAGCTACTATGATAAAATCAGCCTGGTACTGGCAAAAAAAAAAAAAAACACCTGAGGATCAATGGAATAGATTACAAGATGCAGAAACCTCTACAAAAACACTCAGCCACCTGATCTTCAACAAAGGGGCCAAACATGCTTACTTGAAGAAAGATAGCCTCTTTAACAAATGGTGCTGGAAAAACTGGCTTTCTAAATGCAAAAAACTAAAACTTGACCAGGTCTGTCACCATGCACTAAGCTAAAGTCAAAATGGATTAAAGATCAAAACATTAAAACAGAAACACTAAATCTCCTGGAAGAGAAAGTAGGAGGAACTCTTGAAGACAGAGAGGTAGGCAAAGAGTTCATGAACAAAAATCAAATCATAAAGGTAACACTTGAAAGAATTAACAACTGGAACCAATTCTCTTTGAGAAGTTTTTGCATGTCAAAAGAAATTACCAACAAAGTGAAAAGACAACCCACAAATTTGGAAAAAAGTCTTAACTTTTAAGCACTGAGACAAAGGTCTTCTCTCTAGAATTTATAAAGAACTAAAAAACAAAAAAACATTAGGGCCACAAAATTTAAAGACCCAGTTCAGAAGTGGTCATCAGAGATGAACACACACTTCTCAGAGCAAGAAATTATAGAAGCTAATGAATATATGAAAAAATGCTCCACATCACTAGCCATCAGTGAAATGCAAGTTAAAACAATACCAAGATACCATCTCACCCCAGAAAGAACGGCTATTATAAAAAAATCAGGAGTAGGAATTTCTGCCACATTCTGAGAACCCCCAGACCCAGTCCTAGCCCAGGTCCAATCATCTTCAAATGATCTCAAGATATGTAGCATCTGGGTCCTCAACATCTGTGATCGTAGCCAGAGGAAAGCAGAACAATGACTTCCAAGTTCTAAAAGAAAATAATTGCCAAGCCATGAAAGGAAGCTAACCCATCAATTTTGAGACCAAAGGAAAACGAAAAATGTTCCTACATAAAGGCAAGAGTCTATCCTCAGTGAATCTACACTCCTAAAAGCTGTAAAGTATATTTCAGGAATCAAAAATTTAGCCAGTGAAAAAGGAATACTTTTATAAAAGCCTAATACAAGTATACAGTCACTGAATAGCTTAACAATGCCTGTGATGTAAGCAACATAGGACAATTTAAGCACGTAAGTTAGGGGACAGTATGACAAGTTTTGTGTTTATAAAGATATTATTATGGAGAAGGATCCTACTTCCAAACACTTAAAAGTAAAAATGAAAATATGGATCTCAAATAATGCAAAAGAAGATAAGGACTTTCTACTCTGCGTGTGGTGGAACCTATAATCTCATGTACCTGCGAAGTTGAGGCAGGAGGGTCTTAAGTTCAAGGCCAGTTTGAACAATTTAACAATTTAAGGAAACCCTGTATGTAAATAAATTTTCAAAAGGGAAAAAAAAAAAGAAATCAACCAACAACAAATGCTGGAGAGTCGGTGGGGAAGAAGGAACACTTCTCCACTGCTGGTGGGAATGTAGACTGGTGCAAGCATTTTGGAAGTCAGTGTGGAGACTCCTTAAATAACTAGGACTGGAAATACCATTCAAGCCAGCTATCCCCCCTTTGGGAATTTTATCAAAAGAACTGAAAATAGCATATCATAGTGATATATTTGCATCTATGTTTATAGCAGCACAATTTGTGATAGTCAAATCTTGGAAGCAACCAAAATGTCCATCACCTGAGGAATGGATGAAAAAGATGTGGTGTTTTTATACAATGAAGTATTACTCAGCTATAAAGAATGATAAACTCAAAGCCTTCATATATAAATGGATGCAACTTCAAGACATACTCATAAGTGAATAAACCAGATCCACATGTGTAAATATCGTATAGTCTCCCTAGTACAAGAATTTAAAAGAAGAAAAAATGTAAGGTGTAACACTTTAAATGGAAAGCAAGAACTTAAGGATTGAACAATGAAGAAAGGGCAGGGAGAAAAGCTGGAAAACATGACAGGGGCAAAACCATACATTTGTATGCACAAGATGGTCAAGGCAATGATCTTGAGAATCCCCATCAGGTTTTTGAAACTAGCAGTTAATTGGTAGCATTCTCACCCTGACTAACTATATATGCTGATACCTGTGAACTAAGGAATTATACTGAGGATAGCAATGTGCAATACTGGAGCTGTGCTTGGAATGCCTGTTATTCTGGTCTTCTAAGTGTGTGCTACTTCTAATGTCATATCAAGTAGTGCTGTACTCTCTCTTAAGTAAATGTTTGAGTTTTTTTTTTAAAAAGGAAATAAAAAAACAAGAGACAAGAAAAAATATCATAGGACTGTCCTGTTACAGTGTTGTATATGGTTAGATTTCTAAATTTCTGTGTAAAAAATATGTGGTTGTTTATTTTTTAATTTTTTCACATTTGATAGGGATTTAAAGTTTATCATATCAACAATTGTTGGAAAATACCCGTTCCATGTTATGTCTAAGGCATTTGATATTCAGAGAGATAGTGATATTAAGCTCAACAGTTTATGCTGTAGGGTAATAGTATCATTAAGCTTCTCTTCTGGAGGGTTAACTACGTAAGTTTGCAAATCAAAATTTAGAGAAATATAAGGGCTACAAGGATAGCCAACATTTTGGCTCTAGCCCTTCGAGGTCAGTGAGGACTCAGAACATAGAAGAACCTGAACTGTAACATTCCATAACTGAGTGGTGTCCCAAATTTTCTGTTCAAGGAGATTATGGGGCCACAGAGAAAAGTGATCAATGATGTAGAATGTGCCTAAGAGTCACCTAGAGAGAAAACATTCTCTCAGGATTTCACAGAGAGCAAATTGGTCAAGCAATGGCCTTGACTCATACAGATGACTGACACTGACAGAAGATCTACAGACTGCTGTACAGGGTTTCAGGGTAAATTCTGAGGTGATTTGACTGACCTTGTCAGATACAAAGTTACATTTTTTGTTATATAGGTCTTGCTTTATCTTGGTCTTAGCCATCCAGCAGAAAAGTATAAAAAGGAAAGCCATATTAATATGCTGAGCTGTAAAAGGCTCAAGTCAACAACTTCTGACATTGCCAGTCATGCGGATAATCCACTACTATTATGGATTACTGGACTACATTGGAGTATTTTGCTGAATTCATGCCCCTACAATATTTGAATGGCAATGAATACCCATCTCTGATTAAACTTAACAAAAAAGGGGGGATATAAATAAAGGACCATTTTGTAGTAAAAAAATTAAAAATAATATATATATGTATATATGTATATATATATATATATATATATGTACAAAATAGGATGGATATATAGCTACTTTCTCTTAGTTCAATGAGAAGAAAGATTTGTACTAATAGTGTTTGGACAAGATATCATATCTGCATCTTGTACTGTGAATAACTACTATGAAGACAATAATATACAATTTGTTAATTATTGTAAATGCCCTACTTATCTGTTTTGTAACTATCTCATTGCTATTTCTTTCTCAATAAAATTAATTTTGGGGCCGGGAAGATGGCTCAGTAGAATAAATGCTTGCCTGGCAAGCACAAGAGCATGAGTTCAATCCCCAGTTCTGTTTAAAAAATAAAATAAATTTTAAAAAATTGAAACTCAAACAGTGATAATTCCAAGATCTATCTGACTTGAGACCATGGCTAAAACTCCTTTCAGAACTCCTAAAAGCCTTATGTTAATTTTACTGATAGAGCCTTTCCTGATTAATTGGGTTATATAAATTAAAGGTTCACCTTTCTTATACAGCTTTAAGTTTAATAAAACAACCCCAGCATTTTAAAAAATTCTAAATAATAATAGGGAGAAATGAAGGGAAAAAACTGTACAAGAAAAATTGTTCATTTTAAAATTTTGTTCTTTGAAAACTGCCTAGCTCTGTAACTGCTTCATAATTACTTTCTTGACCTCTGTACCCACAAAAGCATAACTGAATGTAAAAAATATGCACAGTATACAAGCTTCATAAACCAGTGACCATTAATCTACCCTTCTAACTGATGATCTTACTCTGCTATCTAGTCAGAAAACCTGCTAAGCTGTTCTGTCTCATTTTTGTTCTTTTTTTTTTTTTTTTTTTTTTTTTTTTTTTTTTTTTTTTTTTTTTTTTTTTTTTTTTTTTGCAGAACCAGGGATTGAACTCAGGCCCTTGTGCTTGCCAGGCAAGTGCTTGTTCTACTGAGCCATCTCCCTGGCCCCTGTTCTGTCTCATTTTTATATCCCCCTTGTATCTCCTGCCTGTGCATCATATAACCAGAAGGGGACTGATATTTTGGGAGTGATCCCAGTCAGTTCCTATTGATGTAAATAAATCTGCCTCCAAATCTTGAGTGTCACATCAGTGTTTCTGTTTACTGTTGCACCTGGCAATGAATGACAACAACCTGCCTGGGAAGGTAGATTGCCTCCCGAAATTACAGAGTCCTGTTGTGCTTTACATATTATTGTTTAATGCCAATAACTAGATTGATAATATGCATGTAGCTTCAAAAAGAAATATTAAGAATCTGTAACCATTCAGCTTTCTGCCTTTCCCTAGTAGCCTAGGTAAGAGCTTTGAGCCCTGTTCATTGAACAGAAGTTTCTGGGGAAATGGGTTTAGCCTTGAGACCTCTTGTGAACTGAAAATGGTATAACCTGTCTTTCAATATCCCTTCTTGGACAAAACTGCTTCTCTCAATGACTCATACCTCCTAAAGGTCTTGGAAGATCACTGGGATCCTACCTGCTTGAACAAGTCTAAAAAATCATCTGTTCACAAGAGTGATTAATCTCTGAGTTTATAAGCATGAATAATGCAGATTTAAGATTACTGTAAGTCTTTATGGTAATGTCAGGGATCCTCTAGGAACTTGATAAGCTGTCTCCCTTTCAACTGCAAGTAACACATTCTCTCAAGAATAGCCCTGTCCTGATAGGAAGCTAGGACTTTTAGATTTTGTCCCAAAGCTAGTTTTGTAGCTTCTTCTGTTATCATAATTGTAGCTGCCACTGTCCTCAGGTAAGGTGGCCATCCAGCAGCTACCTCATCTCTTTTTAAAAGATGTCACTGGGGAGACATCCTGTCCCTGTTACTTTGTCAAGCCACTTAGAGCAATTCTTCTCTTTTCTGATATGTAAAAGGAAGAGTTTCCTTAAGTCGGGTATTCCTACTGTTAAAGCCTAAGTCTTAACGTTTTTTTTCTCAAAAGGTTTTGCCAATCATTTTTGTTCATTCTATGGGCTCATATCCAGGACCTTTGACAGCCTCATGTAAAGAGTTTGCTATTAGTCTAAAATTAAGTATTATGATTTGGCAGAAACTAGACATTCCTAGGAAGGAAAAAATTTGTTTTGTGGTATGGAACCTGAGATCACAGAAAACCTGGATCCAGATCCCAGTTCCTGTCATTCCCCAGGTATAGGAATGTATTACAAGACTGAATTCTCTGAAGATGTCTCTGAACCTTTTTCTTTGAGATTTTTTATCCCTTCTTACTTAAACTGAAGACTTGGAGAGCAATATGGTTGAATAGCTCCCAAGTTGAATTAAGGATTACAATATCATCTATATACTATCCTCTATTCCTTAAGTCCTTTCCCAGGGGCCAAGGGAAAAAGTGAGCACTATCTCTAAGGCTGTGTAGGAGAACTGTCCAACTACACTGTTGTTTTTCCTTTGAAATGAGATTTTTCCCATTCAAAAAGAAACAGGATCTAGGAATCTAGATGAACAGAAAATGAAACATCTTTCAGGTCTAAAACTAAGTTCAACTTGTATCTCTTCAAATTTGGGAGAGGTTTGTACCTGAATCACTAGAGCACAAATTGTGAACAATTACAGACTTTTTAATGAGGTGGAGGCCTTCTACCATCTGATATGCTCCTGAAGGTTTTCATTATGAGGAGAATGGGGGTACTGAAGGAGACTAACAAGGCCACAGAAGGTCATGTTAGAGAAACCTGTCTCTGAGAGATTGGAGGCCTTCAAAGGACTCTGCTTTGAATACTGTGTCTGGTTGGGAAATTGGCTGGGATCCTTCAGTTTTATAACTTTGGTCATTGCTAAATTTGCTCTCCCAGATGTGCCACTATACTGTTGGCTAATTAAGTCAGGGAGTAGGTGTGGAGTAGTCCTAATTGATAAAATCTATTTTGATCTTTGCTGAAATTGGAGAACTATTCCAAAATTTACTAGCAAATCTCCTCCTGGTTACCAACAACTATTCTCCCCACTCCCAAGAGAATGAGAAAGTTAAATAAAGTGTTGGAAAGAATAAAAATACAGGAACAAAAGAAGCATGTTAGGGGCTGGTGAGATGGCTTAGTGGTCTAAAACACCTACTTAGAACAAGCTTAGCAAAGTACAGGGACCGCGGTTCAATCCCCCAGCACCACATGCCAGCCAGCCCCACCCCCTGATGGGCTGAGCTGGTCACACACACACACACACACACACACACACACACACACACACACACAAATAAATAAAAATTTTTTAAAAAGAAGCATGTTAAACTTTAAGTCACACACCAAACTTGAAAATTTTTCTTGAGCCTAGTGGACCTTAAAATGGTCTGTTATGTGACTGGTTAATACCTGATGCCCTGGCAACTTTTAACTGACTTGTACCCACGATGATTAACCAAAAACAGGGAATGGAAGAAAGAAAATGGGAAATAAACTTGAAGCCAATATTATCATTGGAATACCAGAATTAAATAAGATAGAGAAAGGAAGCAAGCTAGCATTAGAAGAGCAACTGTCTCCCAAGGGTGGAGAAGTACCTTTAGGCAGGACTCAGCAGGTAAGTTTAAGTCCCAGGAAGGCCAACCAGACATCTAAGAAGGCAAGAGTGGCCCTTCCCACAGTCTGTGAAACTCTCCTACTAGTCAGGAAAACACAGAGGTGACACACTTCCCTTCCCTTCTCCCACAGAGTGAGATACACTAGGAACTACCTATGGATCCATGAGAGAAATTTCTAAGTTTTCCAGCTCTCTTATTCCATCTCCCTGCCTCTCCCTAATAAGTAATGTCATAAAAATGTTAAAGGATTTGAGTTTTCTGCCAGACTAAAGCCTGTGTGGGGAAGAAGTTACGTGAAGGAGACTGGAGCACTCTTAGGGGGAGAGGTAGAACAAAAAGTAACCAAAGGGCTTTTTCTTGGTTTGAATCCATGGACTTCACCAGACCCTATGAGTAAGATCACTTCCTGGCTGAATGACCACTTGAATCTTCATGCTTAGGACATGGTCCCAGCCACCCCAGAAGAGGATTCATGGCATCAGGTGGATAAAGCTTCAGTTTTGGAAGAGATTAAGGGGGGTACACTTTCTCCAAAGGCCTTACCTCCTTACTGTGCTTATTGGCTTTTGTGTCCCAAAGGGGTTCTTTCCATGTTCTTGGTGTTCTGAATAAAGAATGATACAGGACATGTGGAAAAACTAGCAACAATTTACATTTATTGAAAGTGAGAAAGAAATAAGCTCTCCAGAGTGAAAGCAAGCCTCAGAGCAGCCACAAGGATAATAGCAGGTATCTTTTGTGTAAGAACTCTTAGATTGTTTCTCCCCTCATGCAAGCTAGGCATTTGGGGTAGTTGTCCTAACAGAATCTCACTTGACTTAATGTTAAATTTAAACTGTCCTATCGCATCAGATATAAATCGAGAACTGAGGGCACTTTCTGATTGGTCCCACATACAGACAGAGCTTGGGATCTACAGAGTCACTCTGGGCTCTGTGTACTCTACATACACTTTGAGTCTATTTGACTGACAATCTTCAGCGTTGTTTGACTGGGATGCACCACCCTAAAATTGCACCTCAATAGAACAATGCATGAAGCTATAAGAATGAAACCAAAGCCCATATCAGAGATCCCAGAAAGCTGGAAACTTCTAGAACATGTAATATCTGCCAAGAAAAGGTGATAGAAGAAAAACCACTCAGAGAGGCAGGGCACCTGGGCCACAACTGGCAAAGCCATAAGGGTTGAGCTGCCCTTTGGAACTCACATCTCACTACCATGTGCCCTACATACTGTATTGTAGCTGTAAGACTATGTACACTGTTGAGTTTTATTCTTGCTCTGGATTTGAGTCCTTCCTATTTCTATATTCCTCCCTTTTAGAATGAGAATATCTACCGTGGGCCATTGCATCTTGAAAGTATTTAACTTTATTTTTCATCTTTATAGGGTTTCATAGCTAAAAATTTGCATTTACTCTCAGGGGAGACTTTGGACATGGACCTTTGAGTAATGGCTGGAGTTGTTGAGACTTTGCCATCTCTTGGCTCTGATTTAAATGTATTTTGCATAATGACATGATCATGAGCCTTTTTGGTGCCAGGTGCCAAATGTTACTGCTTAAATCCAAATTGTCCTCCAAAAGTCTCCGGAGATGAAGCTTAAGGAAGATGATCAGACTATAGGGCCATTAAACCAATCAGATTAATCTACTGAGTTCATAGCTGAATGTGCTACTAGGAGCTGGGGTCTGATTGAAGAAGGTAGGTCAGTGGAGCATTATCTAGAAGAATACATCATTGTCTCTGGCTCTTCACTACTGTGTAGGTTTGTGCATGTGTGTGTGTGTGTATGCACACACACACACACACCCACAGCCACTCACACATGTATGCACATGTGCATGTTTCCCAGCTGCTATAAAGTGAGCAGGTTTCCTATGCCTTGCTCCTCTATCATTCCCTTTCTGCTTTTCAGCCAGTTAGCACTGACCTGAAAGTTCTGAAACTATAGGCATTAATAAGCCCTTCCCACTTTGAGTTGTATATGTCAGGTACTTTATCCCATTGATGGAAATGTGACTAATACAGACCACCAAGTTTCACAGGACCAGATGTGAGCATTTCGGAAAGTGATGTCATCATGCGCATGTTCACCCCGTGGATGGAACACTCTGTTGCTGAGTTAATAGCTGGATGAGCCATTAGGAGGGGGCCCGTGTCAGAGGAGAGGCTCCTGGGAAGCCCGTGGCAACTGAACCTTGCGCTGTCTCTTCCTGTCCCCTGTACCGAATGCTGTCAGGCAATAAGCAGCTTTCTCCTCTTGTGACCTCTGCCACAGTGCTGCTGCCTTGGCGCCAGCCAAGCATGGCCTGAAACTTGTGAAATCACGAGCCAAAATAAATACTTCATCCTTTAAATTGTGTATGGCAGATATATTGTCCCAGAGATTCGAATCTGAATAATACACTTTTACTCCACCACTTATGTTCCTTGCTTATCTCTTAAAATCTGAACATGTTTTAAATTCAGAACACACACAAAATAAAGTAAAAGTCAAAACACTGAAGTAGGCTTTCTTGTCTTGGGTCAAGAAGCTGTGTGTGCATGCAGGGGGCTTTGCATATGCATGGGCTATGGTTGAAAGGATTTCTCTCTTATGTTCCTCTGTTATCTCTGAAATGTTTGGGTTGTCTGGGCTCCCTAGTAAACAGCTTCTGCTTTTTATTATCTTGGTAATATTGATATTTTCTTTCTTAATTGGAGTACATCTCAATGTAACTCAAGAGGGTGGAGATGTCATTCAGTGGCAGAGCACTTACCTAGCATGTGTAAAACCCTGGACCCAGTACCCAGAACTGCAAAAAAAAAAAAAAAAAAAAAAAAAAAAAAAAAAAGAATGCAGCTCATAGCTCTTCCATCATTCTCTGATTCTTGGCTTTTCTTTGGTGATCAAAATAAAGGCACTGTGCCTGTGCTGAATCTCCTGGCCTGAGAGCTCCCTCCTAGCATTGGTTGAAGTTGCATACCACCACCAATACTAGAAACAGCAGAAAACAAGATCACTGGGGTCAAAAGCCTAGACAGAGAAGCTGGCAGAGATAATACACAGACTGGTTTCTTGTTCTGCTAACATATGTCCTAATGTCTGGTGTCACTTAGTCCCTAAGGAAACTTCTATTCCCTTGAAATGTTGCAACTACCTTCAGAATTTGGGTTACCTGGTAATGGAAGGCATTAGAACCAGGCATGAATTGGTTAGGATGTTCCAAGAGGAGTAGTGGGAAGTGCCTGTTGTAAGCTATGTAACAAAGGCTGAATCTCACAGCCTGAAAAGGTATTCTTGGTTCCTCTCATGCAAGCTACATCCCTCAGAATCATCAGACTGCTTCAGCTTCTGTAACACAGAGGCGACTGCTTTTTATCACATCCCACCCTTCTCAGGCCATAGCCAGGTGGACAGAGCTAGGAAAGACTTGATTAAACATTAATGCAGCTGTCATCATCACCCAAAAAGCAAATGCCCTAGAGCCAAGTTCCGGAGCTGTCTGGTGCTTCCTGGCTGAGGAACAGTGACCAACAGTCATGGTTAACTTTGCTCAGATTCTGGATGAAACAGGTGAATTCGGTCGTTTCCAGGCACAAATGATGATCCTGTTGTCTGTCCCCAACTTTCTTGCTGCCTTCCAGACCTTTGGCAACATGTTTATGGTCCAAGATGAGGCCCACCGCTGTTCAGTGGCCTGGGTCAAGAACCGTACTTTCAACTGGAGTGCTGCTGAGCAGCTGGCCCTGAGTGTGCCTCTGGATGCTGCAGGTAGGCCCAAGTCTTGCCTCATGTTTCGGCCACCCCCTGACAACGCCAGCCTGGAGGACATCCTCAGTCACCACTTCAATGAGACACAGTCTTGTGAAAGTGGATGGGATTATCCTGAGCATAAACCTCAATCCCTAATGAATGAGGTAAGGGTGGCCTTCAGTCCATCTGGACACTTGTTCTGGGCCTGACAGTTCTTCCTCCTGATCCTTTCCCTCCTGTCCTTGTGCCTGTAGGGTTTACTATTGATATGCCTATTTCTCCTTCTGCCAGCTGTCCAGCTTCTCTGTCCTGCCCATTGACCCACCTACTTCTCTATCATTTTCTGTCTCATTTCCCAACCCTTTTAGTTTTGCACACCCCTTGTCTCTCTCTTTGCTTGTCTCTGCTGTCTGCACAGTTGCCTGTCTTTTTCCCCTGCCTCCTGATGTTTTTCTCTTTTTGCCTTCTTTCTCTGTCCAACATTCACATTTGTCCATTCCCTGTTGTCTTTGAGCCTTATCTTGCATGTTTGCCTGGTTACTTGTCTTCCTGAGTTTTCCTTTCATGCTGTCTCTTTCCCTGTCCCTTTGTCTGATTTTCTGCCTGCTTGACTTCCAACTTTCCAGTTCTTTTCTAGGTCTCTATCTGCCTGCCCATGTCTGCGGTGCTGGGCAACATTCATTACTCTAGGGCTTGTCCTGCAGGAAACTAAGTATTGGTGCTACCAGGTTCATTCCACAGGAGAGACTCATGTAGATAAACAGAAAGATTCCTGTTCTAGCCACCCAGAGAAGAGAGGTCTTCTGAAAGTATCTGGCTCCATGCTGTTGCTGCTTCTTAGGTGATAGATTGAGGCTGGAGGGGGGACGTGACTTGGCCAGGACATCACAGTGGGCTGATGAGGATGCTGAGGTTCCCATGCAGGATTCCTGCTGTCTAGTTACCTGCAGCTGTAGGAAAAACTTAGGCAGTTCAAAGCAAACTGAGTACCATGGACTGTTAAGAGAATCTGTGCAACTTTCCCAATTTTTACGGTTTCAAATCTGGAGCCCAGCATGGCATGCGGTACTGGCGATCAGACCTGGGTCCTTGCACTTGCCAGGCAGGTGCTTAGGCCACAGAGCTGTCTCCACTGCTCAGCCTAGTGTTCTTACTGCCATGCTGGCCACCAGAAATCTGGTGAGGTGGAGCAATGCCTGTAATCCCTGCACTGGGGAGGCTGAGGCAGGAGAATTGCAATGAGTCAGAGCTGTGTAGTGAGACCCTGTACCAAAGGAATAAATTTTTAAAAAAAAAGAGCACTAGGCAACTTGATGTGCCTGGAATAGGGAAGGGCAGTTAAAAAACTGAATAGGAAGTTTTCAGGGATCTGAGACTTCTTCTGGTGTGCATCTATTTGTTTGTTTCTTTAGTCAGGTTTCTATTGCTGGAATAAAATACCTGCTATACACAAAATGGGAGAGAACTATTTTTGTCAGAGCTCTAGGGCTATGGTAGGCTGGCCCAAAGTACAAGATCAGGAGAGAAGGATGTGGCAGGGGCAAGCTGCTCACACTGGAGGCGTCAAACAGCAAGAAAGCCCCAGGGGGGAAAGCCAGGGACCAGACATAGTCCCACAAGTTATACCCGCATGACCCACCAAACACATCCTATTTGACATTAAAATTAGTGTCACAAATCCACCCCTTGACAACTTAATGCCCAAACACATATGTAATTTCCAGATAGAGACAATAAAAAGTCTTAATTCCACCTAACATGACTTCAGTGTCCTGCATATAACTGAAAATACTAAGTCTCAAAAGTCCCAGCAATGCTCAAAAGTCCAAGTCCAAAGTCTCCTCTGAAATTCAAGGAAATATTTAAACCCCTGTACAAAAAAATTTAAGTTATAAAATCTCAAAATACAATACCACAACATAAACATTTCCTTTAGAAGAGAAAAAGAATAGAAGCATAGAAAGGAATAGGGAGAAAACAAACCAAAACTCAGCAGCGCAGACATTAAGTTTTATAGTTTCATGTATATAATCTACAGCCAGTAGTGGTAAGATATGAATCCCAAAGGGCTTGGGAAATTCCATTTCTATGGCTTTGCCAAATGTAGGCTACTCATGAGGCTCTGTTCATTGCCTGCAACTGTCCTCAGCAGACAGTCTATTATTCCTAGCACCTCCACTTCCTGGAGTCCTCATTGCAGCCTCCCTCTCAGAACTTCACAGATCACTCTCTCAGGGACTCCCAGAAGAGATTGCGACTCTTTCATATATTGGCTGGCTCCCAGACCTCACTTCAAAATCTTGTTAGCCTCCTCCATAATATTATAATGCTCGGATTCATCCTGCCTCCAAAAACAGCATCACGTGGAAGATGCCAGTGCCAGCTGCCAACATAAACAGTAGCCAGTCCCCCTTGGACCATGCCTCCAGTGGCCTCCGGGTGGTTAAATGGCTGAATATAAGAAAAAAAAAAAAAAAAAAACTCCTCTGGCATCCCTGAGTGAGCAGAACACCGTGGCGCTAGCTTCCCAAAGCAAAGTCCTAAACAATTTTACACTCATTCAACCTGGAACCTGTTATGGTTGGAGTTGGCCAGTTCCTGAGGTTCCCTGCAGATATCACTCCTATTATTCTAGTAAAAAGTACTTGGCTTCTTTTCAATGACATTAGTCACTTCAGTAACCACAGCTTCTTGGTTAAGCTTTACAATATTTTCTTCTTCTTCTTCTTCTTCTTCTTCTTCTTCTTCTTCTTCTTCTTCTTCTTCTTCTTCTTCTTCTTCTTCTTCTT
>NW_004524647.1:2182062-2209617 GCF_000260255.1 Octodon degus
TCTCTCTTTCTCTCTTTCTCTCTTTCTCTCTCTCTCTGACAGGATTTCACTATGAAGTTTAGGCTGGCCTTGAACTCACTTTGTATTGTAGGCTGTCTTCAAACTCACAGTGATCCTCTTACCTTAGCCACCCAGGTGTCTGAATTACAGAAATGCCACCACACTCACCCAGTATAATCATTTCTTTTTTGATCAAAAAGCAAGTTTTTCATATCCTCTAAAATATTTTTAATTATATATATAATTATATAACATAAATATTATATATGACACATGATAATTACATTCATCTTGGATAATTGGTACATATACATATGCATGTCAATATTGATCATTTTACCTGTTTTTAACTGTAAATCATTAAAAGCAGTCAGTATTATGCACGTCATAGCCTGAATGGGCTACCTTGAAATTTCCTCTGACAGATCAATTAATCCAATGCTTTTAAACTTTACCTCACACAAAGTTTCAGGGCATGGACAAGATATAGACAAATTATTTGCCAAGCTACAACACGCATGGCCTCTAGTACAGTTTGCCTTCCCATTAGAAACTTCACAAGCAGTCTTTACTTCCCATGTTCCTATCAACATTCCACCAAAACTGCTCATCAAGTTTTGCTTATGACACTCTAAGGCTTCACTAGCCTGCATCTCCAAACTTTTCCAGTCTCTTCCCACAAACCACTTTAAAGCCTTCTGAATTACGCAGTCAGATATAACCACAGCAACCCTATTTCAGAAGCATCAGTGTTCTATATTAGTTATCTTTCAGGTGCTGGGACAAAATACCTACTGCGCACAACTTAAAAGGGAAAAGGGATAGTGCGGCTCCCAGTTTCAGAAGTTTCAGTCCATGGTCAGCTATTCCCAAAGCACAAACATCACAGCAGAAGCACATGGCAGAGGAACACTCTTCATATCATGGCAGCCAGGAATGTGAAAGCAAGGAAGAGCTAGGGAGGAAGGGGCCGGGGACCAAATACAGCCCCTGAGGTTCTCCCTCCCTGACCCGCTGATACATGCCCAGAAGGGTGCGTTACCAATCTCATGGCCATCTTTCAAATGAATAAATTCTCAATTAAGATTGATCCTCATAATCTACACACAAATTAATCGACAGGGAGAGCACTCATTCCATGGTACTAAATCTGCAGAAATTAGGATTTGGGGAAGGTGAAAAGATTACCTACACATTTTAAAAACTGCAAGGTAAGACCAAAATAAACTGATAAAATCCCTAGTAAAAGTTATAAAAGGGGCCAGAGATGTAGCTCTGCTAACAATCACAAGACACTAAGTTCAAACCCCAGTACCAAAAATCAAAATAGGAAAAAAAAAAAAAAAAGACCAAAATAAAAGTTACAAAGTGTCTTTAAATCTATATTAAGGGTCACAAATCTATATTAATTACATATGACAAATAACAACTAGGAACAATGACTTTAAATCTTGCTTATATGGTTGTTTTTGGGGGGACTGTTTATTTGTTTGTTGGTTGGTTGGTCAGTATCAGGAATTGAACTTAGAAACTTGCAGTCGCCAGATAGGCACTGGTGCCACTGAGTTATATCCCCAGCCAATTTTAAAATTTGAACTCAATCTATTTGGTATCTTTCTTGTTGTTTTTTAGATAAGGTCTCACTATGCAGTTCAGACTGCATTGAACTCACTTTGTAGCCCAGACTGGCCTCAAACTTGCAGCGGTCCTCTTGCCTTCAGCCACCTGAGTGCTGGGATTACAGGTGTGCATCACCACACCTGGCTTTATTTGATGTCGTTCAAAAAGGTCAATATGTTATTTCATTTATCAGTGAAAGAAATTAGAAATTAGTTTTCCCCAAAATCAGAAAATGGTAAACAAATATCCTTGAAAGTTAAAGTCATATATATGAGGAGGGCCAAGACAGATTCTACCTACTTTCATGACCTTTATGAACTACTGAATATGCTCAAGGTCAGAGAAAAAGACTGTATGAAAGGTGTGCTTTTTGTTTTCATTTCAGTACTGAAAAATAAGTATTCTACTGTGCATATTCTCAGTCTGTTTTACTATTTCTATTTTGAGACAGGGTCTTGCTAAGTCACTACAATGAGTTCAGAACTGGTCTTTGTACCTCAGCCCCCTGGACTGCTGGAAGTTTGGGCACATGTCATGACTCCCACCTAAGGTGTACATCAGCATATGCCAGCACACACCAACTGCTGTTCTTCAATGCTGGAGACTACGGGACAGCCAGCATTGCTTTATCAGATGCCTTCTTTTGGCCTCTCTGTGCAACTCCAGAACACTATACCTCACAGACTTGACACAGACAGCTTTACATCTAGAGTAATAGGCTCCTGTTTGTCCTTGATAGATTTCTCAATAATAGAGGGGTCACATCTGAGATCATCCTAGATGATAGCAAGAAGGAAGTGAAGACCGCCAGTAGTATGTCATTGTAGGCACTCACTTCTCCTTCTCATTTTTAAATGGGGATAAAGATGTTCCTGAAAACCTGACTAGAAACATATCTGTGTGTTTACTCAGGCTTGTAGTTCATAATCTTCTTTCCCTGCCTTTTCAGAAACTCCTAGCGTCTACGACTCCACTAGTCCAGTCACGGCATAGCTGTCAAAAATTATTAGCACATGCTCAGATGGAGATTTAGATTTGTTTGTTGCAGGAGATATCAGGAAACAAGATTTGCAGATGATATCACAGCTCAGAGCAGCTCACTTGATTGTACTGCCAAACTGTTATGGATCTACTTACAGCTCTATAAGCCAGTGTGGACTTCAGCTTCTCCAACACGCTGTGAGCAGCTCTCCAAGATCTCCCTCTTTATCCTCAATCAGCAACCGAGTCTGTGCCAACTGGGTTTGACCTCAGCCTTCCTAGCTGCCCTATCATATTCCTCCCTCCTCCACCCTGCAAAGGCTGTGACTCCCAAAAAATCCCCATCTTTGTGTGTCCTGTACCATAAGATAATCCAAACTGTCCCAGAGCAGAGCTCTCCTGGAGTGAGGTCTACATTTTCTCCCCAACTGTGAGCAGGGATTCTGTACAACAATCCAAAGGGCCCTGTCTGAGAAGACACCCCCAATTTCCTTATAACAAGCAGCTTCACACTCAAAGTGGGTTATAAGCCTTACAAATTTGAAAAGACCACATTTCCTCATAGGTCCAATGCTTTGCCTCCTCAACCTACCCATGTAATATTTTCTGCATGCCCACCCTTGGAAAAAGAAGAGGCAGATAAAAATCAATGTATAGCAGCAACAATGTGATCCATCCTAGGATAAAGGAGAGGTCAGAGTAGGGTTAAGGATAAGCAGGGGAACAGCCACTGTTAGCACCTATAAGCACAAAAATGCTCAGCATATCTGAGGAATACTGACAGAACAGAAGCTGGGAAGTAAGCAACAGTCATCTCTTCAAGGGCCTTAGATCCAGTGCTGAGAAGTTTGGACTTTCTCCTAGATAAAAAAGGGAGCCATTGACAGTGGAAAATGGGAGGAGGAAGATAAGGTACAAAGCGTTCCAAGAATTGAGGGTGGAATTCTGCAGGCCACAGTGGCACAGCCCGATGGACGCTTCACCCTAGCTGGCCCACTGAAACCTCCCAGCGTAACAGCAGCTAAGCTAAGCACGTTGCAGCTGGGCATTCCTTTAATTTTTTCAGGTCATGCTCTGTAGAACATTTTATTCTTCTTTTATACTCTAGGAAACCAAGACACAGACTGAGTAACAGCAGGCCAAAAGTCACACGGGGCCCCTCACTTTCTACTTCTGGGGTTGGTGCCTGCAGACCTGTGTTTATTTTTATTTATTTTACATGGCATTTTACCACAAAAGCAATCTAGACAGAACCAAAGCTACATGGAACTGGATGGAATGCCAGCTTTGTCCGTTTTCCTGCCCTCCTTCATTCCCAGAAGCAGGTGATCATTTGACTTGCATTGAAAGGTCTCAGAAATTAACAGCTGTTCTTGAGAATAGAAATAGAGCTGCAGTGTGACTCCTGGATTGGTTAATTTCTTGCTGAGGTTATTGAACTGATGGTGGTCGAGTATTTAGCTTGTGGAGGCTTTAGTTCACTTATTCATCTTCAGCAAACGTTCTCTTGCCCTTCGCCAGCTTCAACCTCTGTGTCAGGCGGAGATGTCTCAACAGCAGCTGCCATGCAGCAGTGGGCCGGGCATTGGCTGCTGGGCTCTTCCTCCCTCTGGGAAGCACAGCGGTAGTCAAGGGCACTCGTGAGGATCAAAGAGACGCTGCATGGAAAGCGTGCCCTGCAGTCCTGAGCGTCAGTGTGTGCGGGCGTGTGTGTGCTGGTGAAGTCCAAGGAGAGCTCACATGGCGACCTCCCACGCCATTCAGGGATGGGGCAGACATGTGTGCAAGGGGCAAGGACTTCCTGAGGGGCCCACCTCAGCAAGGCAGGGCCCAGCATGTACACGGCACAGAGGTGTTCAGAGCCACGTGGACCTGCACGCTGTCTTCACTTGGTTCACACTCTGCTGGTCAGGCTGACCACAGGTCTCCAGCGGTCTTGGAACCCTTTGCCAGATGCACACCCTCTAACTGTCTGTCTGTCTGTCTGTCTGTCTGTCTGTCTGTCTGTCTGTGTGTATCTGTGTGTCTGTCAGTCTGTCTGTCCTCCATGTGTGCATGTTCTTCCATCCTAATCAGAAGGCATGTGGGAATGCTCCTCAATGTTTTGACTGTCCGTGAGTGGGCACCAGGCAGGTTTTGTAACCAGATGGGAAACTTGGAGAGGCCCAAGTAGCCACAGGGTGCAGAGAGTGTAGGGAGAGGCCCTGTGTGTCAGGAAGCAGCCAGTGGATGTCTGTAAAAAGGCCAAATTATCAGCCTGAGTGTGTCAGTCTTATCACATGGCACTGCCTGGCCAAAGGAAATTATTATTTAAGTCTGTAAGCCCAACCAAGAAGTATGTATGTCCTAACAACTTGCTGGTTGTCTTACAGAATAATAAACATCAACTGAAGTTGCATCAATCTTAAATGCAATGACTTACCAGTATGATGTGTGTCTTCCTGAGCACACGCAAGTCCTCCATCCTGGAAAGATGCTACCCCTATCTTTGGTTCCTCACCGATTACATATTGTGTTTGCTTTTTCTCATAGCAACCCCCCCAAAAAAATTTCACACTGATATGGTGTCATTGGAAGGAAAGCAGTACAATCTCATGTTCAACTATAAACCACCCTCAGCTAACAATTTGGGGGATGTCAGAGAGATGTCAAATGTTGTACAAATTTATCTTCAGATTCTCAAACATGCTGCTATGTCCACTGAGTTCACTGTGATGCACTGGCACAGTTTGGGAACCATGGGCTGCTGCATTCAAGCATTAGTAGTGGGCTAGGCTATGGTGAAGAATTTACCCTCCAGGCTTCCCCTAGACTCACATCTGCCTGTGTCTGCCTTAGTTCAACCTTGTTTGTGATCGGAAGCATCTGAAGAAAACCTCGCAATCCTTGTTCATGGCTGGACTCCTCGTTGGCACTCTCATCTTTGGGCCCATCAGTGACCGGTACGGACCTTGCCAGCTTACCCCAACCTAGCACTCTGAGCTCCTGGTGTAGGCCCACATTTCCCCTCACATTGGTCTCCAGGATAAAGCCCTCCTACTCCTCCTCAGACTAGGCTCCCAGAGAAGGGCCATCGCCTCCTGAATGGAGAATTCAGGGCAGGCCCACCAGGCTCTCCCTCACTTCTTCCCACAAGGTCCTGTCCCCACACAGACCTACCTTTTTGTTACCTCAGAGTTGGCCGAAGAGCCTCCTTCTTGGTGCAGCTGCTCCTATTTGCCATCTCAGGTGTGGCCATGGCCTTTGTGCCCAGCTTTGAGTTCTACACGATCCTGCGCTTTGTTCTAGCTACAGCCATTGGAGGATACACCTTAAATATTACCACCCTACGTGAGTATCTGGGCCTTAGGCCACAGGATGTGGGCAGGGGCCTGGACTAGCTATGTCCCTTAACTGCCTATGTGGGACTTGGTAATCACCCAGCACACAAAGTAATCACAGCTTGCTGTACTGGGCCTGAGGCCTCAGCACTGCCATGGTGGCATCAGGGGAACAACAGGAAGTTAGTGGGTGGGTGTGGCCCAATCTCACCTGTCTGTTCCTACAGTTTCAGAGTGGGTGGGACCATCAAGGAGAACTTCTGCTATCGTCTTGAACATGACTGCCTTTGCCCTTGGGCAGATGGGGCTAGCAGGAACTGCCTATGGTGTCCGAAAATGGAGGCTCCTTCAGATCTTCAGCACTGTGCCCATCTTGCTGCTTTTCTTCTGCTTCCAGTGAGGAGACACTTGCTAGAAGCAGATCTCCCTGGTTAAGCTGTGCTGGGGGTTGGGTGCAACTCTTCCTTCACTCTTACTTCCTAGGGTCATGAGAAGCTGGTCTGGGAGAGGTAGCCTTGATAGCTGACCATGAGGTTCACTAGGCACTGGAATGGCTGGAAAGATCCACAGGACACTGGACCCCAAGGTCATAGCCATTCCTGGCCCACAGGGTTGTCCCAGAATCTGCACGATGGCTCCTTATCCGGGGGAGGGTGGAGGAGGCCAAGCAACTGATCCAGAAGGCAGCATTAGTCAACAAGAGGGAACTCACACCAGAGCTCCTAAACCAGGTACTTACGGCAGGCCCTGACCATCCCTGCCCAGAGGTTCTCCACCCAGATCTTCCCCGGGCCCCTCAATCAGCTTCTCCTTCCAGATAGCCCCAGAGGACAAAGGCCCCTTGGGGAATGCCTTTGATCTTTTCAGACACCCTCATCTCCGGAAGGTGACCCTGATTCTTATGTGTGTCTGGTGAGTGACCAGAGTCCAAGCCCTTCCCCAAAAACAGAGCCAGGGGGCTGCCATTTTCTGGCGTATGTCAGTACTCTGGTGGGACAGTGGCTCACCGGCTGGAGTGGTCTCAGCCCAATTGCAGCAATGTCCTCTGCTGTTACCCAGGCCAAGGCAAGCTCTTTCTTTGGGTGTGATGGTATTATATGTCCAGCAGTGACAGCAACCCTTGGACACTCTATAGGTTTGTGAACAACCTCGTATACTATGGACTCAGCTTCCAAGTAGGGGACTTTGGTATGGACATCTACCTGACACAGCTAATATTTGGAGCAGTTGAGTTGCCTTCCAGAATTTCCAGTATCTTCTTCATGGAAAAGTATGGCCGAAAGTGGAGCCAGTCTGGGTGCCTGATTCTGGGTGGTCTCATGTGTATTATCATCGCCTTCATTCCATCAGGTACCCAGGCTGCTTCCCACCAGTCCTTGCCATCTTCCAGATACTAGACCAATGGCCATTGTGCCCCTATCAAGAGTAAGGGCTTCCTAGGCTTAAGGTGCAAAAGGGGTGAAGAGTTTGGTTCATGTGGTAATAGGCAGGTAGTCGGTGTTGGGTAATCTACTTCTGTGTCCTGACCAGCATCTTCCAGCAGGTCTGCCTACAATGGTCACCATGCTGGCCATGGTAGGGAAACTTACCATAGCTGCTGCCTTTACCATCTCCTATGTGTATACTGCTGAGCTCTTCCCCACCGTTGTCCGGTAAGAACTTCTGATACTTTTCCAACTCCTCTGCTCCCAGTACCTTGATCTGTGCCATCCCTCCATTACCCTCGACCATTCCACAAATAGCTGACAGAGCTTGCTCTGGGCCAGACCAATCCAAAGCTATCCCCTGGTGGGTGCAGGACAGATACTGAAGTAAGCCATGCCCTGCCCTTGTCAGGACAGAAGTGGGGGATGTCTAAGAATGAATGATCCAGGCTGGGGAGATGGCTCAGTAGAATAACTGCTTGCCTGGCAAGTGCAAGGGCCTGAGTTAAATCCCTGCCTGGCAAGTGCAAGGGCCTGAGTTAAATCCCCGTTTCCTCAAAAAAAAAAAAAAAAAAGAAAAGAATGATGAATGATCCAACTCAGGTGGGGAAAGTGGTGGGACAGAAGCTCAGCCTTTGACCTGAGACATGACAGATGAGCAGGAGCACAGCAGGAAACAGAGAGGTAAGAAGTTAGAGGGCACACAGGAGCAGGGAGCAGGAGCACCAGATGGTCTGGATGAGGGTGGCAACCCTGAGGGCCTTTAAGGGTAACAGTCTGGGGTCTAGGGCAGAGTTATAGCCTGGTAGTGAAGTCACGGCTGCTCCACTTGTATGCATCTTACCCCAGACAAACTGGCTTTGGGCTGGTGAGCACCTTCTCCAGGACTGGAGGCATCATCGCCCCTCTTGTGATCCTGCTGGTTGAGTATCACACTGCCTTCCCCATGCTCATCTTCGGCAGCCTCCCCATTGGGACTGGTATACTCTGTGCCCTGCTGCCAGAGACACATGGGCAGAGCCTGAAGGACACCATAGAGGACCTGAGGCAGAGGTCCTGCCCACGGTGAGCAGCTTTTTTGCTCTGAATCTCAGAACCTCACATCAGCATCACATCAGCAGTCCCTCCCCCGAGGCCCGGGCTTCCAACTAAACTGTTAGTCCATTTGTTGTGATTTACTGCCTGCTAAGGATCCCCATGGAACCCGAGACTGGCTTGGGTCAGATTACCCCTACAGGGAGGACAGTGAGGGACACTGCCCAGGGACTAATACTGGGACAGCCAGTGACAGCCTTCTGCTTTCAGCAGGTCTCCAAGAACAGCACCCCTGAAAAAAGAGGTGAAGAGCACAGGAAAACCTTCCAGCCCAAGAGTGGCTATTGTGAACAGCTCATACTTCTGATAGTGGTTCCTAAGAGCTGGACCATCTGTAGTGGAGAATAGCCCATACATTCCCTGAATATGACCAGGACCCATGAGGATGCAGGAATAAGACCAGCCTTGCTTACAAAGACAATGCACTACAACCTGGCCTCAGCCCCAGCTACCCACTACCGAGTTCAATCCCAGAAGCATCTGTGACAGGACCTCTCTCCCTCCACAGGCTACCTCTCTCATACCCTTAGCCCCACCCCAATACCATGTGTGAATTATGGCTTTGGGGTGTCTCCTGGACTTGCCTGTTCTCTAACAGCCTTGAGAGGAAGGGGAGTGGTAAAGTTTCCAAGATGTTCTCAGCCTGGAGTACCCCTGCCCTCAAATAGTCATGCTCAGGACAGAGCACAGGGTAGGACCCTCTGTGGTTGTGGGAGCAAAAAGAGGAAACAATCTGTGAAGACATGGACTGTGCAAACCCATGTCTGCGACACTGAAACTCCAAAACCAACAGCCAAACATGTTCTTAGCCCATCATGAAGAACCCTCTGTGCTCTGCCTCTTCGTATAACTGGACACTCTCTTGTAGCTTCAGGGCTGGGAAAGGGTCTCACTGTTCCTTTCCTACCACTGCAGTCCTCCCCACTTATAAACATTCATTGCAGAAATGCATCTCTCTTTTTTGACTCACAGACTGTACACCATTCAACTAAAATTCTGTCACCTGGCTCTTGGTTGCCCCTGCCATGTAGCTCTTCCCATCACCTTAGAATAATTCTTCTACACTTACAAAACCTAAAAAAAACTCCTGGCATGTAAGTGAATAGAATGAGTTTCTCATTCAGATATGCCACTCTCTGACCTGTCCTTCTGGTCTATTTGTTCCATTGTTCCCATCAGACATAGCTTAGGGTCCCATGACACAATATTGTAGACAAGGAGCTTAAAAGCAAAAACTTACTTTCTCATGGGTCTGGAAGCTGGAAGTCTGAAATCAAGAGAGTCAACATGGCCAGGTTTAGGGAAGGCCTTCTTGCTTGCTTGTGAATGGCGTGCCCTCTCTCCTTGCTCTGACATAGCCTTCCTTGGTACTTACATGTCTTACATTTCTCTCATTGAAGAGACAAAATACCTGATGCCCAAAATTAAGGTAGGATAAGTTTATTTAGCTCACAGTTTGTGCAGTGTCTGTTACTCTTCTCTCATTGCTGGGACAAATACCTGACACCTAAAATGAAGGAAGGAAAGGTTTATTTGGTTCACAGTTACTGGAGGTTTCAGTTCATACTCAGCTGGCTCTAAGGCAGAGTGGCACATGGCACAGAACTTTCCATGGCCGTGGCATACAGCAGAAGAGCAAACGGGCAGGACCAACAGCAACAATGGCAACAGAGAACAAGTCTGTCTCCTTTTAGTTGCATTCAGACTATCTGCCCCAGGCTGGGAGTAAAACTCACACCCGTAATCCCAGCAGCACACACTCACACCCATAATCCCAGTGGATCATGAGTTAATCACAAACTCTAGAAGTCTGCTCTATGACTGTATGCAGCTTTAGGGACAACTAGACACAAACCATCACTGAGATTTTAGTCCATAGTCAGCTGACTCTGAGGCAGGGCAGCATGACTCTGAGGGTCAACAGTTCATGACAGCAGAAGACTGCAAAAGCAGCAAGAACACAAGGGGCGAAAAGGGAGAAGCAAGCCTTTTTCTCTCCCTTACATCGTGCACAGCGTACCCCCTCCAGGCGTGGGTGTAGGGCAGAGCACACACCTCCAATCTCAGCAGTAGACAAGGAACCGATCACAAGCTAGATTCAGTGGCCTTCAAAAGGCCCAACCGCCATGACCACATGAAGCTTTGGAGGAACATCCAGGCACATACCATAACACTGCACATGGGGACAAATTTCTGTCTCTTCTTATAAAACTATTAATTCAATCCAGAGAGCTACACTCTCATGATCTTATGTAATTACTTCCATGGCCCAGGATGTAAGTACCATCACACTGGGAGACAAAGCTACAATATAGAAAGGGGAAACAAACATTCTCTATAGGACTTTCCTTCCTTGGTCCTCTCTACTCAAGAGAATGAAGAAATCCTATTAACTCCTTTGAGAGACAGATCATTTCTCTGGGTTGCTAATGCTGTTACACATTAATCATTTTACCATCTGGTTGTGACCAACTTGCAAAACCACAACAGTGTGTGAGCCCAGTTATCTGCCTGTTCTATCTCTTCACCCAAGACGACTGGTCATTGCTAGAGGTATATGCCAGTTAGGCCTGTTTCTCTATAAATTTGTTGTCACCAACCTCCACTGGGTCTCTAAAGTCTCTACTGGCCTTTTCTAGCCTGCTTGTTTATCATCCCCACTTGGGACCATTTCTACCCTCCATTAGCATACCTTGGTCCTCTTCCTCCTGATAGCTCCTTTTCCTTCAGAAATAGCAGGAGCTGCACTGTGGCAGCTCCCCAAACTGGCCACTCACAAATCTTTCACCTGCCCTTCTGCTTCATGAATGAGCTGTCCTGCATGCAGTGGCAATGCTGCTGCTGTGGGAAAGACCCTTTCCTCTGTTCCTGCTGTTGCTCTCAGACTTGGGTGCAGCTGGATAGAAGAGAGGGTCTTTTTCTTTCTTGACCTCTCCATTTCCCCCACCTTAGGCCAAAAGCCTCAGCATCAGGCAAGCTGGTGAACTGTATTTGCTTTTGCTTCCAAGTGTCTTTGGATGTGAGAGAACTGATCTCCTGCAATTTCTCCCATGAACAGAGATCTTCAATGTGCCAGCCAAGGGCTCTCTACAGAGCTAGGGGTTGTTACCAGCCAGGCTTTCTAGGGCACTTGCCCTCACAGGGGCCTGGACAGACCTTCACCAGGAAGAGTCCACCTTTTAGGTTGCCAGGATGTGCATAGGACCTCCCTGGAGTTGAGCCTTGTCCCTGGAGGGTGGAGGTGGAAGCCCCTCTGGCCCCTGCTTGCTGACCTCCTCAGCTTTTCTCCTTAGAGATGAGGGTATTGATAACCATGTTTCTTGAGCATTCAGCCTGAGTACGAAGACACTGATATTTACTAGTTTTCTCAATTTCAAAACAAGTGAAACAGTAATGATACCTTGACATTTTAGAAAGAAAATTAATATTTGTAGCCAGTAGACACATGAGCCTGGTAGCTTCATGAGTATAAGAAACCATATGGGTTTGATGGATAACTCAGTGGTCTAAGCACCTGCCTGGCAAGCTCAGGAACCCAAATTTGATCCCCGGCACCATATGCCATGCAGGCCCTGCCTTGGATATACCGTGCTGGCCACTGAAACTGGGTATGGTGGTGCACACCTGTAATCCCAGCCCTGGAGGCTTAAAACAGAAGAATCACTACAAGTCCAAGCTGCATAGCAAGACCTTGTACTGAATAAATAAAAGATAAAAAAACAAAAAGAAGTCCTGTTTGCTTAAACTCTATACCTACACCTCTTTGAGCTACTGGAAATTCAGTCTCAGCCATCACTGGGCTCTCCTCTACCTGAGACATGTATGTGCTGTAACCAGAGCAAAAAGGTGCTCCCTGCCCTTATTATCAGCCTCACTGAGGAATGCTGGGCCCTTATTGTGCCCCTGCTCAATCCCTGCGTCCCCAGCAGTGTTGCTAAATCTGAAACTCAAGGGAGCTTAAGGGACTAGTTGCTCAGGTGATGTGCAGACACCTGGGAGGCCTGTAAGAGAGGAAGGTCTGCACCCCAGGCATCAGGAGAGGTGAGCTCTACTAAGTGACTGAGGTCATTGAAAGCTGCAGAGCAGCCGTATGCAGGTGTCCCATCAATTCATTCACTGGTGGCTTTTTTCAAATATATCAAATAACTTCCCCCCCCCCCTTAGTATATGTTGGTGGCTTGAATCCTTTTTGCCAGAATCCCGAGTACACTCTGGGTCTGCCAAGTAGAGACTCAGGTAGGCCTAAGTCCCAACCTTCTGGACTGCTGGTCCAGCTTCCCTGGCCATGGCCTGGGTGGTGGGGTGGGGAAGGGAGCTCTCTTGCTATAGGCTCAGGAAGCTTTTGTGACTGCTGAGCAGGGGACAAGGGGCCTCAGCAATGCTTGGCTGAGGCTGCTCAGAGATACAGAGCTTCCTCTTCCCCAGCAAGCACCCCTCTGTTGCCCTCTAGGGTCTGCCTGGTAACAGCTCCATGCTGATCTCCACCCCACACCCCGAACAATAAGGCTGGGGCCTTGTTCCCACAAAACATCAAAAGAGCTTGATGGGAAAATGACTCAGAAACAGATAGCTCTGAACAAAGGTGTTCAGCAGGGACAAATCATTTCAGCTATAAAATCAGGATGTCTAGGCCAAGGAGATAGCTCAGCAGCATAAGCACCTGCCTGGCAAGCACAAGGTCCTGAGTTTGATTCCAGAAAAAAAAAAAAAAAAAAAGATGACTTGAAGTATAACTGACAATGAAATAGTTTCTGGAAGGATAGGAGAATCTCCCTCAGCAGGGTAGAATTATGCTGGGAACGATGAGAGCTTCAGGGATAGAAAACAGTTGGCACATAGCCATGGGCCTTGCTCATGCGGCAGTCTGCACAGCCAACCCTGCCCCATTCTGTGTCTAAGACTGAGGTCAGCTGTGTCCAAGGAGTAGAAGGCCACTCTGACCAATCCCAGCCCACCCTGCCCATCCCATTGTGACACCAACTCCCCAGCCAGAACAGAACTCAGGGTTGTTTCTGCTTCCAAGTATCTGGCTGGGCCTGGACAGTGGCCAGGCAGGCCCTGGTTTTGGCTTGTGGTCCTGTTCAGGTAAGAAGGATGGCAATTAGGATGACGCCCAGCAATTATAGGTCGTGTTTCCGTACAGTTTTGGGTAAGAGCCTCCCTGGGCCTATCTGGCACTGGGAAATGTGTTCTATGTTCCCTTGTTTCTGTCTTGTTTCTGATTTTTGTTCTTGCTTTTGCTTTTACTTTTCAAAATTAAATTAAATTAAGTGGAGGAAAAAAAAAAGAAAGATCAGACTGTCTCACAGAAGGTAAGAGACTTCAGGTGTGGCTTCTGGCCATTTCCTGCCCTCTGGTAGACAGCTGCTCCTGTCCACAGCTCTTCCAGCCCCCAGCTTCCTGGGCCTGGGGCATGTCCACGTGGCAGAGGATCTTTGGGGTCAGTAGTTGGAAGGAGTACTCCGGGGCCTCACAGACTATCAGACATTCAGGGTGTGCTGGGGCACTGAAGGGCACCCTGCAGGGGAGGCTGACAGCTTAGCTCTGGCCTAGAATCTGAATCTCGTAGAGGATGGTGGATTTCCTTCCTCCCTGAAGTCTCTTCTGCGCACCTCTGCCCCTCCAGCCCTATACATGTGCAAGCCAGGGTGGCTTCCCAGCCGCTGTAGCACACAAACACACTTAGTGACGGATTTCCTTTACTACCTGATGTAGGCTCTGGGGGAGACTCCATCTCCTTACCTTTCACAGCGCCTAGAAGCTGCTGTGATCCTTGGATCATGAAGTGTCTGGAAACCAAGGGCGGAGTAACCTCTGGTTCTGCCCCTCCTGCCTACCGAGATCACATTGTGTCATTTTACATAACCCAGGGTCTCTTTATTTTAAAGAAATCTGAAGAGTTAACTTCGTTTTCTCAACAGCTTTAATCCCCATTGCCGTATACGGGGCATATTCACAGGATCTGGGGATTAGGGGTGGCCATTTCTGGGGAGGCTGTCATTCAGCCCATGCCTCCTCCCTCTCTTGCATCCCAGCTTGTGCTTCCTCTTAACAAGACCCCAGACTCTGGGACCAGGCAGGAGGCACAGACGGTGACAAACGTGACAAACGCCGATGCTGCAAGGCCCTGGTGGGCCTTTTGAGGAATAAATCGGCAGCGGCGGACCTAGGAGTGCGCGGCGCGGCGGGGCGGCGGGGCAGCGCTAGCCAGCTGGGGAGAGAGAAGCCGCCTTAAGGAAGCTGGGGAAACCAGGGAGGCTGCAGCGGTCCCCAGGCTGCCGACGGCGCCACCCTGGTCGGGCCGGGCCCTGCGTGCAGGCCGGGACCTGGGTGATCCCGCTGCGCCCGGAACCGGCCCGGAGCAGCGCCTGCTGGATGTGGGCCGAGATCTAAGATGGGGGGTGGGGGGGGGGGGGCTGGAGCGCGCGGAGAGTGAGGCGCAGAGGGCGGCCCAGCTGCAGGGAGCGACCCGCTGCGGGGAGCATCCGCTAGAGGCCTGGGCGCAGGAGTCCCGGCGCCTCGCACTGCGCCACCCGCGGACCAGCCCTGGAAGCCAGCCGCCCGGAAGCGGGGCCAGACGGGAGTGGCTGCTCCTGAAATTCTGTGGAGCGGATGTAACTTAAAAGCGTTCCTTCCCCACCTGAACAATGGAAACAAAACCGGAAGGTTATAGGACTGTTTGGTTTTACTCTTCTACCTCCGGACTTAAAAAGCCCACGGATCTCTTTTTCTTTTTAACTCCACGTTTTGGAATTGTTCTTATTATTTAATACAATCAGCCACTATTTAAATTGTTTACGTATTTACAGTTTGGGCTGAGCCTTATCACACCTCGAGGGTCCTCCTGGGACCTTTTACAAGCTCCCTTAGATCAGGTCTCTTGTTTGTGTGCTCAAACTTCCGCTGTGAGCCAGGGAGATGGCTCGATAGAGTAAGCGCTTCCTTGGCAAGCGCAAGGCAAAAAACAAAACAAAACAAAAAACTTCCGCTGGTGAAATGTCCCTGAGTGTGCAAGCCTAGACTAGCTTTACCGCGATCAACGACCACCACGATTCAAAGTGACTCTTCACTCTTTTATTTGCTGAGACTCCCTGCGCTGCCTTCAGAGATCCGTGTCCTCCCTAGTGGTGCTTCCAGAGCTTTGTCACTGGCCACTGTGGCTTCTAGCCTTGGTTTCCCTTTTTATTCATCCTGCTTGAAATCAGTCTTCGTGTGTTTGTGGGGCGGGGGGAACTGAATGAAATAAGTCCTTTTTTCTGGATCTTGATGATTCATGTTTTTCAAGTTTTAGAAAATGCGCGGCTCCTATCTTTTCAAATACTGATTTTCCATTTCTTCTTGTGGGCTTCCCGTCAGGCCCCTGTCAAGCCTTCCTTACCTCTCTTTCGCATTTCAGCTCTACCTTCATGTTCACTACTTCTTTATGTTGAATCTCTTTAACCTTCCTTTTAGGGTTTTTATTTCAACAACAACTTGCTACCCGATTTGGTGTCTTCCTAATAAAAGTATCTGTTTTTCCTTGATGCTTATTATAACTTCATTTTTGTAATGAACACTTTTAAAATTCTAATATTAGCTGCCTTCTATTTTACATCTGCTAGTTCCAGTACCTGCAGCCAGCCCATTGTCTGGGCCCTGTTCACTCTCAGTGGCTTGCCTGCTGAGTCCACAGTCTATGCCTGATCTTGGTCTGTGACTGACTCACGGGCCAGCTGGAGAACTTGTCCTCAGGGAGAGCTTGCTTCTGCTTCTGCTGGTGGCTGCAACATGCTATGGGCCAGACTTTTTTTTTTTTTAAGTATACTGAGGGTTTGGGCTCAAATCAGAATGCTAAATTCAGTACCTCTTCTTCCTGATGTCCCAAAGTATCATATGTACCAATATTGCTACCCCGCACCACCCCCTCTGCTGCTTCTCCACCTCTGCTCTGTGCCACCTGGCTTTGAAACCCTGCATTCCAGCCTTGTGTGCCTAGCTCTATAACCAAGGCTTCCAGCTGTTTGGCTCCAGCTCTTGGCCCTTCCCCACACAGATGTTTGTTTGGTTTGAAAAGAAAGGTCCCTGGAGACCTCTCCTACCTTTTGCAATTCCACTGATGGCTCAGTGTGTATATGAACAACTTCAGTCATAAGGGAAGCTCAGAGACAGTTTCTCAAAGCTTTATCATTCAGGACAACAGGAGAGCATTTTCTAAAACATTGGCAATCTTTATTGCACTGAAAATCAAGGATGATTAAGCCAGAGATAGCAAGCAAATTATGTGAGCTAAGGAACTTTGAGGGAAAATAGGCAACTGTGAAATCCACACTGTTCCAAGCTAGAGGTCGCTTTCTGCCAGTGGCACCTGTGCTGACATCTGATGTCTTAGTAATGGTGTCAGGAAGCTGATTTGCATCCTTTCTTTCAACAGAAGGAGAAAGAACTCCAAGGCATAGATCGATCCCATGGTTCTAGGAGCTTGAAGGAACAGACAGTACCAGTGCCTTTTCATCCTTGGACACCAAATGCCATTGAGGACTACCAATAAGGATGCTAAATTTGCCAACATCCTGAATGCAGTGGGGGAATTTGGCAAATTCCAGCAGAGGCTGGTAGCTCTCATCTTCATCCCTGGCATCCTGTTGGGCTTCATGTATGCTGAGTACTTTGTGTTCACAGACCAGGAGCACTACTGCAACACCAGCTGGATTCTGGCAGTGGGTCCCAACCTCTCAGAGGCTGAGCAGCTGAATCTGACCCTGCCCCGGGCACACAACGGCAGTTTCCTGACATGCTTCATGTACTTGCCTGTGCCTTGGGATTTGGATTCTATCATCCATTTTGGCCTCAACCACACTACTACATGCCAAGATGGGTGGATCTATCCTAACTCCAAAACTCGATCATTGGTCAATGAGGTGTGCTTCACCCTGGGTTGTCTGTAGCTGCCAGCAGAGGCCTAGAGGTTTGCTGAAGCGGGATAGCAGTTAGCCTGAGGTCACCCTGCAAAAGTGGACCTTGACAGAAATTTGAGTGCCTGTTACCCACCCCTGGCCCTGCCTGCCTTAGCCCTGAAGACAAAGTTTGTTTGGGTTAGCAAATAGGGGATAAAGTGGCAAGGTTGGCCATCTGTGCAGGGAAATGGTTCTGAAGTTGTGGCTGTACCCTCTAAACTCACAGAAACAGAGATTGGAAGCAATCCGAGCTTCTCTCAGATGTCTCTTAGGACTTGCAGCCTGGGCCCTATCTGGCACACACCTGCCCATCTACAGCTCTAGGCTAGAGCCCAGCACTTGGGTCCTCAGTGATTCATATCTATGTTCAGTTCTCTTAGCTACATTTTTCCTTCCTAGCCTATGCCTCTGGTCCTTCTCTCGAGCCTGGGCTGTCACCTGAGTTCAGGGAAGGTGCAAAGGTAGCAGAAGTGAGGTGCCCTGCACAGTCACCTGCCCATTCCCCATGCGCTCTCTGCCTCAAGGTCCCACCTGGCCAGGCTCTGTCACTGCACATAAAAAGGCTAAACCTGGCTGGAGACCTATGGTAAATTCCTGTGTCTAACCCCCCAGTTTGACCTGGTGTGTGGCAAGGAGCAAGATGAGGAAAACCTGCAGTCCATACCTATGGCTGGCTTCCTGACAGGGTCTCTCATCTTTGGGCTCATAAATGACATGTGAGTCCCCTACAGTTCCCACTAGTCCTGGGGACACCCTTCCTGTCTATGGACAGTATTTGTTTAGTGAAACTCAAGGTGGGAAAGACTAAGGGAGGAGCTGTCAGGGTCCCAGAGACAGCTGAAGGCCTGGACCAGGAAGGTCCATCATTTGATGCAGCCTCACTTTGATCCCCTAGGCTGGGCCGTTACCCCGCTATCCTGATGTCACTGCTGGGGCTGACCATCTTCAGCTTTGGAACAGCTTTTGTGAGCAGCCTTCACCAGTATTTCTTCTTCCGCTTCCTTGTGTTCCAAGCAGTGATGGGTTACACCATCAGCAGTGTGTGTTTAGGTGACACTGGGCCTCAAGGAAGAGGGCTGGATGGGAGCAGAGATGCAGGGCAGAAGGTGGAAGTGGGGAGAGGGAGTATCTCAGGGTGCAGGAAGAGGTGTCAGCCTAAGCAAGACAAAAGGGGCTAGCTGGGACCTCCCAGAAGCCAACAGGACACAGTACCTGAGCAGGAAAGGCAGAAGTGAGGGATGGCCTACAGATGCCAGAGCAGTAGCACACAGGAAGCCTGTTTCTCACTCTCCACAGTATTTCCATGGTATCCCTCATTCTCCCTGCACATCCTTTGCACACCCCCATGTGGCTGACATTCACTGACCCCAGTCCAAGGGAGCTAAGACCCATGCACATGCATTGGATCACTTCATCTGGACAACCCTCTATTCAGTATGCACCATTCTATTATTCCTTTAGTTGAGAAGGATATTTGTACCTCCAACAGTTAATCATCTTACCCAGCATTACAGAGAAAGACTCAAGGTTTCAACCAGGCTTATGTGACGCCAAAGCCCCAGTGTACATCCACACATCCACTGCCCTCAGAAGGTTCAGTGACTAAATCTCATACCTAAGATCCCTGCTGTGCTGTGGACTTCTGAGCAGGGAGCTTTTGCTCCAGGAGAATCTGGTCCTCCACACACCATTAGGTCTCGATGGCCAAAGCATGAATGCACCTAAAGACAAGGACAGGGATTCATTGCCTTCTTGTGTGTGTGGCCGCAGGAGCAGCATAGTGCGTAGAAGTCTTCTGTAGTAGATAGCATGGTCAGGCAGGAGGTCTAGAGGGATCAGCCAGGTTAAAAGCAAACAAACAAACAAAAAAAAAAACTTAGAAGGCCTGTGACAGGGAGGACAGGTTAAACCTAGGATACACACTCTGAGGGGCACAAAGTCACTCTGAGTGGTTTTGAGAGGGTTCTCTAGCCTAGTGAAGAACATGAACCGGGGGAAAAACCTTTTGCCCAGCCTGATATCTCCAGCACAGAGAAAGGGCATCTCAGAAGGCTGGGTATAGGAGAAGCCTGGATTCTGAGCTGACCATGGTTTTGTTCTCTTTGCCTCTTCACAGCCACTGAATGGCTAGTGGGCAGTCACCGTGTCCATGCCATCTTCCTGGAGCATTGCTTCATGTCTGTGGGTGTCCTGTTCCTGATGGCACTCAGCTACAGCCTTCCCCACTGGCGGCTGCTGTTCCTGGTGGGTGGGGCACCTATGTTCCTGTTCATCATTTACATCTGGTAAGCAAGCACTTTTCAGGTGTGCATGGCCAGGATCTGATGTGTAGAGATGAAGGGTATGGGAACAGCTGGGGGCTTTTCCTAGAAAAGGCGCATGTGGAGGAGATGAAGAGTTTGGGCAAAGCCTCCAAAACCCCAGTGTTGCTCCTCTCGTAGAGGAAACCCTCAAAGAGCTTCCAGCGAAGTCAGAAAAAAGAAAGGGTACTAAAAGGCAAGGGTTCAAGAATGGGATGGTCCACAATGAAGGCAAGAGAGGAAAGGCTGAGGAAGGGTGGCCTGACTTCAGTCTTCAGGAAACAGATCAGCCCTCTCCTAGGGTATCTCGTGGCCTTGGCCTCGAGTAGAAGAGCAAGCCCTTGAGCCTCTGTCCAATGGTGAGGGTGCAGACTACCTTCCCACAGTTTGTCAGGACTCTACTATCCTGGCTGCAGTAGGTGAGAGCAGTGGTGCCACGGGGAGACTCATTCAAGCGTCTTTCACTTCCATGCACTGGAGTTTCTAGCCTGGACTCTGAGCTGTGTTGCTGTTTTTCTTTATAAGTACTGCCCTCTATATCATCATATCTCTATATGTAATTCAAGATTTTTATCCTTTCTTTCCAGCTTTTGGACTTCATTGTTTCAGCTAAAATTTGGGGACAGAAAGATTCACTTAGTTGGTACACTTATTTTCTGATTGTTTTCTCAATAGCATTTGTATCTTCATTAATATAAAATGATAAAACATTCTCAGTTGTTGTAACTTAGAATTTGTTGTTTTTTCCTCATAATTCCCGGAGTATATGTCTTCCTGGATCACTCTGTTTGCTTATTTCGGATCCTCTTAAATTTGTTTGTGTTGTTATTGTTGTTGTTGTTGTTTGTTGCTGCTTTCCAGTGATCTCTGATTATGCCTTCCTATTTAAGGCAGTGTTACTAAAAAGCTAATGGGAAACCCCAAGGAGTAGTCAACTGGCTGATAAACATAGAAAAGATCTCAGATTTTGTGGAAATCAGAATCACACTGGAGCCAGCTAAGCCCTAATGTCTGGACCTCTCCCCAGAGTTCATGTGTGTGCAGGGGCAGGGTGCACCCAAGAAGCTGTAGTTTCAACAAGTTGCCTGCTGGCACTGATCCTGCTGGCCAGCTGACCACTCTGTGAAAACCGCTACTGCTGAGTGCATGTTCTATAAACATCCTAAAGCCAGGGCATTCCCTGGCTCTGGCTGTTGTACTGCCTGCTGGTGTTGGAGGGTGAGACTTGCCTCATCATTAAGAGTCTCCTTTCTGTTCCTGTGTATCTATCCTCTGCCCTTACTCCTGACGTTGTGTTCACTCCCTCAGCCTTCCTTGTCTTCTAAGTGCAGATTATAGGTGCAGTGGAGCGGTCCCACCCGTGAGAACTGGAGCCAAGAGGACTATCTCCCAGTGCTCCCAAATATAATGTGTGGCAGGGGCTTTGCCTGCTGTCAGTCTGTTCTGGATACTACCTCAAAATATCTCACATGGCGTGATTCATAAACATAAACTTTTTCTTCACATTCTTGAATCTAGAAAGCCCAATGTCAAGGTCCCCATAGATGCAGAGTCTGGTCAGGACCTCTTCCTCTATTAGGACACTTTCCATGAGCTTTTACATGAAAAAGGGAAAAGCAAGCTCCCCCAAGCCTTCTACAAATCCACTAATCCTGATTCTTTGCTGCAGAAAGGTTTTCATCATGAATTTAGAGGACAAACATTCAGCCCACAGCAGCAGAAGTTTCAGAAGTGTTCCACATACTTTCAAGCTTCACAACATGAATGTTGCATTTCTCCTACAGTGTCCTTTATCCTCCTCTCATTGTCCTTGAAAATTCACTCTGATTATTGTTGGTGTTGTTGTTGTTCTGTGTTTTAGTGGGCACATGATCAGTTCATCTTCTTGAAGAAGTCCCTGCTTGATGACATTCTTTAAATAAGAGTGTTCTGCAGCCTTCGCATGGAAAACCATAACTGATGGCTGGACCCTCGGAAGGGGCAGGCACAGGGCACACAGAGAATGAAGTCATCTCTTGTATCCAAAATATATGTCTTTAGAAACCATCTGTAGAGTCCAGACTAGGGAGAGAGTAATGGTGTACGAATTTGGCAGGGCATCACAGCAAGGTTTTGTAGAGTGTCTGAGCAAAGGGCCACATCACACCAGCACACCCTCCATGACCTTGGCCATGCCCTAATCCCCTAAGGCTAGGAAACATACAGAATCATCCCACTAGGAAAGGAAGGCAGAGGTTAAACAAGATGCTATATACAAGGGCCCTGAACACAATCCTTCTGCTTACTGCATGCTTTAACTGGTGATCTGCATGAATTCTGATAGTTTGAGAAGACTCAGAAAAACTGAGAGGGGAAATTTGTTTTGAGGTCAAAGGCAGTGATACTTAGAGGAAGAAAGGAGCTGGAATGAGAGCTTCACTCACCTCTCCACACTCTAGGCAGGGTGCTGGACCCTAGGTAAGATCCAGGTTCCTGACCTACATTCTAAGACAAATCCAACCCTAAGAAAGAAACCCTCACAGCAGATGTGGGCATGAGTGTGTGCCCTGGGTGTGTTCAGGCATGTGAGGACATACGCTAAGGTAGGAGAGAAGGGTGTCCTTAGAGGCGAGTGAGAGGACAGGAGGCTGCAGGGCAGAGGCAGCAAGGGGCCAGTGTCACCAAGCAGCCAAGGGGGCTATGTGTGGCTTGGACAGGGAATGGGCTGCTTGCCAGGGAGGGACAGGAGGTATCTCAAAATTGGTGGTGACTTTCATAGCCCATGAGTCACCTTATGCCAGAGCAGTGTGGGCACAACTGAGGCTGGGACAGGACCAACATGGCTCTCTAGGGGGTCCTGGAATAACGAAATGAGAGAGGGTTTGGGCACACAGGATTCTCCCAGAGTCCCCACGGTGGCTGATGATGAAAAGGAAGGTGGAAGAAGCCAAGCAAGTGCTGTGCTATGCAGCCAGTGTGAACAAGAAAATCATTCCTTGTAACCTGCTGAATAAGGTAAGAGGCTTCAGGCAGTGACTGTGGGGAAGCCTCTTTGCTTAGCCCTGCAGTTGGACATCAGGGTAGCCCAGCCCATTGCTCAAGGACAATGATTACAGTGAAATTAAGTCCTGCCAGGACTAGGCAGGAGACAAGCAGGCCTTGTTGGGAGTGGGCTGACTTTACAGGGTTAGTCGGGAAGGGAGCAAGTGACTCTCAGCCTTTCCTCTGACGGGTCCCGCTTGTGTTCCAGCTTCAGCTGCCCCAAGACACGGTGACTGAGGCATCTATCCTAGACTTTTACTATAATAAGCACCTCCGCAAGGTGATCTTGATAATGGGCTGTGTGTGGTGAGTACCCAGGGCTGGTGGACAAACCATCAATTTGAGAGGGAGTGGGAGATAGGCAAGCTACAAGAGGAGCAAGGCCCAGGATCACATCCCCCAGATCCTTGTGCTTCTCTCCCTGTCCTTACCTCTCTCTTTGTTTCTGTCTTATTCCTGGCTCTGTGTGTGTGTGTGTGTGTGTGTGTGTGTGTGTGTGTGCGTGTGTGTGTGTGTCCTGACTTCATTTCAGGTTTACCGTTGGCTACGCCTATTTTACACTGATCTTCACACCCAGAGACTTTGGAGTGAACCTCCCCTTCAGGCAGGCCATCTCCAGCATCATGAAGGTACCTGTTCAGATGTGCTGCATCATACTCCTCGAGTACAAGGGAAGGAAGTGCAGCCTGATTGTGGCTCTCACCCAAACCACCATCATATGTGGCTTTCTTTTGCTCTTCCAAGGTATAGTCCACTTTGCTAATGGCCCCTCTACTTCCTTGCAGACCTCCCCAGCTTGACCCCTGAACTAGGCAGTTCAGTTGAAGTTGGCCCTGCCCCGTACACCCTGAGAGAGCCCCAGACCTTTAGGAGCAGTGCCAAGTAGAGAACCCTGAGACATACTCCCTGACCCACTGAGAGGTCTGAGAGAGCAGGGCATGCTGTCCAGAGGAATCAGCCAGAAGGCAGCCTTCTTGCCCCTGGTTCTGGCCCACATCTGAAGGAGATGTAGTAGTCACATGTGAAATATTCCTCTATTTACTGCCTTGGCCCCTACCTCTCTCTGCAGCCCATCTGGGAAGTGTCTGTGGTTATCTGGGACTTTAGGAATAATCTATTCACTGAAAACTGGGTGAGTGAAGCATTGGGCCCAACCACAGGACTAATTCCTACTCAGAGGTCTCACCTTCTTGACAGCTTTGTACCTAGCTCCTGAGCCTCAGCACTCAGAAAGGAAGAAGGCAAGGTCTGAAAATACCTCCAGCATTTCAAGAGCTCTAGGCAGTGAACACACAGCAGGTCATGGAGCTGGAGCACACTGGGCTCATTGTCAGTATATACTGTTTAGAGTTGCTCACCACTGGCTTCTTGAGGGACTGGGGCTAAGGCTGGGATCTGACAAAAGAGGAGCTGCCAACCTCTGCAGACAATGAGCAAGAGCTCCAGTGCCACTCACTCTTGAGTGTGTATCCTGGAGTGTTTAGGACCAGCCCCTGCAGTGCAGACCCCCGAGATCTAACACCTGATACCCAGTTCACCTTGCACAAATCAGGCATGTGGAGACTCAGCTCAGCATGGTGGACAGTAGCGTAAGAGGCCTCTGGGCCACTTAGCAGGAGATCCAGTGGCCAAACCCCCTTCCTTAGCCAAGGCTCCCATGGCAGAGCTACTGAATGTCAGCTTGATGGGGCCTCCTCTTCCTGAATGCCTGGGTCTGCTGGCCAGCTGACCAGTGCCAGGAATGCTCTCTGCAAGCAACCTAGGAAGGACTGATGGGCCCCAAAGACAGGATGACCCCACACTCAGAGGGCTCTGTTGTCTAGATAAAAAGCCAAAATCCACAATGTTGATGCTCGCATTTGGAGAGTCCAGCCTGATTGCCACCATCACTGTCCTGTTCATCTACACTGCTGAGCTCCTCCCCACCGTCCTCAGGTATGGGCTCTGGTGGCTGAGGAGGCCATGGGGCCATGGGGCTGTAGGGAGGGATGAGAAATCACAGGATTCCTTTAGCAGCTACCACTGAGCTTTTGCCTGGGGACAAGTACCTTACCACGCAGTTTGCATGGATCACCTCACTTAAGCCTCACCCAAAACTCTCCCAAACATCATTAATCCTATTTCAGAGAATAAAATTAAAGCTATAAAGGCACTTATTCAGGATTGCACATAGCAAGAGGTGAAACTGGGAATGGACCAGGGCAGTCTGAAGCCAGTTCTTTCCTTTGCTCACTGCATAGAGTACACGGGCCACCCTGAGCCTCAGCTCCTTCCCCACAGGTGGCCTCGTTGATGGCAGCTATAGCCATGTCTTCCTACCCACCCGGCATCCACGGCTGTGCCACCACCCCACCACCACCACAACAGCACTGCATGATTCTTACCTCTCCCACTCCTGACACCTAGGGAGGAGTTCCAGAAAAGATTACTGCTCACTTTGAATCAATAGAGAACTAAATTCTTCAGTGTTACATAATGAGCTCAGACAAGGCAGACAGCAGTGGGTTTGCGTTTCTCCTCAGGCCTACCAGGCCTCTGCCTGACAAGCCTTCCAGACCAGCTCCCACCTCTTCTTTCAGGGCTACAGGCCTGGGGCTGACAGTTCTGGCCTCATCAGGTGGAGCCATGTCGTTTGAGACAATCATCCACCGGATCCTGTCACTCCAGCCCATGGCTCTTTGCTGCATCTTGACCTCTATGGCCTTGTACTTCTCTTTCATGCTGCCGGAAACACAAAATCAGCCCCTCTCAGACAGTCTGGAGCAATTCTCAAAGGCAAGGTGTGTGCATGATGCCCCCTGACCTCAAACTCTTGACATTGACAGTATGTCAGGCACTGTCCATCCCTCCCTGTCTTCCCTGAGGGCTTCTGACACAAGGGCCAACCTGTGTCCACAGCAGTTGCCCCAGCTCTTGAGGTCCAACCCAGTCTTTGCCTACTCCCACTCTCCCTCGCTGTCTTGCTCCAGCCTGGGCCAGAACCTTTCTCCCCCCTGCCCCATCTGCTTGTCTGGCCTTGGTGCTGCCTGTGGAGATGTCCCCCAGTGGTACTTCAGAAGTATTCTCACCTCTCTCCTCCTAAGTAAAGGGGACTGGCTTAGAATTGGTTCTCTGAGTACCCCTCATTTACTGGCTGAGCTTCTCCTTCCCTATAAGGGACTCAGGCCTCATTGTTGACTTTGGCCTTCCAGTCCCTGCAGACAAGGACCTCACCTGGAAACGGGGCTGCATCCCTGTAACTGCAAGGACCTGAGCACCAGTGTGGGCCGTGGTTGGAGGTCCTACAGTGCTCTCGTCGCTATACTGTAGGGGCTGCTGCCTCTGGCTTTGTCTGCCTCATTTCTGCTCTCCTCCTTGCCCACCTTCAACCTCATTGAAATCACCTATTCTGAGCATCCAGAGGCCACAGGTTCCCATGCTAATCCTAACCCTATTTTCACTTTTCTCATCAGTGAAATGCCATGCCTTCTCTTACTTTGTCCTCAAAGGAAGCAAATGCAAATAAGGCTTCTAGCTATTCCCATTTTACAGATGAGAAAAATGAGGCACAAAGAAATAAAGCCGTGTAATCTAGTTTTCTTCCTCCATAGTATCTTTGAGAGTAGTAAGCCCACATAAAGGGATTGGCACAGGGTCCACCGCAGCAAGTGCTGAGTAAGTGCTAGTGATGAAGATGGTGAAATATATTTCAAGTAAAATAAAAGAGTTTCACTGGAGTTAGGAGATGAAGCCTTCCTGCTCCTGGAGATGTGTTCTTCTTAGGCCAGTGGGGAAGCTTGGCTGGGAACCTGCAGGAACAAAAGAGCTTGTCTCCTGGGGATGCAGCCCCAGTGATGGCTTTTCTCAGCCTCCAGAGAGAGATGGCCCTTGAAGACGCCTCCAGGAGAAACAGTGATACCACGGAAAGGGCAATGGCTGGAGATTCAACGTGTGATGATGATGATGATGATGATGATGATGATGATGATGATGGTGACGTGTCTGAAGAAGCAGCAAAGAACACAATTCTCAATGCCCAGATTTCGAGATTGGATGCAGACATTTCCACTAACACTGCCTTGAAGAAATCTGGAGCTAAGAAAGCTCACAATTAGGCTCCTGGAGGGCCAGGCCCCTAGACCAGTGTCAGCTTCAGTTGAGTGGCTGTATATGTTTTGTTTTTTGTTTTTATTTTATTTGGCACAGCATCTCACTACTCAGCTTGAACTCATAGTGATCCTTCTGTCTCAGCCTCCCAGTGCTAGGATTACAGGCATGCACCACCGGCCCACTTTTGGTGGCTGGCTCCGCTCGCCCAGGGGCAGGGCCAGCAGGGCATGCAGTAAGGAGATGGAACCCCGGACCTTGCGCTTGCCAGGCAGGCACTTAGACTGCTAAGCTGTCTCCCCCACTCATGGCTAGATATGTTTATGATTTCCAGGACCCATTGTGGCAGGGACCACTCAGTCCTACTCTGAAGCAAGCACTCGAGATCCAAAGCTGATCCCTATCACAATCCCAGACTGTGACTTATTCTAATAAAGGTATCATGTTGCTCATAAGATAGCCTGGTCAAGATTGGAAGTGCTAGGAGAGCCTAGAGGTCATGGCCTGGAGGAGGGGGTCAGAGAGGTTCCCAGACTCTTAATTTTTTCCCAGTGAAAAGAAAATGATTAATACATTATGAAAAAGGTTTACAAAAGTTAAGAGACACTCCAGTTTAACAACTGATACTACTATCATTCCATTTACTTCAAATACTCCAATAATGTCTCTTTATATTGCAGAAAATATACCTAAAATGTACTGCTTCAACCATTTTTACAGGTATGGTGCAGGATTGTTGTGTATATTCACATTGCTATACAACAAATCTGCAGAA
>NW_004524647.1:2217128-2221114 GCF_000260255.1 Octodon degus
TTGAATTAATTTCTGCTCTAATCTTTATGATTTCCTCCCATCGTTGGGCTCTGGGTTTAGTTTGCTCTGCAAAAGTGAAATTTTATCCATTGAACAATAGTTCCCCATTCCTCCCTCCCTGGCTCCTGACTCATCATTCTACATTATCTCTTTGTGTTTGACTAAATTCTTCACATGAATGAAACCATACAGTATTTGGCCATTTGTGAGTGGCCTATTGATCTAAACATAAGGCTTACTGATATTGCAGTGTCCTTCCTTTAATATTTTTTTGAGACAGGGTCTCACTATGTAGTTCAAATGAGCTTTCATCTCACTAGACTGAGGCTTTCCTCATACTCAGAGAAATCCTTCTGCCTCAGCCTTATAGATATGCACCACCGTGCCCAGATGTCCTTCCTCTTAGAGACAGAACGATATTTCAATGTATGTGTATGATCCAACTATATAGTGAATATTTATACTTTAAAAAGTTTGTTATAATAAAAGATGCATTGTTATTAATCCCCCTCAAAATATTCATCCTTGCCTCACACAGTTATGCTTGTGTGTAGATGTCCCCTCAAAGCCTCACTTAGTGGGGATTTGTGGTTGATTCATTGTGCAATCCTAGGATTAAGGGTGGACAATTTCTAAATCAGTCCACTGATTGGTTTGACACTACCCTAAACTCGGTAGCAAGGATACCATATAAGGGACTGAAAGAAGCTTGTCCTCTTCCTTCCTTCCTTCCTTCCTTCCTTGTTTTTGATATCTTCTCCTGCCATGAACCAGCAGGATCCTCCTCTTTGAAGCCAACCTGTCTTGGACCCAGCTGATCAGACATCTACAGACTGTGAGCTAAATAAATCTTTCCCCCTTTATCTGCGAGTGCTGGGTATTTTGTCTCAGCAACAAGAGAAAAGTAACTAAGATACACTCTTATCCCATCATCCATGCCACTTTCTGAAGCAGCTTTGGAAGTTGCCTTTTATGAGTGTCCTTATAAGGTATGATTGAAAAATCTGGTGAGCACTACTGCTGTGTGCCATTCAAACGAAAGCAAGCTTGTAAAGACACAGAGCATCTTCTTCTGCATTGTTCACTAGAAACAGCATCATGTGATTCATGCCTCTCCCCCAGAGTCAACATGATTATCAAATATAAACATTTTGAATTGATTCAGGACATCAAGTAAGCCATGGCAGAGCAACTCACCACACCCACAAAAGAGAATTCCCAGGACTGCTTCAAAAAGTGTGGAAAAAAAAGATTGTGTTCCAAGCAAGGAGAAATGTTTTTTGAGGGAGATTAATGGAAATGTGACTTTTAAAAAATAATAATTTTAATATCAATAATCACTGTATTTTTTTAATCTCACCTGATCACATTTTGTTTATTGTTTCATAAGTGGATATTTACTGAGCTGCCTTCACATTTTGACTATTATAAGTAAGGCTCCTATTAACAAGGATGCACATACATCTTTCCAATCTTTACTTTCAATTGCTAGATCACATTGTGCATAGGTCAGCATTCTCATTGCTGAGATAAAATATCTGGCACCCAAAATTTAGAAGAGGTTTATTTTGGTTCGCAGTTTCAGAGGTTTCATCCCAAATCAGAGAAATCATGGCAGAAGGGCAAAACAAGGAAAGTTGCTCATTTCCCAGTAGAAGGAAACAGAATAGGTTGGAAAGACCCTGAGCAGAAGGACCAGGGGCACCTATAGTCACAGGTCACAGCCACATGACTCTATCCTCCCTAGTAAGCTCTGCCTCCTTATAGATAATTCAGCAATGAACTTATCAACAGATTAACCCACTGTTAAGATTCAAGTTCTCATATTCCAACAAGCTCTCTAAGAACCTTTTAATTTTGTCAAGCTGACAAGATTGTCAACTAGTCTCTTTAAACTGTGCTTAATTTTCGAAATAAACACATAATGTCATAATTCTGCTTAACATGATATGTGTCCTGCCTACAACAACAAAAAAAAACTATACTAATCCCTGCTTCTGCAATGACAATAGTATTTAATAAAAATAATATTCAGTATTATTTTTTAAATGTATTTGGTACAGGGGCTTACTACACAACTCAGACTCATAGTGATCCTCCTCTTTTCAGCCTTCCTAGCACTGGGATTATAGGTGTGCACCATGACACCTGGTCTTGGTGTCTGGCTCAGCATGCCCCAGGGGCAGGGCCAGCGCGGCCTCTGGTACTAGGGATCGAACCACCAGCCCCTGAACTTGCCTAAGACACTTAATCCACTGAGCTATCTCACCGGTCCAATAGTTTCAGTATTGCTCAAAAATCCAAGTCCAACATTTCTTCTGAGACTCAAGGAAAATTCATATTTGTGAGCCTCTATAAAAATCAAGAAGCAAGTACATGCATAGTAGCACCAGGAAAACATTTTCAGGAAGGAATAGGGGAATAGAAAGGAATCACACCACAGCAAGACTAAGCCCAGTTATATCAACATTAAGCCTTATAGTTCCATGTCTAGCATCTAGGTCACATGGTAGTGAGATGTAAGCTCCAAAGGGCTGGGACAGCTCCATCCTGGTTGCAACCCACATGATCTCTCTCTCATGTTGGCTTCCTCACTATCTGCAACTTTCCTCCACAGATAATTTCATTCTGCTCTCTCAAATTTTGCAGGGTCTCCACAACAACTTCTGTTCCCCTCCCACAGCTTCAAGTATTATTGAAGGACTCCCAATAGGACTATGATCTCTTGACACAATTCCCAGTCTCCCAAAACTTCCCTTGAAATCTAGGTAGAAGCCTCCAGGACTCTACAAATCTTACACCCTTAATGCCTGAAAAATCAGTACTGTGTGAGCAATACCAAGGTCTAACACCAGGTCAAGCAGAGCTTGATCTCAGATGATGGCTGCAATGATCTCTGAGAGACTGGATGTCATTGTGAAAAAATCCTGAAGAAACAACTACCTACCCTTCTTCGGGCCTGGGGACTTTCCTTTGAAATGAAATATTTACTCTTTTGTACCCTTGAGCTTGTATGAGGACAGGGAATGTCTTGTTGATTCCAGAGATGCTCTTCAAGTTTGTTTCCTGTCCCACTTCAAAATATCTGGGGGGTTTTTCCTTGCACTAATTTCTTGAGCAATTATACCTCCTTTGGTCTCAATTTTGCACATGGTTCCCCTTCCAAAATTCTTCCTTTGCCTTTGATAATGCCAGCTGTGAATCAGCACTGTGCTCTAACCACAGACAGCACCAGCTGTACTCCCAGGGTCACACTGTGCCTATGCCCCGCTAGGGGATGCTGGAGAGAAAACTACTTGTTTGGGGCTTTCCTGAATACACAGAATCTCACCAGACATCCTTGAGGGCCAATAACCAGGAATGAGAGCTCACAGCAATCAAGTAGCCCAGGAGCCTGGGCAGGGAACCAGCTGCAGCAATGGAACAAAAACAGCAGTAACTGATGTCTGAGCACTCCTAAGTGTCACTAGATGTTTGTTTGTAAGGTTACAATTATGGGTAGGGTGTTTTATTTGTATCTTTCTAATTTTCCAGAGTAAACAATGAAAATTCAACAGTTTCTTTAAAATATACCAGCATTGTTGGATTGACCCAATATACACAGACATCAGGGACATAACTGAGTCCTCAAAGGACATGTAGCTGGATCAGTGTCCTCTAGACTTCACAAAACGTAGAGAGCACCCCCCTGGTCACTAGAAAAGCCAGGACCTGTGGCATGACACAACCTAGAGAAGTCCCAGGCTAGGGAGGAGGAGGAGTAGGAGAGCTGAGGACAGAGCTGCTAGTTCTTCCTGCTGTCTGCTGAGGCCTGCATCAGGCCCTACTATCTGGAAACCTTTGCCAAACCCACCTCAATCCCCCACCTGGCAAGAATACCTTACCTGGGAAAGTCATTCTAGCTTACTCATTCAAAACCCTTATTCACACACACACACACACACACACACACACACACACACACTCTCTCTCTCTCTCTCTCTCTC
>NW_004524647.1:2221530-2227242 GCF_000260255.1 Octodon degus
GAAAAACTAGAGATGCATAAAGACATTACAAACATGGGCTTTTCTCTAATGCCTTTGAAATTCTCACAGAGTACATGAGGCATTCTCAAATTGCTTTAAATGGCCAAATCAAAGAGTACCAGACACGTGGCCCTGAAGGGCAGCATCACAACTGTGCAGAGGGTGGCTCCATTCCTTTCCAAGACATGGAAGGAAAGCATTTCATTCCAGCCTCACCAAGGGCAAAGCAGAGAAGGGACCCACTCTCTATTGGACTTAGGCCCTAGAGTCTACCACAAACAGAGACCTAGGACCATGACATTTGTTCACTGATGGAAAGCTTGAGGGCAGTTGGAAGACTGCCTTAGGAGAGAGGAAAAACTGCTGTGCAAGTCCAAGCAGGCTTTTGGTTTCAATGATTATGGGAAAGAAAGAAAAGAACCAAGATGCTCCTTTATTTTCCAGGAAGACAGTCAGGGCCCCTGGATGATAGGATTTTCCCACCCATCTGTTCCTAGGAGGTGTACTTGCATTCAGGTGTGTGTGTGTGTGTGTGTGTGTGTGTGTGTGTGTGTGTGTGTGTGTTTATATATCTGGATGAGCAAGATGTCATGGGGTCACATCCCTACAACTCTGCAGGAATGATGCCCTTCTGTGGTCACAGTTAGCAAAAAAGGCAAGGAAGTTAGCTCTCTGTGAGTGACTCTGAGAGAAGGTTTCCTTCTGACATCACCCTGGTGACTTTGCCCCAGAGCATGAGGTGTGTCCACATAGGCAGAAATGGAAAGCAGTCCCACCTGCTCAGGCAGAATCCTGGGGACTTGTCACGATTAGAGGTGAGGACAAAGACTGGGAGGAGTCAAAGATGCAGATGAGAAGGGCTGTACTGGCCAGCTTTTCATCACTAAGATTTCATACCTGACATCTACAGCCCAAAGGAGAAGGGGTATAATTTGACCCATGATTTCACAGAATTCAGTCCATGACTGGCTGGCCACAGGGCAGGAACATGATGAAAAGGTACAGTGGAGCAAAGCTGCTTAGCTCATGCATCAGGGAAACAAATGAAACTGAAAAGAGTGGGGTCAGGAAACAGATATAGACCACAAATCACTTGCCTGTGATCTACGCAGACATACCCCCAAGTAGGCTTTACTCATCCCCTAAGTGAGTTGAGAATCAACCTTAAGTCCACAGGGGCACATTAGGGAATCAGAGTCAAGGTGGGACATCCAGGGAGCATTCACCTGGCTTTCCTCTCTGCCCTCTAAAGAGGAGGAAAGGGGACGCAAGATGGCAAGAAGGCACCAGTGTGGAAGCAGCATTGCCCACTTTCCCTTCTTAGAAGTACACTGCGTTCTTAAAGTACTTGTTGCAAGTTACATTATCCTTGATTCCCAATGAGTTGGCTTGCTAAACCCACAACTTTTAACTGAATTTCTTTCCCAAGATCTCAGAAGTTTTCTTGAAGTTTTCTTAAAGAAGAGGATCCAAGAGCTAGGACCCCAACACAACACAGACATATTGCAGATAGCTTGTCCAGGCAGATCCAACAATCTAGTAATAGTTAGAGGGTCCAAGGTCTCTGGTCTCAAGGTCTCCAGCTGGCTGGATGTTGAAACCCAACATACACACACTTGAGGATCCTGTTCAGGAGTTCTATAACACTGCTTCAGGAGTTGTAGGAAACATCTTGCTCCTTGAAATCACATTCCTTCCATTTGGGGATCGGGGTTCATATGGTCCTGCCGTAGAGGATGATGGGGAGGGGGCCAGGTAGAAGGCACCAGATCTTGTCTCCTGGAAATCCAAGGAGCACACAATTCTGCCAGAAGGAGAATGGGGAGAGACATCCACGCACTCTGAGGTGGCAGTGCAAATGGCACATTGTGTTCGGGAGTCTGAACACTTGGTGGTCCTACCTCCTAAGGTTGGGATTTACAGGGCACCCTGTCCTTTGGTGTCTGCCACAAACCTAACAGTGCTCTCTCATCTCAGATAATCACCTGGCCCTGTCATTGGCAGGCAACGGACACTTGGCTTTGCTCTTCAGGGTTGGGGTCACAGTCCAGACTTAGTTCATTCACTGAACAGATATCTATTGTACACCTGTAAGTGCCAATCACGGTCCCTGCCTTGGGGAGCGCCCTCCCACGAAGCAGGAAGTGTATGTGGGGGTCTAACGACTCTTCCCAAGGAGTGTAAAATTAGTATAAGAAATGTGAGAGGTTCTTCATTTGGAGAGCTTGTCTCACTGTGGCACCTTTGTAAAATCTGTTCTCTGTGCGTCCAAGGATCCTAGGTAGCCTTCTCAGTGAAACATTTCTTGGGAGAGTGTGACTAGATCAGAGGACTACGGGGCATGTCCGAAATGTCTTTAGATCCTCTGGCTTGGGTGCTGGAAAGGCGGGAACTGCCAAACCGGATAGGAAGGGGGAACAGGAATTAAGAGTCCGACCTCCTGCTCCACCCACAGCAAGAATCCATGGGCAAGGATCGTGGTGGCCCTGGCTTCGGTGTGGCAGCAGCAGTGGACAGGACTTTGGAGCACCAGTTTTCGGTTGTGTCTGGGTCCATTCAGAGAAATCAGCCCCACTTTTACAGTCATGTCTCCACCTTAATTTCAAAGGTTGGGGATGGTGTTGTTTCAGGTCAGCATTCCTGGTCGGGGTTTCAGGAAAGCCAACCACTGACTGAGCCAAGTAGGCCAGGTTAGGCTGGGCTGTAGGTGGAAAGACCTTTGGATCTGTGTCCGGGATGAGGCTTTGGGGGGGGGTTGTCGGTGGGGCACGTCCTCACACATACGTCCTCCTGATTGGCTGAGGCAGGGTGGGCGGGACCCTGTGTGGCCATTCCTTGCTTCCGCGGGAGATCCTTTTTAAAGTCCCTGAGTCCGGTCCCAGACCCAAGATTGGTCAACACAGACAGCAGTGCCATGTGGAGGATGCAGGTAGTGCTGGGCCACCTTTCTGGCAGTCCGGAGTCTGGCCCCTCGCTGCAGGCTGCGCAGTGCCTCGGTGGCTTCCCGCAGGCTGCGGCCGAGGACGTGGTGGTGGTGCACGGACGACGCACGGCCATTGGCCGAGCTGGCCGCGGCGGCTTCAAGGTAAGGCCCCTCGGGAGAGTTCCCGGGATGAGAAGGTGTACCTGGGCGACCGGAGTTCCAGCCACCTGTTTGTTGTCCTTCCCCCCGGGGGGGGTCTGAGCAGTCGGCACCCACGCTGTAATTATGTTGTCCCTTTGGTGTGGGGATGTGAGAAGGGGGTTCACCGTCGCCCGCGCGTCCTCTGCAGGACACCACCCCCGATGAGCTGCTGTCAGCTGTCTTGAGCGCGGTTCTCCGGGATGTGAATCTGAATCCCAAACAGCTAGGAGACATCTCCGTGGGTAAGCGCCCCACCCACGCCCTGCACTGGGCCCTCTGTCTTCACCTTGCTTCTGGGTCCTCCTTCCACACGTTCTGACCCCAGTGCTCACTGAGCGACCCTATGATGGACTCCAACATTTTCAGTGTGGTCTTCTGAGAGCCAACCTTATTAACCCTAACATCAGATGCACTGTGTTCACCCCACAGGAAGATACTGCTTATTAAATATGATGGAAAGCAGAAATTCCCCTACCTACACCGGTTTCAAGACCGCAGGAGGGAGGATTCCAAGGTTCCTCACCATCCTACCTGTGCCGCGGTGGGAACAGAACACCATCAGAATGGCCCTCAAAGATTGAAAAATCAAGACCCAGGAAAATTACCCTAACAGCTAGGACATGAACCCAGGGCCTGACCTGCATTCCAACACTACTCCCATCCTTACACCTATATTCTTGAAATATAATAATATAGAGCACAGTTACAGCTCGTGGATGCCACTACTGGGTAGGAAATCCCAGCCCCTTCTTTCTGGAGTCAGGGCAAGCTTTGAAGATATTTGGAAAGTATGCATTTTCAGAATCTCATTTCAATCCTCCATAGGACCAGCGCTGTTAGATTGGAGCTTTGCATGTGTTCTTTTTCCCCTAAAATTGTCTAAGGCCCTAGCCATGAAGGTCAGGCTGTGTGCATAGCTCATGCTGATTTGAAGAGCAGAGTCCATGGGCAAACTGGCTTGGAGCCCCCTAGCACTAGGACTTCTGTGCAACAGAGCAAGCTATTGGTGGCCAGCTCCCTTGTTCCAGACCCTGAAATTCCAGTAACACAAAGAAGCCTGTAGAGGGCTCAAATTCCTCAAAAAAGATCTGGAATGTCTTCTTTCTGATACTTACAGCTATACCACAACGCCCAGAGAACCATGAGGCACTGAATAAATTTTTCCCCCACAGGAAATGTGCTTCAGCCTGGGACTGGGGCCATCATGGCTCGGATTGCCCAATTCCTGAGGTAAATTTTTTCTATTTCTGACTCTTGAATTACCTATCATGAATCTTGAGTGGGTCCCATTCCCCAGGAACTCAGCTGGTAAATGATGGAGGATCTGGTTTGACATCAAATATTAATGTTACTAAAATCCTCAGAACCCTGAACTTGAGGGCATAAACTTTCCCCTGCTTTAGGGGCTGGAATATTAGCAGGCAGAGAACAAAGATATACAGGGCTGTAGGACTGGAGCAAAGGTTCTCAATAGACTGATTTTTAACAAAAGTGAACTTATTGCTTGCATTCTTAAAATGTGGCCTCTCCTGATTTGTTGGCTTAAATAACCATATAAACATGCCAAACAATGACATTTCTTTTTTGCTCATTGAGCAAACTGGGAACTCTAGACCCAGCCAACAAAGAAACTTGAGCATGGAGCAGAACCTTGGAGCAGAGGAAGGCTTGCATAAGCCTGGGCCAACTTGGCTTTCAGCACATACACTCCCAAGGTGGGAAAACCATGTTTAAATTACTTCAATGTGTAGGTGCAAGACCAGTTTACTGTTATTCTTCCAGCTCCATGGCCTAGAAATAACAGCATGACGAGTTGGTGATATGACAGAACAAGATACAAAAGCTCTAGGACCTGAAAGTTTCAGGCTGCTTTCCCTGCAGTTCAGGGTCAGTTTCTCTCCATAACTGTCATGCAGCCTCATCTCCTAGCATCTTTCTCACTTTCATGTTTCCTCTTCCAACCAGCCTGTCTGCCTGCTATGCCCCCTGCAGTGCTCATCCTGTCCCCTGCGGATGCTGTCCTAGCATCCTCTTCCTCCCCTCCCCTACGTAGCGAACAGTCTGACTACTTGGGCAACGCTTTTACTAGCTCCAGAGCTTAAAATGAGACTTTTTCCTTCCCAAACCCTCCCTGTGAGCTGGCTGTGCCTCTGGCCCTGCTACTTTAGTCACTGTTGGTGGATTCATTTTCTGCTTGTTGGTCAGACTTTTTCTAGGACATGATAATGTTAAACACTTCAGCATCTCACAGGAGATGTTCCATGCTCAGTAGGCATTTGGCAAAATTTTGCTAGATTAGATGAAGAGGTAATAACTAGATGTTATAAAATTAGGGCAGAGGACAGAGGAGATAGCTCATCAATCTAAGCATCTGCCTGGCAACTGCAAGGACCTGGGTTCAGTCCTTGGTACCTCATGCCGTGCCAGCTCTGCACTGTGCTGGCCACCAAAACTGGGAATGGTGGTGCACATCTCTAATCCCAGCACTGAGGAGGCTGAGACAGAAGGATTACTATGAGTCTGAGCTGTGTAGTGAGACAGTGTACTGGAGAAAGAGAGAGAGAAAAGAGAGAGAGGAGAAAGGAGAG
>NW_004524647.1:2227419-2242779 GCF_000260255.1 Octodon degus
AGAGACAGACAGAGACAGAGACAGACAGATTTTTTAATTTATAAAATGAAGGTAGCCAGGAGGAGTTCAAAGGGTCTAGGAAGCCATCTACCTGCAGAAGTCCCTGAATATTCTGGCTCTGTCCTTAGCTCAGAGGTTTACAAACCTGGCTGCACACTGGAACCACCAGAGTACATTCATTCCAAGTGGGATGAAGAGGGTCTGAAAATGTCCCCAGGCCTTTGTACTGTCAGCAGAGGCAGATTACCTGGCCTGAGAAGGGGACCCCTCTAGGTTCCAGGCATGGGCCCAGTGTGAGAGCCTGGAAAGCCCTAGAGCAAGAGGTATTCGAATGGTGGTGCCCAACAGAGATTTTTATCCCAGAGGAAACATGAAGACACAGCCATGGGGTGATTGTAAGACTTGAGTGAGAATTCTGCAGGCCTAATACTTGACATAATGCCTTCTGTGCTAGAGCTCTATCCCAGCAACAAGCCTACTTCTCTAACTCTGGAGAAAACCTATTTGTGTTTTTCATAATTGAATCTTCAAAGGGAGAGAGGAGAGAAGGAAGGATCCTGATGCCCCATATAGGCCTCCCTTGCCTTGGCTTCAGGGAAATCACAAGATGGGAAGGCATGTGTTTGTGGAGCCTCTGGAGTGAGTGCCTGCAGAGATGGGGTCTGCCTGGAAGCCCCTTCCCTGGTCTCTTAGATCTCACACAGGCAGAGCTGGCAGGTCCTCCCCATGGTGTGCACCTTCCAGTATGGGGACAGTCATGTGTCACTGGACTGCAGACCTGCTTTCTATAAAATTTTGGCAGGGCAGAGGGCTAACTTGAATCTCCAAATTCTCTTGCAGTGGCATTCCAGAGACTGTGCCTTTGTCCACTGTCAATAGGCAGTGCTCATCTGGGCTGCAGGCAGTGGCCAATATAGCTGGTAAGTTGTGACTGAGTTGTGTACTTGGCCCAATCCTGCCCCTGCTACTTCCCCTATGGGCATGGGTAACACCAATGGCCCCCGAGCCAGCAGTAAGCCTGTTGTAAGGGCTCTTGAGCACACAAGGAGTGCAAGAGCTTCAAGGCTTTTGAAGATACTTCTGGGTCTTCTGAAGCTGAGCTATGACAATAGAAAGCAAGAGGGTAAGGGGCTCTGCTGCTCACCAAGACACACAAAGGATGATTATGAAATGCTTCTGTTGCAGGTGGCATAAGAAATGGGTCTTATGACATTGGCATGGCCTGTGGGTAAGATTTTCTGTTTTCTGGAGCTTGCTAACAAACTGTGATGCTCAAAGTAATATTCCTCCCCTAAGTTCACAAGGACCATGACTGAAGGAAACTCCTTTAGCTCTCTAGGCATCTGGCTGAGAGTGGATTCCTTCAAATGCAGCCTAAAAGTTGCCCCACATCTGGCTGCTCAAGAATGGCTCCTGTCCCAGCACTTATGAGGGTGGAGAATTGTTCTCTTCCATGAAAAGAATACCTCTTTTTCATGGAAACCTCTCAGTGTGGGACATGTGGGAACACATAGCATACAACTTTTCTCATGTGACCTTTTGAGTAATGAAGTCGCTAAAAGTCAACAGCCCATTTGGGCTCCTTACAGGCAGTGACAACTCATTACTATTTACTAGGCTGTCTGTCCTCTTGTTCTCAGCATCATACCCAGCTGGAAACATCCTGCCATCTGCCAGGTTCTGACATGCAGAGGGAGATCTGTGGTTATGCGGTCACTGTCACCTCCACCTAGACAGAAACTCCATCTTTTCCTGCAGGGCATGACCCAGAGAGGAAGCATTCTCCAGCCCCTCCGGGAAAGGGGAGAGCCCTAGAGCCCTGGCTAGAAGTGTGTGGTGCTGCGCAGGCAGACTGAGGGAGGAGTGGCACCCATGGAAGACAAGCAGCCGGGTTCTTACAAGAAGCTCCTGCTGCCTTAAGTATCCTCCGTCCAGTGTTCTTGACAGGAAGACCTGCTGGCCCCTAGTCAGCTGGGTTGTCCTGACCTATGTCTCAGTAGGAAGACAGCCAAAGTCTACAAACATGCAGTCTCATGAGTCTAGGGCCACTGACCAGACTGCCCTTTGGTAGCTTTCCTGCTCCTGTGACAATCTTGTTCGGCACCTCAGCTTGTAACTTGAAAAGAAGGTCTGGAAGCCTTCGTGAGTTTCATAGGGAGCTTTGGATTCCAAGCAGGCTAGTGAGCAGGTGACGCCATCACTAAGGATCTGAGCCAGGAAGACATGCACATCACAGTCTGCTGATCTTGAAGGGTTTCAGCATGCAAAGTCACACAGGGAACCTGAGTCATAGTGAGTTCTGGGGCCAAGCTCCTTAAACAGCCACTATTGGCCATGTGCAGTTTCCTCCACACCAAGGATATCAGTGTCCTCATCATAAAGTAGGATTCCAAGCTCAACTCTATCATGGTTCATAAGAGGACTAAATGGAGTCATAATCCCATCTAATATCATGGAAGTTCTATCACGAATTTGTCATGTTTTTAGTACTCCAGTGCCTGAAAGAGTTCATACTGGTGCTGGGTCAGGAAAGCACTCAGCCAAGTTCCTCTATTATTTTTGAGGCCATTTTTCAACCTCTGCACTGGCCACTTCATTTTCTTTCTTTCTTTTTTTTTTTTTTTTACTTTTTAAAGTTTCTAATACTAGGAGAAAATATCATACGATGTCTTTTAAATAAATTGTAAGTCAAAGATATAGTATAAATCTTAGAACAAAAGTTAAGACTAGGCAATATTCAGAAAATTAAATTCTAAGTGACTAAAAATTAAATGTTTCAAAACAATTGAACTAAGAAAAAGTTTCCATAATAGCAAAGAAGTACTAAGAGTGAAACATAAGATAAATACTGGAATGGCAAATAAATGACCAGCACTTCTAACAGTTTGAGGATAGGATATCACACACCGTTCTAGTGTGTTGTGGATATGCATAATGACCATGACAGCTACTGACCGCCTCATTTTCATCTCACTCTCTCAAAAGTCATGTCTATGTAGATCAAGTCAGTCTTAGGTATCAGCTCTGTGCTCAATTTAAAGACATTAGTCTCTTCCCACACTGCATTTGAGGATCCTGAAGACAACCCTGGGGAACATTGGCTATATTCCCAGAACTCTGTTGGACACTAGAAACTATCCTTGGTAACTAGAAGTTGGCTGGTTCAGCAGTTGTATAGGGAAGTGTGGCCTTGCCTCTTGGAATGTGGGCAACTCATACCCTGTCTTGGGTGGATGAAGACAGGGCTCAACCACCCTACAACTCCTACCCTGCCTTGCTGTACAGGAGCCTTCTCCTGCCTCCAAGACATCCCACTGGACTCTCTGAGTGTTCTTAGGCTATCTCCTAGCTCTTGCCACTGCCCAGTTGCTGCAATTTCCTACTAAGGTCCAGAGACCCTCCTCCTTTTCATCTGCAGGGTGGAGTCCATGTCCCTGTCTGGGAGAGGAAGGCCAGGAAATTATACTGTACGCATGCTGGAGAATGACAAGGCCAGAGACTGCCTGATCCCAATGGGGTGAGTGCCCATCCATAGCTCTGTGTGCCTATGCCCTGCAGCTTTCTACTTGCCTCATAGCAGGGTCTAAGAATGTTCTCATCTCTGTGACTTGCAGTGCAAAGCCTTGGCCTGCTTTGTTTGGGTGTGGTAGACTCTGCAGGGACTGGGGCCATGGCACTCAAAATTTCCCTTGACCTCCCCATTCCTGAGACCAACAGGTGCCCATAAGCTTCTGCATTTCCAAACATAGGCCACCTTTCCTGCCCCTTCTGAAGAGTTCAAAGGAAGGATTATGGCATTGGACCCACATTGCCTAGGATGTGAAAGACTGTAGAGAACTTTTAATTCCTGAATATGTAGGTGAGAGACTCTGAGCCATTCAGATACAGCAAGGGAGCTGTATTATGCAGTAGTACCTCAGTTCACAAAGGCTTCCATTTGCAAACAATACTTGGCAAAAATTTTGTTTTTGTTTGCAAACTCTGCCTATGGTGACAAAAAAAAACAAAAACCACAGCCCTCTTTCCCACACAAACACAAACATGGCTATTTTTTCCATAATCAAGAACAAATTAAGTTTGTCAACTAAGGTATCATTATATTTGTCCAGATCTTGGTCTGCAGCCAGTGTTCCTGAGCTCTGCCCAACTCTTCACCCACCAAGACTCTAGGCAGGGTGTCCTGGCCTCAATGAATAATGAGAAGATTTCAGTTGGTAGATGGCAATATCTAGCCTTGAACCACAAATCAGATCTCCAGGAGCAGCCTGAAAAGTCATATAGAAGCTGTTAGAAGCAATTGGAAGTTACTCAACAAACCCTCATGTACTTCCTCCCCATACTGAAACAGGCCACCAAAGGGCTCTCCATGACAGTTTCCATGCAATCCGCCCTCCTTGGAAAGGATATCTTTGGACTGTGAGTGTCTAAGGATCCAGCCAGCATTGGCAACTTCCCATCTATGTCCACCCTCTAGGAAATGCTGTTTTCTGAGTCTTCACTGCTATCTCTGTCACTGAATTGGCCTCCTTCCCTCTGGCCCTTGAATTTCAGGAGTACAAGCATAGATCTACAACAAAACCATGCTCATAGGCTGAGACCCATGCCAACCTGGTCTGCTGTTTTTATCCTAGGATAACCTCAGAGAATGTGGCTGAGCGATTTGGTATTACCCGGGAGAAGCAAGATGCCTTTGCTCTGGCCTCCCAGCAGAAGTGAGTGCTACTTGGGGTGGGATGTCAAAAGGTTGGAGAACCAAGTTGTGAGGCCAACCTAGCTGGTCTGTGGGGAAGCAGTCCTTAGGATACAGCTCCCACAAGGGCTTTGCAAGACTCATGCCTCGGCCGGGGAGATGGTTCAGTAGAATAAGCGCTTCCCTGGCCAGCGCAAGGGCCTGAGTTCAATCCCCGGGTCCACAAAAAAAAAAAAAAAAAAGACTCATGTCTCCTGCTTCCAACCAGAGGTGGAAAGGGGCCATTGTGGGTAGAGGCTCTTCAGGTCTTCTGACTGATGTCATTCTTTGAGCGTCTCAGTGAGCCTAAATTTCCTCCCTGCTTAGTAGCTTAGTAGTCTTCTCTAACTAGTTGTGGCCTGGTGACTAGATATAGTAGTCACCAAACAAGTTGAAGGCTTTTAATCTGAGGAGGACAGAAGTAGGATAGATTTGCCATCCTAGCTTCTAGAGAAAGTCTAGATCTAGGAAAGCCCTCGATTCACTAGGGCTGGTACTCATATCAGAGAAACTAAGGTGCTCAGGCCTTCAGGCAGAAGTGGACTAAGCTTCCCCTCACTGCAGCCTTCCAGAGACCCAATAGTAAAGGAATAGGGTGACCTTCCACACAATTGGCCCCTCTGAGGCAGGAATTCTTAGCTTCTTGTGGCCAGGTGAGTCTGTTAGCATTTGATGCCAGCTATGGATTCCTTCTTATTTTTAGGCCCACGGGTGCTTATATTTTGAATCTGATCATGAGTCTCACCTAACAAAATTTCTGTTTCAAAGCTGTTTATATACATAAAAGCATCCAAAAATGATCACATTAAATTTGGGGAAACTGAGGATCCTCTAAAATACAGTTATTATTAAACAGGAAAGGTATCAGAACCCAGCATACATTCTTGAAGCTTGAGCCTCAGTTTAGCTGAGATAACCAAACACCATTAATCTTTCTTGGGTGGAGGCACTGAGGGAGAAGACACTACATCCCAAGTCTCTTCTCTACTTTGAGAATGGGATTGCTCCTGATTTGGAGCTTTGGGGCTGAGAACAATGGCAGAACAGAAAGCCACAGAAATACCTCCTCCTCCTGGGTACATGTGTGGGTCATGAGGAACATCCTAGAGCCCCCACAGCACAACAGATTTCCCCGTTTGAAGCCTGAGGTTAATGTCTGTGCAAATGAGCAAAGATAGCAATAGGGAGAAAGGTTACTCCAAAGGGAGACTCAATACATCTGTCCATGGTGCTGGCAGGGCAGCAAGGGCCCAGAGCAGAGGCTGTTTCCGTGACGAGATTGTGCCTGTCACCACCACCATTCGAGATGACAAGGGCAATAAGAAGATCATCACAGTGTCACAGGATGAGGGCATTCGCCCCAGTACCACCATGGCAGGCCTGTCCAAGCTGAAACCTTCCTTCAAGGATGGCGGCTCCACCACGGCAGGTGAGCCTAGCCTGGAACTGGGCAGTAGCCAGGCTGCGTATTTTTCTCTACAGGCCTGGAATAAAGCAGAGGGCGGTTTTCCTATGCCCCAGCCTGAGGCCACCTCACCCCCCAACATTCACCCCTAGGAAACTCTAGCCAGGTGAGTGATGGAGCAGCAGCTGTCCTGCTGGCCCGGAGGTCCAAGGCAGAAGAGTTGGGCCTTCCCATCCTCGGGATCCTAAGGTCTTATGCTGTAGCTGGGGTCCCACCTGACATCATGGGCATTGGACCTGCCTATGCCATTCCTATAGCACTGGAAAAAGCAGGTAAGGTGGCTCCTTCATTCTTTAGGCCTGAATCACCCTCCTGCTTTGCAGATGGGACTTGGGGAGACACTGGGGGTGACTCCATGGGTGTCACTAAGTAGAGATGCAGCAGGCTAGCACCTCATTCCCTGGCTCTTCCTAACCTCCCATCTGGGTCCTTCTTAATCCTCTGAAGAGACAGACAAATTGGGCACCTGTGGATTGTTGCATGGGTCAGAGCCCAGGGAGACACACAGCCTGCCCAGGGGCCACTGTTGGCTCAGATCCATATTTTGCCTGCAGGGCTGACAGTAAATGATGTGGACATCTTTGAGATCAATGAAGCCTTCGCAAGCCAGGTGAGCTTTTGTCTCTCCCCTTGCCTGGGTCTTGCCAGCCCAGAGGGAGCAACTGGGCAAGTGGTGCAGGAGGCTGGACAGAGGCTGCAGCTGCTGTTCTGGCTTCTTCTAGGCTGTCTACTGTGTGGAAAAGCTTGGCATCCCTCCTGAGAAACTAAACCCTCTAGGGGGCGCAGTGGCTCTGGGCCACCCCCTGGGTTGCACAGGAGCACGACAAGTCATTACACTGCTCAACGAGCTGAAGCGCCGTGGAAAGAGGTGAACTCACATGTCCTGGGGTATTTGTGGATATCATTAAGGATGCCAAAACCTAGGTGTCTGGGCAAGTCAGGATTAGGGAGATGAACACTCATGCACAGACACTCTGAGTTGGACTGTAGGAGTATGGTTTTTGTCTTCCCTGAGGAAGATTGCTTGAAAAGCAACACTGGCTGCAGAGAGAATCTGCTGGCCTGGGCATATAGCTAGGTGGATGGGGCCCAAACCCCCATAGATCTGGTGTGCTAGTTTGCCTCCTCTGTCTCCAAGAGGGCCTTGGTTGAGATGGTACAAAGGGGTTGTGGTGAGGCCTGTGCCCGGCATGCCTCTGCCTAACCACCAGTTTCACTTCCACAGGGCATACGGCGTGGTATCCATGTGCATGGCAACTGGAATGGGAGCTGCTGCTGTGTTTGAGTACCCTGGGAACTGAGGGACTGGCTCCAGGCTGTACCCAGACATCCTCTCTGGATGCCAGAGAGAGACGCTACAGAAGCAAGTTCAGATGACACTTCAGCACTGGTAGTATGGGAAGAACAGATAAATTAAGGCATTTTACAATGTTTGAAAATGTGAACACTGGTGATACAGTACAGGAACAGGTGGAAGCTTGGCTGAACCTCTCAAGATTCTCCTGATCTGGGGCAAAAGCCAGTGTGGATTACAAGGCCACAGGAGTTGTGTTAACTCCTGAGTGATGGAAACCCTTAAATCAGGGGTACAATGGACGAAATAAATTCTGTCTCCTCCTATTGGCAATGTGGTTTTATTTTCCCCAGGGCCAGCTTTTGCCTTGCTGCCCTCTATGGCCTAGGGACTTGGTCAGTCCCAGGGAGTCTGGGAGAGACTGCCTGGAAGTGAATAACACATGCAGGGTGATGGAGGTTGGGGAGGACTGGTAGGTCAGGCTTCTCTAGCAGTCCACTGATTGCAGAGCCGCAAAGGATCTATACCTCATAGTTTGGCCCTGCACCAAGAAGGAGAGACACCCAAAGGATCAAGCAGTTCCATTTATTGTTCTAGAGGATTTCATTTCCCACTGTCTTCTCTGTCTTCTCGTCTTGTCCTCATGACAGGACAGGGACCCTGGGGGATACTTGCAACTGGGATCTGCTCATCTCTGCAAGAACTGCAGCACTTATGTGTCCTCTCCCTGCATGGACATAGTTCCATTTTTGGGAGACTCTGCCCAGCCTCCCTGGGGCAGCAGATAGACAGGAGGGCACAACATACCCATTTAAATGGCCCAGAGCTCCATCAGCTGTTCAAATAGAGCTCCTGGGCCTGCCATTGATTCACAAAGCAGATACCAAGGTTCATCCAGGTTGTGAAGAGCTGCAGCTCAGAAATAATCAAGATGGCCTATAGGAGCACCACCTGGAGAGCAGAGCCTTTTACTTGGCAGGAAATGGAGCCACTGTGCCCACTGTCTTGGCCTCTCAGTTGGGGTGCTGGTACATTGGGAGCATTTCCACTTCTAAGGACTTACACTTCTGAACAGATCAGGGGCCACAGTCTGGTCCTTTGAAAGGGGCTGGTAATGCCATCAAAATATACAAGTGCCTAGTGGGATTCTGCAGATTTGCAGGCAAAGAATATGTCATCTGCCCCCCATAACCACTGCAGCCTATTCCCATGAAGCTCCATGCTCTGCTCCTGAGCAGATGAACCTTCTTTTCACCCATTACCTATTCTCGCTCCCAAGTAGGCCTAATTTGCAGTCCATGGCAGAGTCCAGGCTCACAAATATGGCAGAGTCACCATCCTTGAAGGGAGGCTTCAGGTTAGCCAGGCCCCTGTTATGGTGTTGGGGTGGATACCTTCACTGCGGGTCCCAGCGATGCTCCTCTTGGTACCCTTGTCCTCATGCTTGCAAGCACAACCTTCATACAGAAAACCTGTGCTCTGGGTCCTTGCCCCCCTGCAGGCACCAGACAGCCAGGCTCAGACCTGCCTCATCCCTATCCCCAGTACTGCTGACCTGGGCAAACGCAGGCTTCAAAATTCAGAAACATGCTTGAAGCAGCGGACATCCTCAGCGCCTCTGGCCAGGAAAGGGGTTGTCCCTTGTTCTCACACTTATCACAAGAATGCATTGCAGAAGCCTTTCAGGAATGCCTTGGTCTGCATATCAAGATCATGTTCACACCATCCTAATAAAAGGAAGAAGAAGTTTGAATCTTTCACCAAGAAGGTTAAGTGTGACCAGTTTTCTCTGTCAAACTGAGTTTGGAACCTGAGACTATACAACCTGGTTTCTGCCAGCTTTGCTGTTTGACACCTGAACTTCAGCCTTTCCTCAGTTCCCATATATTTATAGTGAACTAGTGTTAAACTCCTTAGTGTTCTTTCATATGAAACAGAAGTGAAGCAAAATGGTAACTCTTGCCATAATGTGCAACACATAAACATCCAGGGCATTGCAATGGGATAGAATCCAGAGCTTCCCACAATGCTCAAATGCTTACTGGCCCAAAGAAGCTGACACTGTGCCTCAGAGGATCCTAGGTGTCCCAGACAACACCCTTTTTCTTTGTCATTCTTTCTCTGCAAGGCTAAAGCTGGCCAACCTATCCTGTTGCTACGCTGTGTCCTGAGCCCTGGTTTCATCACTGGGCATTGATTTCTAGCTATTTTCCCACACATAGTCCTCCTCCAGAAGCTAGAATGTTATCTCCCTAGCATGGCTGATTTCATACTGCAGACTTTCAAGAAAACCTGTGGCTACCAAGACCAGACAACAAGCTACAACTACTTTGAGGTGATTTCTTACCTTCATTATCCCTGAGTGAACAGAGAGGAAGTAAGGCCAAAGTAGGTCCCCAATTACATGTTCAAGATACAAATGCTTCCCATGACCCTCCTACCTGAAAATAGTACAAGACTTTGCCAATGGTGGCCATCATCTTCTCCGAATGCTCAAATGACAGGGATATGTGTGCACTGGCTGGGTTAGCAAACTCAAGAAATCAAAAGGACTTGGGGGGGGGGAGAAAAGGAAGCTAAAGACAGCATCAAGTTTTATGACCAAAATCTCTGTAGGGCAGTTGACCCTCAGAGGAAGAAGGTGAGGGTTTTAGTGCTGAGAGTCACAGAGGCTCACTTCTGAGAACATTCTTCGGCCCTGCTACAGAACAAGCAGAAGCCTGAGGAGCACAGGCACAATGAACTATGGATGGGCACTCTCCCCATACAAATCAGGCAATCTCAGGACTTATTCTCCAGCAAGTGCAAGGTAATATTTCTAGATTACCTTCACTCCACCAGTGATATAGACTCCACTATTTGCATGAGGAAAAGGTAGAGGAGAAATCTGAACCCTAGTAAGGATCCTCCAGGGATGGCTGGACTGTGGCAAGAGCTGAGAAATGGGCAAAGAGCCCTCAGGAAGTCCTGTGGCCTGTCCAGAAAGTGGGGGTGGACTCATAGCCAGCAATGAAGAGCTGGGGCTTCAGGGTAGTGGAGCCCCTCTCTCTATTTCCACCCAAGGCAGAAGAAGGCCATTGTCCACACTTACAGAAGCAGGGTCAGTTCCACTCACAACTGCTGAACCTGCCAATCAACAGTTCCTAAGGAAAATTCCTCTTGTCTGCCACAGTGCAGGGACCACACCCAGTGTCTCTGGCCTGCCCACATGATGTTCAAATGTAGAATGAGAAGAGACAAATATCTAAATTGGTCACAAAACTTCAGTCCAAGAGCAACCTGACTTGCTGACACATGAGGCCACAGGCTGACAGGAAGATGAAGTGATCAGTACAGAGAATCAAAAAGGACAAGAAAGTAAGACTTAAGGCCTCAAAATGATAACATACTATCATGACTGTTTCCCATGTCCTCTGCCTTGATGTGAACTCCTAAGGAATGAGTTTCAAACAACTTAAATCATATGATCCATGCTCCGTGATGTTAAATGTTCCTATGAATCTATCAAATATAAACCCTAACAGAGCTGAGATGGGTATCCTCTTTTATAAACGTACTGATATTCATACTGATGAGGAAATTTGCCCATAATTACTCAGTTTGTACCCTTATTACATAGTGTAGCCCCTAAACTCACTCCCAACTAGGATGCCCTGAGTAACTCTTTGCACTCAAATCTTAGGGATGATCAATTTGCGTGTTTTTCTGATTCAAATTTTCAGTTTCTTAGCAACACAGTCCAAAACCTACTTGGTAATCAGAAGACCTGTAAAGAACTCATGGAGGCTCCTAGCTCTTCTCAAATTATCCATGTCTCCAGTAAGACAGGAACAAGAGAGGCCTCCATGGTCGGGTTTAGTGAACAACACTCCCCACACACACTAGTGCTGACCCCTGAGTTATTCCTGGGCTGCATTTGTGTGAATCCACTACCAGCCAGATGTATTCTAATGGAGAATCTTGAAATTATGACCTCTATGAACTGAGAAGAGAAACATTAATTTTATTGCCATGGTGTTTAATAAAAAGACAGAAATTCTAACCCACAAACCATACTAATATCTAAAGGCCCATCTGCAAGAAAATCATTTCATAACCACCCTTTGCCAAATGGTATCTGTCCTGAGATCAGTAGAATCCTTTCAGTTTTATTCTAGGTGTCATTATCTGAGGCCGAAGACCAGCAGTATCCTGAAAAGTCTTGGGGCAATAGAAGAAACCACTCCCACACAGCTGTGCTCAGACTTCTCCCAGAAATGCTTACTGTTGGCAAGCAGCCAGCTAATTAAACCTGTGGGAGAAGTAGCAAGGCCAGGCCTTGACCCAGGCCACCACCCAGTCACAATTTACCAGCTGTGTTTGCCACTGCCTGCAACCTGAGGGAGGACTTCTGTTGACAGCGGGCCAAGGCACAGTTTCTGAAATGCCCAACATCGGGTGAGAAGCCACAGTTAGCCACTTGAATTCCAGGCTCTCTTGGAAAGCAGGACTGTGCTTCTAGGTCAAATAACTGCCCCCAAAAGGGAATACACAGCCTAGAACAGTTTGACACATTTCTCCCACATAAGGCCTGATCTATGGGACCAGATACTGTCAGCAGAAACATTCCTGAGGACCCCACAAGCACTTCCTTTTCCATCTCAAGTGTGATAGTTACTCTTGATCGTCATGTTCACTGGATTGAAAGATGCCTAGGAGCTAGTCTGTGGAGGTGTTTTATTTTTTCCATTCAGGAGAATTAAATCATTTATTGATTACACATGATAACGGATGATACACAGCTTCAATCCCATCTATCATTGTATCTGATGCCATTATTCAATTTAAATATATATAATGTGTCAACAATCATTTTTATAACCAAGTAGCTGACTGTTTGCTTGGGTGACCTTTTCAATGGTCAAATTCAGAGGACACAATAGTAACTGTCAGTTCAACTACACAAAGGTTTCTGAAGACAATGACTTCTTCAAGCAATTGTAAAGAAATTTTAAATGGAACCTGGCATCACCCCGAAGAAATTCTAACTTCACTCTGTTGGGAATGTTAACCAAGATGGCTTCAGAGTAGACTAATTTTACACAGCACATTTTTCGATTTATTTATTTTATTTTACTTTTTTTTAATTTATGTATTTGATACAGGGTCTCACTTCACAGCTTGGACTCCTAGTGATCTTTTTGTTCTCAGCCTCCCCAGCACTGGGATTACAGGCATGCACTACCACACCCAGGCTTGGTGGCTGGCTCAATGTGCCCTGAGGCTGGTTCCTCTTGGCATATGGTGCCAGGGATCAAACTCTGATCCCTGTGCTTGCCTAAGCAGGTGTGTAGACCACAAAGCTATCTCCCGGGCCCTGTGATTTTTTAAAAATTTGATAGAAATTGATTTAAACTAATTAATGGTGCACAATCAAAATCAAAATGGTGAAGGTTTAAATTTTAAAATTTTATTTTATTTTTACTTATTTTTTTGTACAGGGTCTCACTACACAGTTCAGACTCATAGTGATCCCCCTGTTTTCAGCCTTCCCAGCAACTGGGATTACAGGTGTGAGCCACCATGCCCAGACTCCACTGTTGTCTCAGAGCACCCCAGGGGCTGGGCCAGCATGGCATGTGGTACCAGGGATTGAACACCAGTCCCTGAGCTTACCTAAGCAGGTACTTAGTCCACTGAACTACCTCTCTGGCCCTTTAAAATTTCATTACAGTAAAAGAAATATTGCCTTTAGTCCATCTCAAAGTACTTAAAATCCTCTCTCACCTTGAACAAACTTATCTCATCTTTCTTGGCAACATGTCTTTTACCATTTTTTTCTCTTTAAATTCAAAACTTAACCACATTTTTTATTATTTTTGTATGCCTACAATTTGTAAATTTTCTTTTCCCCCCATAGCCCCACTAGCATTCATTTGATTTCTTTTTGTTTGTTTGTTTGTTTGGGGGTTTTTTTTGCTTATTTTTATTAATTTTATTGAAAAAAATTGCAATGTGACAGCTTCAAAACTGGTAGGAGAGTTACAACAATTAATACATTTCATATTGTTGTCTTTGTAGTGGTCATTCATAGCACAAGATGCAGACATGATATCCAGTCCAAACACTATTAGTACATATATTTCTTCTTATTGAATTAGGAAAAAGTAGCTATACATCTATCCTAACTATTTTCTATATACAGATACAAAATTGTCCTTCATTTATATCACCTTTTTTTATTCAGTTTTGTCAGAGATGGCTACTCCATTGCCAACCAATATTGTAGATGCATTAATTCAGCAAAATATTCCAATATAGTCCAGTACTCCACAAGAGTAGTGGGTTATCCGCAAGACTGGCAATGTCTGAATCTGATGGCTTGAGCCTTCCACAGCTCAGCATATTAACATGACTTCACTTTTCATACCATGTTTCTACACTTTCCGGCTGGATGGTTAAGACCAAGGTAAAGCAAGACCTATATATAACAAAAAATGTAACTTTTGTATCTGACAAGGTCAGTCAAGTCCCCTCAGGACTTATTCCGAAACCCTGTACCGCACTTTGTAGATCTTTTGTCAGTGTCAGCCATATGGATGAGTTACACCCATTGCTTGACCAATTTGCTCTCTGAGAAAGACTGAGAGAATGTTTTCTCTCCATGTGACTCTCTTTAGGCACACACTACATCATCGATCACATTCCTCTGTGGCCCCATAATCTCCTTGATCAGGAAATTTGGGGCACAACTGAGTTACATGATCTTACAGTACAGGTTCTCCTATGTCCTGAGTCCTCACTGACCTTGAAAGGCTAGGGCCAAAATATTGACTGTCTTTGCAGCCCTTCTTCTTCTCTAATTTTTGGTGTGCAAACTTAGGTTGTTAACCCTCCAAAAGTGAAGCTTATTATTGTCCTACAACATATGCAGGTGGGTTTAACCTCACTATATGTCTGAATATCAAACATCTTAGGCATAAGATGGAACATCTTTAAAAAAAAAAAAAAAAAAAAAAAAAAAAAAAACATTTACTTGAGATACATTCTGGCCATAATTGGTATGTCATGACAAGCAGTATGTATTTAGAAAATTAGAATGACAGGCATTCCAAGTATGACCTCACTATTACACATTACTATCATTGGTGCAGACACTCAATTCACATGTATCAGCATGTATAGTTATTCAGGGAAAGGATCCCACCCAGTAAATGCTAGATTCAAAACCCTGCTGATAGTTCTCAGGATCATTGCCTTACCCATCTTGACTGTATAAATGTATGGCTTGGCCCCTGTCATGTTTGTTATCTTTTCTCCTTGCCCTCTCCTCATTGTCCAATCCTCAAATTCTCAATTTCCTTTTATTTGTGTTATAGCGTTCTATTTCTATTTCTTCTTTTGAGTTCTTATATTAGGGAGATGACACAATATTTACACATGTGGGTCTGATTTATTTCACTTACGAGTATATCTTCAAGTGATATTCACTTAAATATGAAGGCTTCGAGTTTATCATTCTTTATAGCTGAGTAATACTCCATTGTATAAAAATAACACATCTTTTTCATCCATTCCTCAGGTGATGGGCATCTTGGCTGTTTCCAAGATTTGGCTATCACAAATTGTGCTGCTATAAACATAGGTGCATATATATCACTATGATATATATGTTTTCAGATCCTCTGGGATTCCCAGTAGGGCGATAGCTGCTTTGAATGAGATTTCCAGTCCTAGTTTTTTAAGGAGGCTCCACACTGATTTCCAAAATGCTTGCACCAGTCTACATTCCCACCAGCAGTGGAGAAGTGTTCCCTTTTCCCCACAGCCTCTCCAACATTTGTTGTTGGTTGATTTGTTTATGATAGCCATTCTTTCTGGGGTGAGATGGTA
>NW_004524647.1:2244509-2247843 GCF_000260255.1 Octodon degus
TGAGGGTGATTGGCCTGTAGTTCTCTTTTTTAGTTGTGTCTTTCCCTGGTTTTGGTATCAGTATAATTTCTTGCCTCCAGGAATGATTTTGGGAGGATTACTTCCTTTTCAATTTCGTTGAAGAGTTTGAGGGGTATAGGAATTATATTGTCCATAAATTTCTTGTAGAATTCAGCTGTGAATCCATCAGAACCTGGACTTTGTCAGCAGGGTTTTTATTACATTTCATATTTCATTGGCTGTTATTGGGTTATTGAGAGTTGTTATATCTTCTTGATTAAGTTTTGGTAATTTGTACCTTTCCAGGAATCTGTCCATTTCTTCTACACAACACATTTTAAAAGAGACACATTTGTTCAGCATCATGATCAGACTATTACATTTAGCAATCAACAGCATGCGTGCAAAAAAAGATCTACATTAAAACCCTTTGTTGGAATATTTTACACTTTCCACAGAACAGAAACTAAAATAACCTGTTATACAGTTAGTCACAAATACACTCCTTGAGTTTTTTGCCTGTACACATGAGTATTGTCTAAAACATGTCTTCTTTGTAGAAGCTAGGCTCTGCCACCACTGTGCTTGCCTGAGTTCACAAATGTATTGTAACCTGTAGCTTCCCTGTCACTTCTCTGGCTTCCCTTTCCTGCTAAGCTTTGTTTCCTGGAAGTGTTAAAACCTTCTGCTACTGCCAAAGCTACTGCTGCTGCTTGAGCCACCATAGCCACATTGATTTCATGGTTTGGTAAAATATTGGCCTCCACCACCATAGGGCCCAGAGCTTTTGCCTCCAAAGTTTCCTCCCTTCATGGGTCCAAAATTTGAAGACTGACTGTTGTAATTTCCAAATTCATTATAGCTTCCACCACCTCCATAATTGCTTCCATCATTACCAAATCCATTGTAGCCATCTCCACTGCCACCATATCCACCCCCCCCCATGGCTGGCACCAAAGCCACCTCAACCACTAAAGTTTCCTCTGAGACTGAAACTGTCATTGTCACCAAAACCACCTCCATGACCACCACCAAAATTTGCAGAACCACTTCAACCTCTTTGGCTAGATGAAGCACTAGCCACCTCCTGCTTGGACAGGGCTTTCCTCACTTCACAGTTGTGGCCATTCACAGTGTGGTATTTTTGAATGACAATCTTATTCACAGAATCATGGTCATCAAAGTTACAAAAGCAAAGCCCCTCTTTTTTCCACTACCTCGGTAGGTCATAATTTCAATCAATTCAATTTTTCCATATTGTTCAAAATAATCTTTTAGGTGATGTTCTTTGGTATCTTTTTTTTTTCTTCGTATCTTTAATGCCACCAACAAAGATCTTCTCCGCCATTAAGTGGGCACCTGGTCTTTGAGAATCCTTTTCTGAGTCAGATCTCTTTGGTTCCACAACTCTTCCATCCACTTTGTGTGCCCTTGCATTCATGGCTACATCCACCTCCTCCACAGTGGCATAAGTGACAAACCCAAAGCCCCTGGAACACTTGGTATTCAGGTCTCTCATTTCCACGCAGTCTGTGAGTGTTCCCCATTGCTTATAATGGCTCCTCAGACTCTCATCAATTGTTTCAAAGCTCAACTCTCTGATGAAGAGCTTCTGAGGCTGTTACACCTCCTTGGGAAACTCTTTACTTATGACTGCAGTCAGAAGAGACACTGACAATGCTTCCTCTGTGGTGTCCACCAGCAGTGTGGAGGTGTTTTAGAGATGGGTGACATGAAATGAACACAGTGGTGGCAACACCCAATTGTCTTATAGCCCAGATGGAATCAAAAAGGAAAGGAGGAAGTCAGCCTGCATTTGCAAGCTTGGTTCTACTTGACCAGGTATGAATTTTACTGCTTCCATTTCTGTGGACATCAGACTCTAGCTTCTTCCATGGACTTATATCAGTAACTCCCCAGCAAACTTTCATGCCTAAGCACTTGCTGCCATGTTCTCTTTTTTCATGAGGTTTCCTGCTTCTAGGATTGAGCAGCTGTTGGATCCTCTGACTATATACAGTGTGCAGCCAATCACTGTGGGACTATCTAACCTCTCTCCCTGTAAGCTAGTATAATAAATCCATTTTTAAAACTATATATACACATACACCATATATATATATATGTTTTGTTTTTACTCTTCCTCTAGAAAGTCTTAACCAGTCTTCTATAGTTTTCCTCATTTCAAGGCAAGAGAAGCCTGTCTGAGTCTTCACTCTCTCCTTCCAAAGATTTAACACTGACAACTAGACATCCCTACTTTCTCCAATAGAACAGGAAGGAGAAGCCTGTTCCTGTTACATGTCAGCAGAACAAAGGCCATGTTTGAAGTATGAAGCCAGTGTAGAAAGATAGACTGAATAAAGGAGGAAAAGCCAAAATAAATAAGCAATGAAGAGATGAGGATGAATGGTAATTCTGGAGACAGAGAGACAAAGATCTTGAACTACTGGCTTAATAATCTGAACCTCTCCCAGGCTTAAGAAACAACTTCTTTAGACTTGAAAGTTTGCACCACTACCCTTTCTCCTTAAAGTACTCCATGTTACCTCGAAGGGCAATATCCTTCTTAGTTTGTGTTGATTTAAAGAGTGGGATGGATAGCCAAGCAAGCCTGGGGCCCTCTAGTACTGGCACTGGTATGTGACAGGAAAGAGATTGTGGGCTGGCTCCTCCAGCTCCACACCTGGAAATTCGAGAGTCCCAAGTGAGCCTGTGGAGGGCTGAAGCTCCTGAAGAAAGATTTGGAATGTCTCCTCTTTGATACTCACGGCTACCCTATATTGCCAAGAATGCCACTTAACACTACATAAATGGGTTTTGTCTCTAGGAAATGTGCTTCAGCCTGGAGCTGGGGTCATCATGGCATGGATCACCCAGTTTCTTTTTTCTTATTTTAAAGAAAATAAAAACATTGGTACAAAATTTCATAACAAGACTGTAGAAGAGTAGAAAGTAGATTGTGTATTATCTTCAAAGTGGCTCATAGTGCAAGATACAAACATGAAAAAATGACCAAATAATATAGGCACAAACCTTTCTTTTCAATGAACTAATAGCAATTAGTAATATAACTACCTTAAGTATCTTATATATACTTTCTATTTCTTTTTCCCTTTTCTTTTCTCCATTTCCCCCATCCCAGTTTTTCTTTCATTTTGAATACTTTCTTCTCATTTCACAATGTTGATTGTACATTTTGGATGTGATTTACATTTTTAGCATCTTACACTTGAGAGACAATATGATGTTTACACATACAAGTTTGATTTATTTCACTTATGAGTATGGTCTCAAGTTGTATCTATTTGAGACCCAGTCCTAGCCCAGGTCC
>NW_004524647.1:2253704-2258372 GCF_000260255.1 Octodon degus
AACCACTAAGAAGAATATATGCAGTGTATTATTTGTTGAAACTGTACTTCCGATTTGATTTGAAACTGTCTCATTGCTATATGTTTATCAATAAAACTGTAGAAATAAAAAAACAAAACAAAACAAAACAAAAAAAAGATGTGTAAATAGTTATACAAACTTTCCTCAAAGAATTATGTACTACCAACGTGTACCAATAAAATTAAAAAAGGGACATGATAAATAAACTGCCATACAGGTAAAAAAAAAAAAAAAGTTGTATCTATTTGCCTATAGATGGCTCAAGTTTATCCTTACTTATAGTGAGTACTATATCAAAAAATATCACATTTTTTCATCCATTCCTCAGTTATGGGCATTGAATCATTTCTTAAGATTTAGCTATGACAAATTCTGCTGCTATAAACATAGGTGCACATATATTGCGATGGTAGGATATTTTTAGTGCTTCAGGGAAAATACCCATTAGAGGAATAACTAAGTCAAATGGGACCTCTAATCCTATCACTATGCACTAAAGTCAAAATGGGTCACCTGATTTCTGAGGTAATCATTGCCACTTCTAGCTCCAATGGGCCACTGTGACTTTTGAGCAGGTCCTATCAATGGAACTCAGTCTGCTGTGGTAGAGGGTCAGGATGGACACAAGACACTGAAAATATTAGAGGCCCTGTGACCCTGTGTTCCCAGTGTACAACCTTTCCCCTACTTTGAGAGAGGTGTGTTATCTGACTCTGAGCCACCACAGATAGGTTTGGGACTGGAGCAAAGGTTTTTGTAAGTGTGAACTCTGTCCCATTCATCATGTAAGTAACCACATTAACACGCTGAACAATGACATTTCTTATTTGCTAGTTAAGCAGCTGCAAAATCCAGGCAAATCCCAAACAAGAGTAGCTTGGGCACAGATCAGAGCCTTGACTCAAGTAGGCTTGCATAAACCCTGGTCAAATTCTCCTTCAGTGCTTGCTCTCCCAAAATGGGGTACAGTGGTTCAACTATTTCACATGAAGATTCAAGACCTGCTCAACATTATGCTTCCAGATCCATGCAATAAAAATAGTGACAAGACTAGCTAGTGATTGAACAGAGAAAAAAAAAAAAAAAGAAAAGAAAATAGCTCTGAGACCTGGAAGAGGGTCAGCCTTCTTAGCCTGCAGTATGTCTCCACCCTTGTCATTCAGCCTCATCTCGCAGTTGATTACTCACCTTGGCTTTTCTTCTTCCTATTTGCCTACTGTCTACTACTTCCCCTACTGTCCCCTTCCTGTCTCCTTGGGACTTTCCTTAATTTCACTCTGCCCTTGCTAAACCCAACCCAAATACAATCTCAATCTTTGGGCATGGCTTCCCCAACTTTTCACTCTTAATGTAACTTTCCTTACCAATTACTACCCAAGGGCTTCCCTGTGAGCTGGCTCTGCCATCTGTCCCTGCTACTTCAGTCTCTGTTGGTAGATTCATTTCCTGTGTGTGGCTCAGGTTTCATGTAGGATGCAGTACTGTAAGCATCTTAGTATCTCTCAGGAGGTACACTCTGGTCAGTAGGTATTTGGTGAAATCTTGCTGAACTGGATGAAGAATAATAATGAGGTGTTATAGAAATAGGGCTCCTAGGGGAAGTTTAAAAGGTCTAGAAAGCCACTTGTCTGTACAAAGTCCCGTAGTCTGGCCCTGTACCTAGCTCAAGGGTTCAAAATTCTGGTTACACACCAGAATCACCAGTATATCCATGGCCAGAGATTTTGAGTTGTGTGAAAGGGGCCTGAAACTGTCTTTGGGTCATTATATTACTGTACTGTTGTCCAATGTGGCCTGAAGAGGGAACCCTTCTGAGCACTACTCAGTATAGGAGTGTGAGGAGCTCTGGAGTGCGAGGGTTAGAACAATAGTGCCCAACGGAGATCATGCGGGTGAGAATACGAAGGCCCAACCCTATAAGGCTAGGGTGGGAATGTTTGCAGGCCTTACACTTGGCACATGGTTTCAGCAGGCCCAATTATCTGTCCTTTGAGGGAAACATGTCTAGTTTTCATGGTTGAATATTCAGAGGGAAAGAAGGAAGGATCCCTATGATTCAGGGCTTCCCCTGCATTGGCTTGAGAAGAATCATGGGGGTGGGAAGGCATGTGTTTGTGGGGGCCTGAGAGGCAGAGTCTGCTCACTAAGCTGCCCCTTCCTGGTCTCATGGACCCCACTTGGCCCTGATGTTGCACTGCCAGCTTGTTGCTCTTGTGTAGAAATGGCAGGCATGTAGCCCAAGAACATCAGCCTGCATTCTATGAGATGCTTTCATTGTCTCGCTCAGTGGCAGCCCAGAGGCTGTACATTTGTCCACATCAATAAGCAGTGCTCCATTGGCCAAGCATTGGCTGTGACTCATCCACATGGCTGCACTGATAAAGGTTCTACAATCTGAGGTACAGGATCTCAAGACAAATCCTGAGGGCATTTCACTGACCTTCTCAGACCAAAAAGCTACAACTCTTGTTGCATAGGTCCTGCTTTACCTTGGTCTTAACCATCCAGCAGAAAAGTATGAAGACGAAATTATAAGAAATAAAGCCATGCTGTTAAGTTGAAAAAAAAAATAAGCAGTGCTCATCTGGGCTGCAGGTTGTGGCCAGCAGAACTAGTAGGTTGTGGCTTGGTGGTGCATAGGACCACATCCTGGCCTTGCTGCTTCTCACAGGCTTGGTTCAGCAACAGGGCAACAAGGACTCTAAGCCCTGAACAGGTGTAGGAGTACCTCTTGCCACTTCCCCAGGGCCATTCCTGGATCTTATGACTCAGGCTTAGCACCCTGGCACTAGAAAAAGCGCTTTGGAAAGAATGCCCTAGTGCCCAGGATGGATACATTTGGGCCAAGAATGATTATGAAAGCTTTTGTTTCAGGTGGCATCAGGAGTCCTGTGACCTTGGAATGGCCTGTGGGTAAGAATTTAAGATTACTAGAGGTTACTAACCAACTGTGACATCAAACAAATGTCTCTCTTCTTAGCAGGACTTATAATTTCAAGATTCTCCCTTAGCCCTCTAGATGTCTCTTATGCCTGGATGTCTGTTTCTAACTAGACATACCCACAAGGCCTCATGTAGTCAGTGGGATTTTTCAGAGGTGGCTGAACATAGAGTGTATGGTCCTGGGATTAAGGGTATGGTTTAATAAATCAGTCCACTGACTGGTTTGATATAGTTCTGGCTAAGATTAAGGGTGTGAGAACCATACCTGCCCTAGGGCGGGTATCCTGCATACAATATAAGGTACAGAAAGAGTCTTGCCATCCCTCCCCTCACCTCCTCATTGCTTTTGTTGTCTGCTGTTGTCATGAACTGTTTACCCCTCTGGCATGTGCCACCCTATTTTGGATCCAGCCTATTATAGACTACAACATCTACAAACTGAACTAAATAAACCATTCCCCCTTTAACTTCAGGTGTCATATATTTTGTTTCAGTAACAAGAAAAAAAGTAACTAAGACAACATCTGGGAATGGGTTCCCAAAATGGCTTCTTAGCTCCCTGTTTCAGAAATCTCTCTGTTGGAACATATAGGCAAGCACACTAGGAAAATATGTGCTTCCTGATCCTGCTTAAGCAAGTGCAGGAACTGAGGTTGGATCACCAGTACCACATGCCACACAGGCCCCACACTCAGGCTCACTGAGCCTGTGACAGAGTCTGGGTGTGATAGTGCACACCTGTAATCCCAGCACTGTGGAGGCTGAAAACAGAAGGATCATTACAAGTCTGAGCTGCATAGTGAGACCCTGTACCAAAAACATTAAAAAAAATAATAATAATAAGTTTAAAAATATGTGTTTCCTTATGGGACTTTTTAAAGTCTCGATACTACTTAAAATAAAGTGCTAGTTTTGGTTCTCTAAAGCCAAGGCCAGCTCCCTGCTATATAGCTCCTTGTTTTATTAGGCTGCCTGTGCTTTTGGCCCTAATCTGGCATCCAGGTAGAAACACTTAGCTGCTTACTGGGTACTGGGAGGTATGGGCAGTTCTGGTGATTTGGTCACCCCCACCCAGAGTAAGTCTCAGTATTTGCCTGCAGTGAACCGACCCAAAGAGGAAGGATTTCCCAGTCCCTCCAGCAAGGGGAGAAATGGTGCTGGGAAGACAGAATGAGAGGAAGCTTGCTGAGGGAGAAGGCAAACTGGCCAGTTCCTTGTGAGCACCTTCTGCCACACATTTCCTCTGTCTTGTGTACACTGACAGGAAGAGATGTAAATACATAAACATATTTAATTCTGTCCCTTTAGAGACTCCTAACCAGTACTCCACTGTGATCCTCACTCTAAAGGAAGAGAAGACTGTCTGGGCCAAAAGGACCCATCCTTCTCTCCTTCCTATGTTTCAACAATGAAAATAAGACATTTCTGCTTTCTTCAAACAATAGCAGAGCTGGACTGGTGAGTGAGTGAGACAACCCAGGGCCCACCGGATCCTGAATAGACCCAGAGCACAGGCCGGGCATTTGAATGAGACCATCCAGCGCCCATGGATCTTCATTCGACCCAGAGTGCAGGCCCAGAGAGGAACCCTTCAGCAGAACTCCCTACAAAGAGGCTAGAGGCAAGACCCACCCAGCTGATTCAGGAGCAGAACATCTTGCCAGAGAGACACAAAGGGTTCAACTCTAATGGCTGCAGTAGAAA
>NW_004524647.1:2260612-2292961 GCF_000260255.1 Octodon degus
GGCTCCGAATGCTTTCAGGGCAGGTTTGGCTGGCTTGAGTTGTGGGGATCAAACCACAGCAACCTGAGCCTGACTGCTTTGTTGATGCAGCCACTTAAAGAACGGAGCTACAGGGCAGCCCCCCAACCCCTGTCTTTTATACACACATACACACACATATATATGAAAAAAAATACATGTATAACCAAAAAGAAAAAAAAAAAAGAAAACAACAACACAACACAAAACTCAAATAACATCAACCAAAAAAAAAAAAAAAAAAAAAAAACAGAGAGAGAAAGATGGGTAGAGCCCAGTCTCTGCCACTCACTAAATCTACCAAGGTTCTGACCTTGGGCATCCCACAGTTCCAAATGGTGAGAAACACACCTTTGTTATGCAAGGCCTCCTGCTTTTGTTACAACATCCTGAATAAGCTGAGATACATAAAGTTATTCCAAAAATGCAGTGAAATATGAAAACAGAATTGGTACAAACTAATGCCCTTTGTGACATGTTAGGCATCATTTTTACAATCAAATAACCATCAGATCTTTGCTTGAGAAACATATTGATAGTTAGGATAGATATACAGCTACTTTCACTTAATTCAATGAGAAGAAAGATTTGTACTAATAGTGCTTGGACTGGATATCCTGTCTGCATCTTGTACTATGGATAATCACTAAGAAGATAACAATGCACAATGTATTAATTATTGAAACTTTCCTATTAATCAGTTTCAAAACTGTCTGATTGCTATTTGTTTCTCAATAAAATATAAATAAATAAATGCAACAGCAAAAAGGGCTTGTGACTGTGACAGGCCCCCACGGCAAAAGCCTTGTGTCAAGTATGAGGTCCCTGTAAGCACAAAGGCTGACTAAAAGCAAAAGAGTCAAGGTGAATAAGCAACTGAGATGAGGCTGGATAATTGTAGAGACAGAGGGAGACACAGAACTATAGGCTAAGTCTGAACCTCTCCATGTTCCTAGGAATAGCTTTCTTAGACTTGAAAATTTACATCATACTCGTCTTCCCAGAGCTAAAGGATTCCATGTTACCTGAAAAGGCAGGCCACCTACAGAGTTTGTGCTCATTTGAAGAAAAGGGTACATGGGTAATCAAGCCTGAAACCCTCTGGCACTGGGACAGGTATGTGACAGAAAAAAAAAAAAAAAAACAAAAAACTGTTGAGTGGCTTCCCTTGCTCCGGATTCTGAAATTCCAGAGCCTTGGGGGAAATCCATGGATGGCTCAAGTTCCCAAAGAAAGTTCTGAAATGTCTTCTCTTTCATACTCATAGCTGAACCATAATGCCCAAAACACCATTTGACACTGAATAAAGGGATTTTGCTGATAACATCTGTACTTCAGTTGATTCCATCATGGCCCAGACTCCTAGCTCCTGAAGTAATCTTTTTAACTTCTAGCTTTCTATTGGCCTCTGTGACTTGGGTGAGCCCAGTCTCTAGTCTCTAAGACTTAGCCTGTGGGTTGTAGAAGATCAGAGTGGATACCAAGCACTGAGGTAACCAGAGTTCTGGCAATTCTGTCCTTGTGGACCCAACCTTTCCCCTACTTCCAAGGAGGTGTGTTACCTGCCTCTGAGCCATAACAGACAGGATCTGGAAATGGAACAAATGTTCTTTGTGGACTGATTTTAGCTAAAGTCAACTTGTTGTTTGTCTTTTGTAAATGTGGACTTTGTCTTAGTCATCATATAAGTACTCACATAAACATGCTCAACCATGACATTGCTCTTTTACTAGTTGAGCAAGCTGGGAAGCCCAGGCCCATCCCACTAACAGAAGCTAGGACATGAAACAGAACCCTGGGGGGAGTGCTGGAGTAGCCCACCTTGACCTTTAGCACTTGCTCTTCCAAGGTGGGAAAGCAGAGCTTAAATTACTCCTACGCGTAGATTCAAGGCCATCCTGTCTGCCTGCTGCCCCTCCTATGCTCCTTGTTGTATTCCCCTTGTGAGGCTGTCTTCACCTTGTTCTCTGCACTCACTAGACTCTACACAAACACAATCTCTCTATTTGGGCTGGGCTTCCCTGAGCACTGCAGCCTGAAATGACAGCCTTTTCTCTTCAGTAATGAGCCAGATGCTTCCTGTGAATGGGTGTGCTATCAGGCACTGCTGCTTCAGGCTCTTGGAGGATTCATTCTGCTGCTCAGGCTTTGTGTATGGCGCAATGTAGTAAGCACCTCGGCATCTCTCACAAGGTTCCTCAATAGATGTCTTAGTTACTTCCTTGTCACTGAGATATCAATACACCTCTCTCACTTAAGAGAAGAGAGGTTTATTTTGGCTCACATTGCAGAAGTTTCAATTCATGTTTGGCAGGCTAAACTATAGAAAACAGCTTGGTAAGTAGTCCTGCCATGGAGTAGAGCCGCTCACAACAGCCAGGAAGCAAAGAGAGAAAGGGGAACCCAGGGGGAGAAACACAACCCACCAAGCCACAGTACCAGGACCCACCTCCTCTCAGCAAACCTCACCTCCTGACAGCCTGTCAGCTGTGAACTCCTTGGGTGGACCAATCTATGGACAAGTATCATAGCCCCATGATCCAATCACCTTCTGAATACATGAGACTTTGGGGGGACATTTCAGATCCAAAGAGTAGCAGTAGATATTTGATAAATTTTTTTGGATTGGATAAAGTGGTGATAACTAGGTGTTATGGAATTAGGGAACACAGGCAGAATCCAACAGACCTAGGAAGTCATCCATCTGCAGACCCTGCCCTGATCTGTGCCCATAGGACAACCAGAATGCATTTATTTCCAGAACTAACATGGACATAGTACCGTTACCCAAGGCAAGTAGCCTGGTTTGAAGGTGAAACCCTATTGGGTTCTAGGGCTGGGCCCAGTATGACAGCTTGGGAAACCACAGAGTAAAGGGTATTAGAACAATGGTGCCCATCAGAGCTCTTCATCCAAGTCAGAACATGAGGTGCCAGCCATGAGGAGACTAGTACAGCTAGAAGTGGGAGATTTGAGGGCCTCATACTTGACAGACAGCTTTGGCACTGGAGGCCTGTTCCAGAAACAGGCCCATATCACTATCCTTTGGGGAAAAATGTTTGCTTTTCTCTGTTGAATCTTCAGGGAGAGAGAAGGCAGGATCCCTGTGGCCCAGTGAGGCTTTGCAAGCCTTGGCTTCAGGAGAGTCCCAGCACAGGAGAGCATGTGCTTGTGGGGCTTTCAGGAGCAGCACGTGTCCAAATAGACAGGGATGGCCCAGTAGCTGTGACTCTCTGGTCCTTTGCATCAAGCCTGGGTTGGGGTCCAAATGTCCAGGTAGTGGGGCTATGATGGGGGAGTCATATAGCCCAGGAGCACAGGCCTACTTTCTAAAAAAGCCTGTTAGGGAGAAAGTTGTCCATTTCAGTTTGTTGCAGTGGAATCTCAGAGATTGCTTTTGTCCATGTTCAGTGAGTGGTGCTCGTCAGGGCTGTAGGCAGTGGCCATCTCAGCTGGTAAGTTGTGACTGAGTGGTTCCTAGGGCCACAACAGTCTGGCCTTTCTATATCCTCCACAGATTTGGTTCAGCAAGATCACTGTTGTGAGGCATCAGTAAGCACTTCTGCCAGGACTCAGCACTGCAGGAATGCTGGAAAGCCCTCACTATTGTGCCTGTCTCTTTTGGGTCAGGACAACCCAGCTGACTAGGGACCAGCAGGTCTTCCTGTTAAGACACACTGGACAGAGGATACTCAAGGCAGCAGGAGCTTTGTTTCTGAGTCGGGGGTAAGTGACCCCAGAAACCAGGTGGGAAAGGGGCTCTGCTGTGCCCATGATACAAACTCTGGCCAAGGAGGTACATTCTTTTGATACAAGTGAAATGAGCAGTGAGTCTCACAACATTGGCTCAGTCTGGGGATAAGAAATTCTATTTCCTCTCCTAAGTTCACTGTGACCATAATTGCAAGATTCTCCTTTTATTTACTTTATTTTGGGGGGTTTGGAGGTACAGGGTCTCACTACACAGCTAGCACTTACAGTGACCCTCCTGTTTTTTTCAGCTTTCCTAGTGCTGGGCTTACAAGAGTGCACCACACAACAGGGTGGCCAGCTCAGCATACCCAGGGATGGGGCCGGCACAGCATGTGGTACTAGAGATCAAACCCTGGTCCCTGCACTCGCCTAAGCAGGCACTCAGTCTGCTGAGCTATCTTGCTGGCCCTAAGATTCTCCTCTTAGCACTCTAGGCTTCTGGCCAGTAGTAGTTCTCCTCTAATGCAGGCCAGGAGCAGCCCAACTGTGGCTGCTGCAGAATGAATCCCATTTCAGCACCACTGAGGGAGGAGCTAGCCTCCTAGCTTTCTTTCATGAAAATCTCTCAAGGTGCAACATGTGGGCAAGCACATCGGGAAAGTACAGCGCACATATTTCCTTGATGGACTATCAAACCTTCATGTTTTCAGTCTGCAATGCCAATTTTGGTATTGACAGATCCCTGGTTTATAGCTATTCCTTTTACTAGGCTGTCTGTCCTCTTGTTCCCAGCATCATACCCAGCTGAAAACATCTGGCCATCTGCCAGGTTCTGACATGCAGAGGCAGATCTCTGGTTATGTGGTCACTGTCACCTCCACCTAGACAGAGGCTCCATCTTTGCCTGCAGGGCATGACCCAGAGAGGAAGCATTTTCCAGCCCCTCTGGGAAAGGGGAGAGCCCTAGAGCCCTGGCTGGAGGTGTGTGGTGCTGCACAGGCAGACTGAGAGAGGAGTGGCACCCATGGAAGACAAGCAGCCGGGTTCTTACAAGAAGCTCCTGCTGCCTTGAGTATCCTCCGTCCAGTGTGTCTTGACAGGAAGACCTGCTGGCCCCTAGTCAGCTGGGTTGTCCTGACCTATGTCTCAGTAGGAAGACAGCCAAAGTCTACAAACATGCAGTCTCATGAGTCTAGGGCCACTGACCAGACTGCCCTTTGGTAGCTTTCCTGCTCCTGTGACAATCTTGTTCGGCACCTCAGCTTGTAACTTGAAAAGAAGGTCTGGAAGCCTTCGTGAGTTTCATAGGGAGCTTTGGATTCCAAGCAGGCTAGTGAGCAGGTGACGCCATCACTAAGGATCTGAGCCAGGAGGACATGCACAACACAGTCTGCTGATCTTGAAGGGTTTCAGCATGCAAAGTCACGCAGGGAACCTGAGTCATAGTGAGTTCTGGGGCCAAGCTGCTTAAACAGCCACTCAGCCATGTGCAGTTTCCTCCACACCAAGGATATCAGTGTCCTCATCATAAAGGTGGATTTCCAGCTCGGCTCTGTTATAAGAAGGTTAAGTGGAGTCATAAGCACGTCTAATATCACAATGTTTGTATCACAAATATGTTACTGTTTTTAGCACTCCAGTGCCTGAGAGAGTTCATATCAGTGGTTGAGTTAGGAAAGCACTACATCAAGTTTGTCTGGTATTCCTGAGGCCTGTGTTCTCCCTTCAGCTATTTAGATGTCTTAGGTGTGCACTGGCCATCTCCCCTTCCTCTCATTCTATCACATCACATCTATGCAGGTCAGATAGGTCCTGGATTTGAGCTCTGTGATCACTCTAAAGTAGTTCTTTCTTGTCTCTAGGCTCCAGGAACATTGGGAGTGTGTCCTGTATCCCCCAGAGACCTGGTAATTAACTGGCTCAGCAGTTTGTCAGGATGTGTGACCCCAGGCCTGAGAGCATGGACAGTATAGTGCTCTGTCCTGGATGGAGGCAGAGGCAGTGCCTACGACCATGCAACCCCAGCTCTGCCTTCCTGCCCACAAATCTTCCAGTGCCTCTCAGAAGCCCAGACACACAAGTGATCTTTGCCTGTTTTCCAGCTCTTGCCATAGGCCAGTCATCCTGGAGGGTTTCTGAGGGCTCAGATCCATCCTTTCTCATCCTCCTGCCCAGGGTGGAGTCCATGAGCCTGTATAAGTGGGGAGGCCTGAAAATATTACTTCATGCTTGCTGGCGAATGGAGGCCAGAGATTGTCTGATCCCTGGGGTGAGTGCACACCCATAGCTCCGTATGGCTGTGACCCTCAGATCTCTGCCCATCCTGCATGGGGACAAGCAACATTGTCATCTCTATAACTAGCAGTGCCAAATCTTAGCCTTCTACATTTAGGTGTCAACTACTCTGCAGGGAACCTGGCCATGACACTTGATGCTGCCCTTGGCTTTCCTTGCTAGTGTTTTCATGTCTCTCTGAGTCTCTTCAAACATAGCCCAGCTTCTCATTTCCCTGCAGAACTGTTAAAGTCAGGTCTGTGTTGGCAGCAGAGCGGGGAGAGGAGTTGAGAGGACTGTGAGAGCTTTTAGTTCCTACATATGCAGGGTCCTGTCAAACACTGCAAGGACCTACCGTATGCTGCATTTGTCCAGCATCTTGTTCTGTAGCCAGTGTCCTTGAGCTCTGGCCAACAGCCCCCAGTGCAGACAGGCTGTTCTGTTGCCAAAGGAAGACTGAAGGCTATGAGAAGATTGAAGGTGGTAGGTGTCATTACCCAGCCAGCCTTGCTCTGCAAATTGTATCTCCAGGAACATCCTGGAAAGCCATCTGGAAGCTGATTAGGAGGGACCTTTGGAGACCCACCAAACCCTTCTGTACCTCCCCCTGTGTTGAAGCCGCTCACCTAGAGAGAAAACTCCTACATGCAGTCTGTCCTCCTTGGAGAGGTTATCTTTGGGGTATGAGTGTCTAAGGATCTGGCCAGCACTGGCAATTCTGGTATCCATCCCCTGGGTGAAGGGAATGCCACCGCCTCAGTGTTCCCTACTCTCTTGATGGTTGGATTGGCCTCCCTCCCACTGGAACTATAGACACAAAATCCCAAGCACAGATCCCTAGCGCAGCCTACCCTGCAGAGCACCAGCCCCATCCCACCTGTCTTGCTGTTTGTGTGCTAGGATAACCTCAGAGAACTGAGTAGTTTGTCATTTCCAAGGAGCAGCAGGATGCCTTTGCACCAAACTCCCAGCAGAAGTGAGTGCTGCCCGGAAAGCAATATCAAAAGGGCTGGAGAACAAGGTTGTGAGGCCAACCTTGCTGGTCTTCAGTGGAGCAGTTCTGAAACTTAGAGCTCCCATGAGGGCTTTGCAAGATTCATGTCTCCAGCTGAGGTGGAAAGTGGGTAGACCATTGTGGTTGGTGGCTCTTCAGGTCTTGGAAATGTTCCTGCAAGTGACTCAGAGTCTTCTACATAGACAAACCTGAATTTCTTCTGTGCAATAATCTATAACAGGCTGTTGTTTGGTGACTGCATATGACAGCCACCAGCCAACTTGGAATGTGAGACCAGAAATATGACAAATCTGCCATCCTAGCCTCTGAAAAAGGTCTGGTTCTAGGGAAGCAACTCAATACTGGGGCTGGTGATCTGGCCTTCAGACAGAGGTGGACTAAGTTGCCCCCCGCAACCCCAGTCTTTCAGAGACCTAGTGATAGAGGAATGGGGTGACCTTTCACACCTGGCTTCTCCAGAGGCAGGGATTCTTAGCGTCTTGTGACCAGGAGGGCATGTGAGCATTTGTTGCCAGCTATAGATCCTACCAATTATAAAGGCTATGAGTAGTTACATTTTGAATCTGACTGAACGTTTCATGCTCATCTACTTCAAAACTGTTTAACCAGGGAAATTTATCTAGGAGTGTGGAAACTGGGGGAAAGGAGAAATTTAGGTGTGGTGTCAAACAGGAAAGCGAACAGAACCCAGCAGGAATATGCCCGAGGCGCCAGCCTCACTATAGCCAAAACAATCAAGCACTCTTAGTCCCTTCAGGGTGAAGGCACCAATTGCAAAGCTCCCTATGTGCTTGGGAGAATGTCACTAGCCCCAAATTGTCAATCTGGAACCGGTGGTAAAGCAGCTTAAGGACTCAGGAATACCTCTGCCTCTAGGCACCGGTGGGTCAGAGTTGTAAGGAATCCCAGTAGTCCCTCAGAGCCCCCACAGGTTGAGGTACAACCCCAAGTTTTGAGGCCTGAGGTACAACCCCAAGTTTTCTGCCCAAATAAACAAAAGAGTAAGAACAAGAGAAGGGATACCCTAGGGGTAACCTGAGCCTGCCTGCTCCGTGGGACTGATAGGGCAGTGAGGGCACTGAGCGGGGGTTACTTCCATAGCTAGATTATGTCTGTAACCACCACCATTCCTTATTACAAGGGCACTAAGAAGAGCATCACAGAGTCCCTGGAAAGGGCGAGGCCAAGCTGGGGACTGCCTTCAAGGACAGAAGCTCTACCACAGCTGGTGAGATGGGGCTGGGCTGGGCTGGGACGAGGTGAGGCTGGCCGTTCTTCTCTGGGAGCTTGGGGCCGACCTGGACCCTGAATAAGGTGGCAGTGGGAAGGTTGGGGTGCCCCACCCTGATGCCTACTTACCCCAACATTCACCTCTAAGAAACTCTAGCCAGGTGAGTGATGGAGCAACAGCCATCCTGCTGGTACAGGTCCGAGACAGAAGAGTTGGGCCTCCCCACCCTTGGGGTCCTGAGGTCTTACACAGTGGTTGGGGCCCAACTGACATCATGGACACTGGACCTTCCTACTTCATCCTTGTAGTTTTGCAGAAGGCAGGTAAGAGGGCTCTATCAATTTTTAGGCCTGGATCTCCTTCTTGCCTTGCATATGAAGCTTGGCAAAGCACTGGGGTGGCTCTGTAGGTGTTTAAAGTAAAGGTGAGGCAGGCCAGCACCCCATTCCTAAGGCCATCCCTACAGCTAGAATAGTTTCCCTTCTACAAGAGACAGATACATTGGGTACCTATGGGTCTTCGCATGGGTCGGAGCCCAGGGAGACACACAGCCCACCCAGGTGCCACTGTTGGCTCAGGTCCACACTCTGCCTGCAGAGCAGACAGTTCATGGATGCCTTTGAGATCATGGGACTCTGCCAGCCAGGTGATCCTTTGTCTCTGCCCTTGCCTGGACACTGACAAACTAGCAGGAACAACCTGGCAAGTGATGCAAGAGGCTGGACAGAGGCTCCAGGTGCTGCTCTGGCTTCTCCTTGACCACCTACTACATGGAGAAGCTGAGTGTGTCCCCAGAGAAGGTGAGTCCTTTGGGGTGGCCCAGTGGCTCAGAGTTGCGCATGGGCCCAACAGGTCATCATGCTGCTCAAACGGCTCAGAGGAAGAAGTAACTCTGCACCTTGGGGCACACTGGGTGTCATGAGGGATGCCCAAGGCTGGACCTTGGCAATTCAGGATTTGAGAAGTAAATACCCACACAAAGACACTGAACTATAGGGGTGTGATTTTGTCCTCACTGAAGTCCAGGCTGTAGAGCAACTCTAGACACAAAAAGAATCTGCCTCCTTGACAGCTGGCCAAAATAGCTCAGCGGACCAAAGCACCTGTGTAGGCAGAGCGCAGAGGCCAGGGTTCAATCCCTGGCAGTCCATGCCAGCCCCACCCCCACAATGTTGGTGATTGAGACTGGGTGTGGTGGTGCACGCCTGTAATCCCAGCACTTGGGAGGCTGAAAACAGGAAAATCACTACGAGTCCAATCTACATAGTGAGACACTGTAGACCCTGTACTAAATAAATAAATAAATAAATAAATAAATAAATAAATAAGAATCTGCTTCCTTGAGTGTGTGCCTAAGTGGACACTCAGGGGTATCATTCTCCCACAGATCTGGTCAGCTTTTGTATCCTCTATGTCCAGAAGTGTCTTGGTCCACGACAGCAGCCTCGTCAGGGAAGGTAGTAGGGTCTGTGCCCAGCACGCCTCTACCAAGCCACCACTGCACCATCTGCACAGAGCATGTGTAGGGGTGTGTATGTGTATCAGAACTGGAGGGGGAGCCATTTCCTCCCTTGAGTACCCTGGGAACTTAAGGTCCTGGCCCAGGAGCTATGCAGACAATCCCACTGTGGCTGTCAGGGAGGGACTCTAAAGAAGGACATTCATAAGGCACATTGAGCAAATCAAGGCACTTCAAGCAATCTGGAAAATGTGAACACTGATGTGCAAGAGAGTGTGGATGTTGTGCCACCTCTGTCAAGCCCCTAGCAAGGACAAGTCAGCATGGGTTACCCAGGCCACAGTCAGTCTTGCAACTCTCGAAGAAGGGTGGTTTTGTGGATGACAGATGCAATGAATGGAGTAAATGTCTGTGATCCCATCTTGGAGACATATTTTTTTTTCCAAGGTCCACATCTTGCCTCACTGGTCTTCTCTGCGCTATGAGTATCGACTCTTAGCTGCCATGGTTTCTCTGGTGGTGTAGACTCTCCCCTGCATTAAACCTGAGGACATGTATTTCAGCCTTTAGCTGAGACCACTGCCCCAGACAGGGCACCTCCTGCCCAGGAGCTGTTCAGAGCCCCCAGTCTGTTCCATGACCCATCGACCTCTCCACAGCCCTGGGCCACGTGTACTCCCTCACCTGGGTGCTGAGGCTGAGGGGAGAGCCAAGCTTCAGCACTGGTGGGGCACCACGTATCTCTCATCATAAGAGCCTTGGCCCCGCAGCCTCAGGGTGCAGGTCCTCTCACCGAGCATGCCTTCTACCACCAATGTGGACTCGTATAGCTCAGTGCTCCTGTGGTTGCAGGTAGGGCCAAGGTCAGAAGGGCTCTGGGCAGGGGGTCCCAGCCTCCAGCCAGTGGAATGGAGTCCAAGAGAGGCTGTACCTGGGAGTAAAGGACACCTGCAGGGTGATGGAGGTTGGGGGTGCATTGGTGGCTCGGGCTTCCAGCAGCCCACTGCTTGGAGAGACCCCAAAGGCCTTTGCCTTCTTGTCCAGCTCCTGCTGTCCTGTATCAAGGGGAAAGGGGGACACACACAGGCTTCTTGTGTTATCTTGGATGATGTCATGTGATCCCCAGCCTGTGTTGCTTCTCAGGTGTCACCTCTGGTCCTGCCAGCACCACAGGGCAGGGCAGGGCCCCCAGCTACCACTTGGCATTGGGGACTGGCCATCTCTGGAGGAATGACAGGCAGTGCCCACCCTTAGGCACTGCAGAGAGAGGACACATTAGCCCCCTCCTGGGAGGCCTGGCCCAGCCTCCATGGTGCAGTGAGCAGGCAGGCGGGAAGGAGGACACGACATACCCAGCAGCACGGCCCAGTAGCTCTGGCAGCCACTCAGGTTCAGAAGGTTGACCTCCTGGGCCCGCCGCTGGTTTACAAAGCAGGTCCTGAAGTCTACCCAGCTGGTGGAGAGCTGCAGCTCAGGCACAGCCACGATGGCCCTCAAGGGCACCACCTGGGGGACAGAATCATTGACTTGGCAGGGGATGGAGTAACGCTGTCCCTTGTGGTCGGGCTCTTAGCCAGGACACAGGGAATCTTGCTGGCCCTCAGGACACATGATGCTGATCTGAACATGGGGAATCACAGTGTGGCATGAGGCAGGAGGCTGGCACTGCCATCAAGAGCCAGAGCAGGCCAGGCCAGAAGGCCACCCTCCCTGCTGTGGAGCTCTGTGCCCAGCCCTCCTCTAGGTCAGGCTCCCTCGTCTGCATCCTCCCTCCCTCCTCTCTCTACCCCCTCCCTCTCATGGAGTCCAAGACCCAGACACTGTGATGCTCAGCCTCTCTCCCTAGCCCCAGGAGAGGCTCAGGGAGCCCTGTCTCCCTTGCTCTGCCCTGGAATCTCCCGAGGCCTTCACACTCCACACCTGCAGTGCCCGTGAGGCTCTGGTCTTCCTTGTCTTGGTGGCCTGCAGAATTCACCCAGTGCTCACAGCTGCCTCAGGCACCCTGCCCCCACCCCAGGCAGGTCCCTCAGCCTGGGTCTGCTGAAGTGTTTTCCCTTCTTCCTTGATTACTCAGTCCTCAGGCTTTTCCTGTCACCTCCTCCAGGGACCCCACCTGGATTTTCTGCCTGCCAGCTCCTCATTTTTCTCTGGACAGGTATGAATATATCTCTTCTCTCTCAATGCACAGGGCCTCTTCCAGGCAGACTGGACCCTGAGACTGCACCCTCAAGCTCCTCTCTGGTATCTCCCTCTCATCCTCAGCACTGCGGAGCCCACTCAGGTCTGTGAGGGCAGCCTGGCACTTGCCTGAGTGGTCTGGTTCGTGAACTCCAGGAGCAGATCCTGAGTGAACACCATCTCCTTCTCTCCACTCGACCTCTGCTGAATGTCCACTCCGGGCAACATCTGGTCAGCTGGGAGCTTCTGGTAGGAGATCAGCTCCAGGGAGAGTGCGAAAGACACACTGACCTGCCCAGAAGCAGAAACTGCCTGCCATGCATCACCTCAGGCCCCAGAGCTGTGTCCCGCTGCCCACCTGCTCAGTCCTGCCCAGCACAGCCTGCAGAGTCCACACTGGGCTAGCAGTGCCCCCACCCGGTGCACTCACCCCACAAGCATTGTCCTGTACTGCCCTGCACCTGTCTGCACTGGGCACCCTGATCCTGGAGGGGACTGGTGCTGTCTGCCTTCCAGAGTCAGAGGCTAGCACAGAGGATACAACAAGCAAACAGCCCTTTTGCACCCAGCATGACCAATGCTGAGGTGGATCCATACAAGGTCCAGGAAGCACTCAGACCTTATCCTGAGGACAGTGAAGGGCTTACAGTGGGTTTGAAGTAGGGGCATTAGCTTTGCCTTACAGCAGAGACACAGGGGGTGGGAGCCCACATAAGCTAACAATAGCAGTAAGGAGGCCAAGAGCAGAATGTAGGCTGGACAGGATGGGGCTGAGTTCCTGACTCCCCACACAGTTCCTTGGTGCTAGTTTATCACAATCAAGTGAGGCTTTTCCTACAAATTGGATTCCTGGGCCTGCGCTTAGACCTCATGTCTAGAACTGGAGCCTGCAAGCTTGCATTTGAAACAGTTTTTCAAAAGTCCCCTGATACATTCCCAGGCTTGGAACCCACTGACCTAGACCAAGATATGCATTCAGAGGTGAGAAGTGAGAAGTACAGAGAGCTCATAGGAGCATCCCTAGGACACAGTGCATGCTCTGCGAAGCAGCAGGCCAGGATGAGGAGGCCAGAGCTCTGGCTTGAGCAGTGGGGTGTGGGGGTGACATCTGCTGAGATAAAATGTCCTTCTGAAGAGCAGGCACAGATGTGGGGCAGGTCTCCAGGGTGATGGAGAAGTGAGTTCTGCAGGCTGAGTCGGGTGAAGAACTGGGGGAGAATTTTCAGATGCCGAGTATTGCAGCATGCATGATTAGCTGCCCCCTACTGAGACATGCTTGTTCTAGGAATCTTTGGGTCTCCCCAGCTGCCTGAGGATTTTTATTTTACTTTTGATGTTTCTTTTCTGAGTGAAGTACTAAAGATCACCCCAGGGCCTCACACATGCAAGGCAAGTACTCTTAGCTACATGCTCAGCCCAGGATTTCTGAACATCGTGGTTACTAACCCCATGGTCTCTTGGAGGACCTGAGATGGAAGACTGTGCTCTAGACTGTCCCCTCCATTTAGCTTAAGAAAGGAGCCAAGGTACTGTGGGGCTCGCACTGTCTGTGGCAGATCTGTGCCTGTCTCTCCTGCCTGCCTCCACAAGGAGATCCTCGGAGAGGCCCGTCAGCCAGCTGCTAGCAGGCACTCACCACATAGATAGTGAAGGACACATTTGAAAGAGAGAATGTGGATGCTCACCAAGATGTAGAAGGGGATGAGATGGCCCAGGCAATAAGGCAGGAGCCCAGCTCAACTTGAGGACCATCAGCAGAAAGCAGAGCCTTCCAATGAGAGCAGAAAGGGCCTCAGAGGCCAGAGGAAAGGTAGGAGAAGGGCTCAGACTCATGGACTGGCTGGCTGTCCTTGGCAAATGGTGCCCACCCTAGAAGCCAGTGCACATAGGGATGTACACACATCAAACCCACAAGGCCTGTGAGTCTCAACTCCACTCCAGTGCCAGATGTTCAGGGCTTCCACTGGCACCTTGGCATTCCCAGAACCCCACCTTCCCCTCCATCTCTGAAAATCCAAGTTCCTATTATCACTGATGCCCTTTCAGAAGATGGGGGAATCAGCCTGGGACCTGGAGGTCTCTTACTTATGGCAACCCAGGAGGGGCAGCCCTGATCCTGGGCACAAATCCTTGAGTGAGGGCCATGAGAAGGGAGGGAGTCCTAGCTCAAAGTAGCAGGGGAGGGCTCACAATGGCCCTGGTCCAGCTACCAGGAGAATAGAGAGGAGCCTGGCTGTGCTCCTGCAGCATGTGCAGCTGTGCACACGAGGTTCAGTCCACTGTGTACACACGAGCCACCACGCAGGGTCTGTGTGCTGGTGGTGTGTCTGGTGGGAGGGTGCCTATAGCAGGTCAGCTCATGCATCTGTACAAACGTGTGAGCACATGCATCACGACAAGGCCAGGAGCCTTCCACTGACCTGCATGTTCTGCTGTGAGTGCAGTACCAGCTGCCTGCTTGCTGAGGCAGTCTTTTCTTCACCCTTTTGCTTCTGGTTGCAGCCCACTCTGTGGCCCTGGCTAACTGCATCTTGGGAAATCAAGAAGGGCCTGGAGACCAAAAGCCGGAAGTACTGTGTGATTTCTGTGGTGTTGACCAGCTTCAGGTGGTGGGTGGTCAGCCGCTCACTTAGTACCTGGGAAGCCGCAGATGAGCGATGCCTCCACCTCTCTCCAGCAGGTTGGCGGGGGCAGGAGGGGGGGTGGCATACACAGACTGCAAGGCCTGTGACCCTGAAGAGTGAGCACCCTTGAACTCCAGGTAAACTGTCAGGGGCAGGGTTGGTGGATTACTCACCCCGGAGCAGGGCTGGTCAGGAATGAGATCACTGGCCCGGCACCGGAACTCCATGCTGCTGCCATCATCCAGCTCCACGCTCAGCCTACCCAGCCACAGACACCACTAGGGCCACCAGGCATCCAGAGCCTCATGGCCACCTTTTTGCTCCTCACTTGGCCTCTGCCCAGCCTTTCCCAGGCTCCCTGCTGGGTGTTCCTCCCTCTTGTCCCTGTCCCTGTGAATTCTTATCTGTCCCTGCCAGGGATGGAGGAAGATGGGGCAGCCCAGCTGACTCACTGCGCTCGCCTCACTAAGCCGTGCAGGTTCAGTCGCAGGGGTCCCACAGCAAAGTCCTGCGGTCGATGTCTCTTCCCTGGAATATCTATTTCCTCCTAGCAAAGCACACCCACCAGGGATCACTGTTGGGCCAAGGGCTGGGAGGGCAACATGCCACCCCAAGAGAAGCAGCGGCCAGCCCACCCCAGGTAAGAAGGGTTCACCTCATTGTCCAAGCTCATGTAGCCCAGGATGTAGCCAGTACATGCCACCTTGTGCAGGGTGTCCGGGCTGAGCACAATAGGTGTGAAGGAGATGCAGATGGTGCTGCTGCCCCCAGCAGGGACCACCTGGCACAGACACAGCAGCCTCAGCACTGTCCGTGCCCAGCGGGGGGCCGCCCCACCCCTGCCTGACTCACCATCTGCTTGGGGCTGACACTGAACAGGGGGTGGGCAGGCACCCCCTCATGCTCCTGCAGGACAACCGAGATGATGCGTTCAGCGGCCCCATCTCCAGCACTGCAGTGGTCTTCAACCTGTTACCAAGGAGTCACTGAGGCCCCACATCAGTGGCCCTGGGTGGCCAGCTTTTCCAGCCCTGCACCTCACTCACCAATGGGGAAGCTACACGGCTGGCCTCTGACACACTGGAAGGGGACAGGGGCCTGAGGAAGCTGCTGCTCTTGGGCAGCTCAGGGCACAAGACATCATTCCCTGCTTGGTCCCTCAGTGGGAAAGGTGGCCCGTAGAACACCAGCAGCTCCACCAGCTTGTCCTCCCTGTCTTCTGGCACATACGTCTCCCAATCCAGGCGGATGTCTGGAGTAGATGTGAGGGAGAGAAAGGAAAGAGTGTCTCTACCAACCTGTTTTCCCCTCCTTAGCACAAAGAGGACAGTCATTGTCTAATGAACTCCCTGGCCATTCTCATGTTTAAAAGTCTTTGTAGGCCTATCCTGCCTGGCTTACTCATCTGAAGCCCTCATGACCACAAGACCAGGTTGTCATGTACACACGAACTCAAGTGCTCCCAGAAGTGTCCTGAAGTCCTGACCCAAACCTACACACCTGTCTGCAGCAACCCTATCTGCCTCTCCTGCCTTCAGCGTGACACGTGCTCTGCTTCTCCAGGTCCTATGGTGTCCAGTATCCCCTCTTTCCTGTACCACCAGCTCTTCCCCCATCACGTGGAAGCTTCCTCCTGCCAGCTCAGCTCTTCAATGACCCTCTCGCCCCTTCATGACAAGCTCCCAGGACCAGTTAGGCAAATTCTCCTGACCCTTGTGCTCATCTCTCGCCCACTCCCTAGTCAATATTTGCTTGCTTGGGTCCTACAATGCCAGGGCTTGGGCTTTGCCCTGGGCAATACCTGGTGAGCACAGCACCAACATTCATCAGTGTGTGTTTCTGATGCTTATTCCCCAGGGCCTGCTGCTTCCCAAGGTTACCTTGGGAATTCTGTAAAGCCCCTCCCATACTGCTGTAAACCCATCTAATTGCAAAGAGAGAAGGCTAATAAAGAACAGGGTGTCTTGGTCTTTCATACCTACTACTAAAATGTAAACTACTACTTCCCTTTCATACCTACTTCTAAAATGTAAACAGGGTGTAATTATAAGTAATTATTACATCACATTGGTCAGGTTACCAATGACCACTGTAGCCTGAAGTCCAGGGGACAATCTCACCCCAATAGAAAGAAACAAGTGCACGTGGAACTCTGAGCCTGAGCAACAGAAGGGAACTGCTAGAGGCAAGGCCAGCAAAGAGGAAGTCCAAACTAAACAGAGAGAAAACAGAATAAAATCACAGAAAAAAATTTTTTAAAAACCACATTGTAAAGTAAATTTTTAAAAGATGGAAGAACTACAGATTAGCTGCTTTTCCCATGAAAGCATACAGAATGTCAGGTTGTAGTTTTGAAAAACAGAGCTGTCTGTTTTTAATCGAAAACATGCATCCAAGCCATCACAAAAGCTGGAAACGGACAAGGAGATACCAGGCAAACACCAGTAACAATGTGCATTTAATGCCAGCAGCACTAAAGGGGCCAAAATAGAACAATATGAAATAGTAGAACAGTAAATTTGTGATAAAAGATCCAATGTTCAAATACGGTTCTCACAACAGACTGGCTGCAAACATGAAGCAGAGCTACTAGAAAGGTAAGAAGAACCCGATTGCTAAGTACGTAAGTTGAGGGCGGACGGCCCACGCTGTCCACACGGCACAGATGTGGTAGCAGAAAGTGAGCCTTCCTAGAGTGGTGGCTATTTGCTGTGGCTGGCCCGGCTCATCCAAGGAACTTGAAATTGTCAGCGCCAGCCCTGTCCCTCGACAGTGAGTCGGCCCCGGTGAGCCCCAGCCTCAAAAGGCCCTAAGTGCTCCTGAGGAACTGTGCTGTGCCAGGCGGACTGTGCCCGTCCCCTGGAGTCTCTGAGCTGCCTGTGGCTCCTTCTGGAGCCCAGAGTCACGCCTTTAGGCCATGCTCACTTACCTTTCCTCCCAGGCCCCGCCTCCATGCACCTCACAGTGAGCAGTGCAGCCCCCAGGACACTGGCTTCCCTCACTGCTCCCTCTGGACCTGCAGTCCCTGCACAGCACACCCAGTATCACCCAGTATTGGCAGAAATAACAAGAAAAAGAGTTCTCTGAAATACTGCCTGTAGACACAGTGGCCTTGATGGTAGCAAGTCTCTGTGGCCCCCAGACACTAGGAATCCAAGGCTGGGCAAGGGTGAGCCTTCTCCTCAAGGATTCTCTGACAACCCTGGATTGGCATGGTGCCCCCCAACCTGCAACAGACCTCCTTAGTAGCACAGGCCACCTGTTACAAAGTTCCTGCTTCAGCCATCAGCTCCCCCAGCACTACCTTCCCTCCCCACCAGGTTCATCGCCCCCCTTTATCTTGTGAGCATCTCACCACAGGGGCTGGAGTTGTACAGGCGAAGAGTCCGGCTGACTGTGTCTCCTCCAGAGATGTGGGTCCCCAACCTGAGGCAGGAGACCAGACTCAGCACACATCTGCAGGCAGAGACACTTCAGAGAAGAGCACTGGATGGGGGTTTAGGCTGGAGGAGACCTCAAGTTGTCTGCCCTCATCCTAGCAACACAGAGTCCATGACCAGAGAACAGCCCCTTGTGGTACCTGATAGACCATGACTCAGGGCTGCACACCGCTATGGCAATCCATCCCTTACTTCCCAACTGTGCCAATCAGACTGCTCCCAGCTCATCTGTGTGGGCAGCCTTGCGGTCCCACATTGCATACTCACTACTTCTGATCACACCCCAAGCCCTCAGACACACACGGAGGGCAGCCATGTCCCGGGGCCTCCTTGTAGGTAGCAGAAGGTGGCCCTGACCCAGCTAGAGAGCAGCAAGATGACACGTATAGCCCAGACTGGTGGCCAGGGGGTCTCAGGAGCCATCAAAGAGTAGAGGGTGAGGTGGAGGTGGGTACCTGATGATAGGCTCCTTCTGAAAGCAGTCAGCAGTATAGTAGGAGGTCCTCAGGGAGCTGATAGGGCAGCCCACTGCCACCATGTGCACGGGGATGACCGCAGGTGGCAGGTTCCCCACCTGCAGACACACGGGCCCATCACCTTTGCCAGCTGCTGCTGCATTCCCTCTGGTAAGGGTTCCCTGTCCATCCAGCCCACGTGCTGGGTCCAGCCTCACTCTTCACTGTCAGGCTCCCCCTCTAGACACCCAGTGCGGGTCACCTACCCCCTTGGGCCTCAGCTTCCCTTTCATTGGCCATCTATCATGCTGTCTACATACATCTCCTAGTCTGTGGGTCTCTAGCCCTTCCTAACCTCTTTGATAAAACTTCTAGGTCTTTTCAATGAAAACAATTTTGTAATTTACTCTGGCAATTAAAAACATTGCTTATATTTAGAGGAAAGAATTAAGAATGTGATAATTACTTACAGTTATACCCTGTTTGTAGGTATGAAAGGGAAGGAGACCAAGACACCCTGTTCTTTATTAGCCTTCTCTTCTCTCTTCGCAATTTAGATAATTTTACTTAGATGGGTTTACAACAGTATGGGATGGGCTTTATAGAATTCCATGGTGGAGATCCAGCCCACTCTTCTACTGATGATGAAATCATTAAGCTGCCTCCCCCTTATACACAATTCTAAGAAGAAAAGGCAATGTACTATGAAGTCATTTTTATACTAAGCTACTTCTCTCTTTGGGAGCACTTGAAATGTGTACCTAGCATAGGCCCACAGTGTGTCCAAGGCCTGGGGTGGGTGGGCACTTAGCATCTCTTTACTCACAGGGCTCCGAGGCAATTTACTTTGCATGTCTTTAATTACTAGTTTGGGGAACATATTTTCATGCTTATTGGCCATCAGGATTTTTCCTTTTTGTTATTGTTTTTGGGTTTTGGTTGTTTTTTTTTTTAAACACATTTATTTATTTATTTATTTATTTATTTATTTTTATTTATTACATTTATTTATTGTGTGTGTGTGTGTGTGTGGCCAGCTCAGCCCACCAGGGGGCGGGTCTGGCTGGCATGTGGTGCTGGGGGATCGAACCGCGGTCCCTGTGTTTTGCCAAGCTTGTTTCAAGTAGGTGCTTTAGACCACTGAGCCATCTCTCTAGCCCCAGGGTTTTGGTTTTAACAGTATCTAACTATGTAGTTCAGGCTGGTCTCAAACTCACTGTGTAGCCCAGGCTGACCTCAAACTCACAGCAATCCTCCTGCTTCAGCCTCCCAAGTCCTGGGATTACAATCTTGTGATACCACACCTGGTTGGACTTGTCTGTCTTTGAACTGCCTATTCAAACTCTTAGCCCACTGGAATGCCCTATTTCCCCCTTACTGTTACTTAAATATACTAATTCTTTGTGGAATAACATAACCACCTGTAACACATGATACAATTTAAAACAAGTATCTACTATAATTAACTAAACAGTTCATGAAAATCTTCTAGGCAAAGACTAATATATGCACATTTCATCTCTCCGTAGTAAATTCAGAGCTCTCTGCTGGCACAATCTTCTACCTTATTCATCCTTCTATCCCCTTCAGCACCTGCTCTGGAACCCAAGCACAGTTAAGAGCCCAGCATTAACTGCAAAAAGGAATAAATGAATAGATCCCTGGATAAACAACTGAATGCACAGAGGACCAGGCAAAGGCATGAAATGGAGAGGCTATTACTATCCCTCCATTCCTCGATCCCTTTTTCTGACTCAGGTCCTGACCTAGCCAGGCAGCCTATTAATCCCTGTGTCCTCCCTGGGATCCCAGCCTTGAATCTCATGGGAAAAGGTATGCAAAACTCTACTGTTCACAGAGATCTGCCCAGCCTAAGCCATGTCAGCCGCAACCCCGGAGGCTGTAGCAGTTACGAGCGCCCATGCCAAGATCCGCGGCCATCACTTGGCAACTGGGTGAGCTTTGAAGGCCCAAGCATTGGGTGTTGGAAAGGGGGAAACCCAAAGGTGCACGCCCACCTAGGGCCCTTACCACGCAGATGAGGCTGTCCCAGTACTCGCCCCACATGTTGGCACAGCCTGTGAGTTCAATGATCAGCTTCTGGTGGGCCTTCAGTGTGCCCTGGGAAATACGGGCGAAGAAAGCCACTCCTTTCCCATGAGATAACATGTTTTCCATAAAATCTGAGAAAGAATCAAGGGTGGGGATTTAGGGCACTGGAGTTGAGAGTGAGTTCCAAACCCTCAAGTGTAAGCAAAGTCCTGTCCCACACTCACCACCCTATAGCCTCTGCTTTGCCAGGAAAGTCTCGGGAGTCAGCTTCTCAGTGCCCCACGTGGCCAACCTGTCTTACCTCTGAGAGATGAGGCCCCAGAGGGAGCCTCCCCTTGTGCTCCACCACCCAGACCAAATCAAATCCAGGTCCTTACATGACACTATATCCTGGCAGGAAAATGGCCTCATTCAAGTGAAGTGGAACTATGGTCATTATTATGGCTTGGATCAAAAAATGTCCCATCAAAGGTTCCTGGATTCCGAGGTGGATCTTTTGAAAGGTGATTAGATCACAGGGGCACCAATCTCATCAGTGGATTAATTCACTGATCAGTCAATAGCTATATATGCTATTAAAAGTTAGAGACTGGGTAGGGGAAGTCAGTTATCAGGGGAAACCTGGAAGGAATATTCTCATGCCTGGCCCCTTTTCCCTCTCTGGATCTCTGGCTCTCACTCTACTTCCTGGTTACCAAGAAACAAGCAGCTTCCCTCTGCCCTGCCCTTCCCTGTGATATTTCTGCCTTGAATCCAGCTGATCATAGACTGAAAGCAAAAAAAAATTTCTTTTCCTTTAATTGTGTATATTAGATATTAGTGATATCTAGTGATAAAAAGCTGTTCTGGTGATAAAAAGAACTGGCCAACACAAAAAAACTGGTACCAGACAAGAAGAGTTGCTGTGATGATTAGCACATGGTTCAGAAACCTTTAGAAGTGGCTTACGAGAAGAATTTGGAACCATTAGACACAAGCTGGTAAAGCCCTAGAATTCTGTCAGCAAAGCATGATGGGTAATTTGGGTTGGAGCTCAGAAGAGCACATGCTGATAGGATGGTAGACAGTAAAAACTGTTCTCATAAGGTTTAAGAATAAAAATTACTGGGAATTGGATTAAAAGCCATACATGCTACATTTGGGCAAAGAATTTACCTACATTGTTTTCATATCACAATATTTTGTAGGACACTGGATTAAAGGTGATAGACTAGTTTATCTGGTAAAAGACATTTCAAGGCAGCCCAGCGTTCAAGGTACAGCATGTCTACTGGATGTTTTTAGCCAGACTCACAGTGAGAGTCAGAAACAAGACTCAGAGTCAAAAAATCTGAAAAACTTTCAGCTTGACCAGAAAAGGTGTACAATAGTGTTGGGGCCAAAGGAGTAGTTGCTGAAAAGATTAGTGTCACTGAAGACCCCAAGTATTTAGCACTGAAACAATAAGAAAAATATAGGGAGGACATCTCAAGAATTGGCCAACCCAACACATCACGGGTTTAAGAGGGGAGAAGTATATATTCCTTGGAAGGATTTTGCTTTGAAAAAGAGCCCCAGGGCACTCTTGGCACTGGAGGCCACTAGGGAAGTGTTTTCCTAGGTTCTGCCAGCCAGGTATTCACAGACTACTGCAGTCATGGTCCAAGGAGACCTACATAGTGCTGAAGCTTGTGGCAGACATTGGCATCATCTGCATATGATGGTTTTGTAGGCACATAGATTGAAAAAGCAATGAAATCACAGACACTTCTACCCAATTTTCAAAAGAAGGCCTTAGGAGGCCAGGCAATGTATAACAGGGCCACAGTCCTTAAAGGAACAACTGTGACACTGTGGAAGTGAGGCCAGTGCTTCAATAAAATCCCTTTACTAGGTCAACTTCTTTCTAGCCTCATTCCTATCCTTTAAGGATAGGAATGTTTACCCATTCCAATATGCTATTGTAGCTTGAATGTGTAATTTGCTTTTTACAGTCACTTCTAAGAGCTTGCCTTGAATATCACAGATGACTTGATTTAGATTTTTGAATAAGGCTCGAATTGGTGAGATCTCAGCAACTCAGAGATGAATTGAATTGAATTTTGTATAATGAAAGGGATACAAGCTTTTGGAGACCTGAGGCAGAATTGGTTTTCTGTTTTTGTTTTTGGCTGGCTTAATCCACCCTGAGGTCAGGGTTGGCATGGCATGTGGTGCCAGGATCGAACCATGATCCCCTGCACCTGCCTAAGCTTTCCTATGCAGGTGCTTTAGACCAGTGATCTATCTCGCTGGACCATGAGGTAGAATGTTATAGCTGGAAGAGAACTGACCCCAAAGGACTCACATTTAAAGGTGAGGATGTGGGGAAATGTTAGATCACAAGAGCACCAAGCTCAGCAGCAGATTAACCCATCTATGAGTTCATAGCTGAGTGTGCTGTGAGGAGGTGGGGCCTGGCTACAGGAACATCAACAGGTGATACAGGAAGTGTATGTTTTCATGCTAGCCCCTCTCCTCTCTCTGGCTCTCTTGTTTTGTCTCTGCTTCCTAGCTTCCATGAGATAAGCAACTTCCTCTGTTTTAAAGTCAGCTGATCATTGACTAAAGTCATAAGCCAAAACGAATCTTACTTTAAGTTGTTTTTCTCAGGTATCTGGGTGGCAGAAAGCTGAGTAACACAGCCATTTTGGGGAAGACACAGAGAGAGGTTCTCTTGATCCCCTACCTGGTAGCTATGGGCCCATATCCCTAGAAGAGCATACAAAACCCAGCTCTGGCCATGTTCCTTACCAAGTTTCTCTCTCTTGGCCAAGTGCTCTTGCATGCGCGCCGTCTTCAGCAGAGAAGGAGGCAAGTCAGGTCTTTACAAAAGAAGACAAACATGTAGAACCAAAATAACCAGGCCTATCCCAAGACATGAGCTACACCCCATGGTAAGCAGCATCCTACACAGTGCCTATTAGCAGATTGCCCTGTCTGCTCTTCCTAGGGGGAGGAGTTGATCAAATCTCTTTGCAACTCCTTTTCTGGACTTCATTCCCACTGTACCCTGCTTCCCAAAGCATCTCCACCCCCTAAGTTGCAGGTCCCACCTGCTAAAAATATCAGCAGGGCTCTGAGGCAGAGATTTTCTGTCCTAGGCTCAGTACCTTATTGATTCTGATGTAAACTCAGCCTATGTCCCTATCTCTTGCCCAAACTTCTGCAACAGGTCTTTTTCTACTCTGTCTTGCTGGAGATTTCTCAAAAACTAACAGTAGAAACTCCTTTCAACCTCACTATTCTTCTGGGTATCTTCCCCAAAAAGCTAAAGACATCATACTACATCAATACATGCATATCATTGTTTATAGCAACACAGTTCACAAGAGCTAAATCACGGGAGAACCAAATAGGTCCATCAATAAACGGATAGAGAAAATGTGCTGTCTATATATAATGGAATACTGCTTAGCTATAAAGAAAGACAAATTGAAGAAATTTGCAGGAAAATGGATGCACTTTGAAAATATACTGTTAACAGAATTCAACAAATCATCAATAAGATCATACATCATGACCAAGTAGGATTCAGCCTAGGGACGCAAGGATGGTTCCACATATACAAATCAATAAAAGTAATACATCATATTTACAGAACCAAAGATAAAAGTCACATGATCATCTCAATAGATGCAAAAAAACATTTGACAAAATCCAACACCCATTCATGAAAAACCCTACAGAAATCAGAATAGACGGTCTTTACCTGAATCTTATACAAATCACCTGTGACAAACCAACAACTAACATCATGTTAAATGGTCAAAAATTGAAATCATGCACTATGAAATCAGGATCAAAGCAAGGATATCCATTATCACCACTCTTGTTCAATATAGTTCTAGAAACATTAGAGCAATTAGACAAGAGGAAAATATAAAAGAAATCAAGATAGGAAAAGGAGAAATTAAATTATCATTGTTTGATGATAAAGATACTCTCTATTGAAGACCCCAAAAACTCCACCAAAAAACTTACAGATTTAATATTCAAATTCAGTAGTAGTACAGTGGGATACAATTAAGCACTTAAAACTCAATAGCATTCCTGTACACAACAACAAACTCACAGATAGAGAAATTAGAAAAGTCATACCTTTCACAATAGCACCCAAAAAATAAAATACTTAGGAATCGATCTAACAAAGGAGGTAGAAGGTACAGCGAAAATTACAATACCCTACAAAAGGAGATTGAAGAGGATGTTGGAAAATGGAAAGATATTCTTTGTTCTTGGATAGGAAGAACTAACAGTGAAAATGGTCATACTCCAAAACTGCTACACAGATTTAATGCAATCCCAATCAAAGTATCATTAGCATAACTCACAGATCTAGAGAAAACATTCCTAAAATTCATTTGGAACCAGAAAAGACTTAGAATAGCAAAAGCAATTCTAGGCAACAAAGGCCAGTCAGGAGCATCACAATCCCAGAACTGAAATTATACTACAAAGCTACTGTTATAAATCTGCATAGTATTGGCAAAAAAAAAATAGGCCTAAGGATTAGTGGAACAGAAAAGAAGATTTAGACACAACCCCCAACACACTCAGCTATGTTATCTTTGACAAAGGTGTCAAGCATACTCACTCGAGGAAAACTGGCTGGAAAAACTGGCTATCCACATGCTGAAGACTAAAACTAGACCTATGGCTATCACCATGCACTAAACTGAAATAGAAATGGGCAAAAGATCTAAATATTAAAACAGAAACACTTACTGAAAAGCTTCTGCACAATGAAAGAAATCACCAACCGTGAAAAGACAACGCACAGAGTGGGGAAAAAAATATAACCAGCTGTCCAACAGTCAAAGGACTTAAGGGAAGAACATATAAAGAACTGAAAAAAAATCAGATCCTCCAAATTCAAAGACCAAATCCAAACATGGGCATCTGAGATAAATACGCACTTCTCAGATGAGGAAGCACAAATGGCAAATATATGAAAAAGTGTTTAACAACATTGTTCATTCAAGGGATGCAAATTAAAACAGCACTGTGATTCCAACTCACTCCAAAAAGAATGGCTATCATCCAAAAAACAAATCATCAAATAACAAATGCTGAAGAGGCTGTGGGGGAAAAGGAGCCCTTCTCCACTGTTGGTGGGAGTGTACACTGGTACAACCACTGTGGAAAACAGGAGATTCCTTTAATAACTAGGATTAGAGGTCCCATTTGACCCAGCTATTCCCCTTCTAGGTATCTTCTCAGAAGAACTGAAAATTGAAAGCATCATACCACAGTGATATTTCTGTACCCATAGTGATAGTAACACAATTTGTCATAGCTAAATCTTGGAAACATCGACCAATGAATGAATAAAAAGATATGCTTTGGGGGGCTGGGGAGGTAGCTTGGCAGCTTCGGCACCTGCCTGGCAAGTGCAAGGTCCTGAGTTCAATCCCCAGTACCACATGCCATGCCAGCCCCAGAACCCTGGGTGTGCTGCCGGCCCTGGAACCAGGCATGCCACTGGCCCTGGAACTAGATGTGGTGCTGCACACCTGTAATTCCAGCAGCAGGAAAGCCAAGAGGGGAGGATCACTACAAAAGTCCAAACTGTGTAGTGAAACACTATATCTAATTTTTTTAATATATGTTTTTTATAATGGAGTATTACTCAGCCATAAAGATAGATAAGCTGGAGACTTTTATAGGTAAATGGCTGGAACTAGAGACCAAACTCATACGTAAAATACAACAGACCTGTATGTGCAAACATCATATTGACTCACTAGTGTGGGAGCCTGTAAGAGTAAAAAGATCCAAGATCTACATCAGATATTGTGAACTGAGAAGAGACTCTTCAAAGCAAAAGACAATCTGTGATGGGGGAAAGGAAAAAAGGGAAAACAAAAACATATATATATATATATATATATATATATATATATATATATATTCATATACAAGATAGCTATACAGCTAGTTTTCCCTACAATATTGAAAAGAAGGCTTTGTGCTAAGATTGTTTGGACAAGATATCAGGCCTATATCCTGTACGCAAAACAACTACTAGGAAGACAACAGTACATGAAAATTGGAAAAGGAGATCTAGAGAGAGATGGAGGGAGGGAGAGAGGGAGGGAGATAGGGAGGTGGGGAGGGAAAGGGGCATAAAAAGAATCAGGATATGTCATACATGTACCTGTTCCTTATGATGAATGAAGACATCATGTCATACATGTACCTGTTCCCTATGTATTATAAACATGCGCTAATAAAGTCATTTAAAAATTAATAAAGATTTTGCCAATTTTACTCTGCCACATTTTAATTTACAGCCTTGCAACAATGTCTGAATATTTACAAATTTACTCTCCTGAGTCAGTACTAGCTGGCTCTGGCTTACCTCTCAGTGCGTGTGTGTGTGTGTGTGTATCCATGCAAGTGTGCAGGAGGTCCCAGGTCTTGCCTCCACCATTGCCTGTAAGCACCCAGGGTTACACACCTCTCCCACCTGCTGGGCATCGCTTCCTCATCTTGCATCTCCACATCAGCCCAAATGCATGCTCCAGTGGCCCTGGAACCCTCCCTTGATCCTGTGTTCTCACCCCCACACTTCTGCCACTGTGCTCTCTGTCATAGTCACTTCTCCCTCAAACATGGCCCTTCTGGCTGCCTCCGAAAGCTCCGGGAGGCCACACTGAGAAGGGGCCACAACCTCAGCCTCTTCAGAGGGCGAGAGGTAGGCAGCAGAGCCACCTCTTTGCTGCATTCCCAAGTCTTCCTGTGAAGTCACAGATGGCCCTTTTCACCAGCCTCTGGCCACCTGAGCCACCAAGAGCTCCAATAGGGTAAATCCCACCCAGCCAACATCTGCCCTGGGAATAACTTTTGAAAAGAGCAAGACTCACAGACTGCCTCTTTTGCTCAAGCTGTCCTGGGGACTCCCAAAGTACTCAAACTTGAGGGTAAAGGAGGTCTGAATTGGTGAGTGATTATTCAGGATGAGCTGGCGATTCACACAGGTCCGCAGTGGCACCATGGGGCCAAAATCCAGTCTGAGCTCCTCCAGGAGGCCTGGCCACTGCTTCGTGCTGCAAACACTGCCCCATGCCCAAGAGCATTGCATTACCATCCTTGGACTTTCTCAGAGAGCCACCATAGTGACAGTGCTCAGAAACCTGGCCACATCCTCAATTTCCCCACCACAGGGCTGCCAACCCACAGGCCCAGCTCCCACCTCCCTGTCTGCACACTATGTCCCAAGAGGCCTCAAACTCTATATAAATTTTTCCTGCATGGCAGACCACTATGCCTCCCACTTGCTCAGGAGACTCAATGAGCGCACAGCCCACAGCTCTGTTCCCTGCCATCTCCTACCTGCCTGGACACCATGCCTCCAGTGTGTGTAGGTAGAACACACATAGGGCAGAGGAGAAATGAACAAATCTGATCCCACATAAATGGTGAGGACCTGCAACAACCCCATGGCCCTCCCCTCTCTGCAAGAATCAGCTGACAGTGAACTGCTAACTGCAAGCAACACTGGTCCTTTGTGTAGCCGTCCCTCCCTGGGGCTCACCTGCTATCAGAACCCTCTGCAGAGATCGCAATGGTCACTTGTAGTCCCTGAGGCTTCCCAGAGATGCCTAGGGCCAGTGGCTTCTTCATGCCTGACACATAACATGGGAGGGCCAGATCAATCAGCTCATCCTACAAGAAAGCCCATCCAAGGATCAAATGCAGACCGGGGCCTCAGAAGATGGGCCCAGGCTGTTTTCCACAATTGTGTGGTTGCTGTGGGTAGCTCAACATGAAGGTCTTGACTTCTCTCCAGAGTGGCCTCTGAGGAAAGGAACTCCAGTGCCTCCAGGGAGTCGGCCTATCAACTGATACTCCACCCCCAGGACCTCATGCCTTCCCAGGCTCTATAAGGCTGTCCTAAATATGCCTATAGGAAAGAAGAGCTCTTTAAAGCAACCTCTGGAGACATGCACATGCTCTGTGATGAAGCTGCTACCATCCACACCAAATCCGTCCTGAGCAGAGTCTGTTCCACACCAGGCATGGGCCCATTTGCCTGTCATCCAAGAGCTCAGGCTCAGCTGCATAAAGAAATTCAGCTGCCCCATGTTTGCCCTTGAGGAACTGGGCCTAAACCTATAAGTATCTGCAAGGAAGAAGTTTCTACTCCCAGAAGAACTAGCCAAGTACTGAGCATGTTCAGTCCCGATAGCTTCCCACCAGGCCAATGCAGGGAGAAGCTAGGATGCTCTTTGGAGGACCTGGGAACAGGAAGGACCAGGGAGTAGATCCTGCGAGACCCTGGCCACCAGTGAGCCTCCCTCAGTAGCAGCCAGCACAGCACCTGCCAAGCAGCAGCTCTGCCCTGGATCTGTGAGAAAATTGACCATGAGGGTTTTCTGGAGAAGGCAGAAGCATCTCAAGGCACATCCAGTCCTATCTAGTCTCTGCCATGTTGTCCCAAGAGAGGAGGGGACCCTAGTCAGAAGTGAAAGATATCCTTTCCCAAGCCACAAGCTCCCAGAGCAGAGTCTGAGACAGGACCTCCCTGGAGATACAGATGCACCCTGTTGGTAGGACACCTTCTCTGTCACTGGGCCCCACATTGCTTTACTCACCTGGGTATGAGCAGTGAACTCCAAGATGAGCTGGCGCTCTGCACTAGGGCCCAGCAGGCCACATCGAGGGGAAATTTTCACTGTGCAGAAGGCTGCTTGGTTTCCCAGAAGCTGGTAGAAACAGGGGTGGAGCCATTATCTCCTGCAGGGCTCCCAGAATGGACCAGGACCCAGACAGAGTGCTCACTGGAAGACGACAGACTAGGAGCTTCAGCAGAACGCACAGAATGGGGAGCTCACTTCTAAGCTAAACCACAAATGCCTTCCCTCCTCATCATCCCTAGATGGACTTCACCACCTATTGGGGGTTAACTGGACTCACTAAGCTGTTCTGGGGGGCCCAGAGCGAAGGGAACCGAGTGCAGCTGTTGCTGACGCACACAGATGTGGCCCAGCCTCCTACAGCACTCAGAGTAAGCTCCTCAGGGGCGGTGCCACAGCTGGGCGCCCAGCTGCTGCAAGGAAGAGCCACAGACTATGCTGGATTGGAGGCTCTATCTGTGTTCACCACAGACTCCTTCATGGGTGGGGACCAGGGGCTCCCTAATTACAGGGCCATGAAATGCCTGAGCAGTTGTGCCGCTCTTTTGTGGAGCTGAGCTTTTCTGGGCACTGTGGAGGGAGGGACTGGTGTGGGACAGAGGCTAAAAATCTCTCCTCATGGGGCTGTGCGGCTGAGGGCTGCAGTTCACTGCCCAACGGCGCAGGCTCGCTCACCTTGCCCCAGTGGAACCGGGTGGGGAGGAGCGTGCTGTTGATGAGCGTGAGGGTCGTCTTTGTGGGCACATCCAGGTAGAGACTGCGGAGCTCCACCTGGCTGCTCTGCAGGTACACACAGGGCTCCTGTATCTCAGCAGACACAGCCAGGTAGCTAGAACACAAGGAAGAAAGAGGTATGCTGATCAGAAAAGAGGGGGGAAAAAGAACTTCCTGGCATGATGACTGAGAATGTAAGCCTAAGGAATCTATATTTTCAAACAATACTTCTGGAATTAATTCAGTATACAAGATTAACATTTAAAAATCAACCACATTCTTTATACATTAATAGCAAACAAGTGGAAACAAATTTAAAACACCACCCCATTTATAATTGCTCAAGATTGAAACAGGCATAAGAGAAATTGTATGGCGTACACTCTGGGATTATTTCAGAATGGGTACTTGCCCTCCTGTACAAGCAGGCTGGACTGCAAACTTGAGTGCCTTGACAGCTGATTAGTAAAGCACAATTCTGGGTATGTCCAGGAGGGTCATGGAACTGTGACCCTGGGAACTACATCTAGGCTCTGGCCTCTTCCTCTCTGACACTTTCCCTGCTCTGTCTCCAGCTGCCACGCTGTGAGCAGCTTTCCCCTGCCCTGCCCTTCCTTCATGATGTTCCCACCTTGGAGCCAGCCTGTGATGGACAGAAACCTCTAAAACTGTGAGCCTGATCAGCAGAGCCCTTAGAACATTAGCCAGAGCAATCAGGCAAGAGAAAAAACTAAAGGGACATGTATAGGAAAGGAAGAAGTCAAATTGTCATTACTGCAGACAACATGAGCCTCTACATAGAAGACCCAAAACATTCTATCAAAAGACTCCCTCATGTATAAACATCATATCATGTCCCTAGTATAAGAACCTCAAAGAGTAAATAAAATCTGAAAGGTACAATAGATATAGTAAAAGAAAAAGAAAGTGAATGTAAGCAATAAACAATTGAAATGAGGGAAAGGGAAAAAGATAGGAAAAAAGGGAAGGGGTAAAACTCATGTACATATATACACAGGATAGCTACGATGATTGTACTACTAATTTCTATCAGTTTTTTTTTTAAGTAGCAGTGAATGCTTAAAATTCTTACTTTGACCAATATTATTTTTTTGAAATAATGATACTTATCATTTTGTTATTTTTAAAGAGAGTACAAATTATAATTAAAACAGAAAAAAATACAAGTAATACAGAATTTCACTTAACAAAGTAATATGAATTTCACAGTATTTGTTCTAATACATAATGTAGTCTTCCAAACAGTTACTCATATTACCAGATATATGCAGGTAAAATTGAAAAAGAAAGAAAAAAAGAAATGTACATGAAATTAAGAAGATAAAATGTACAAACAATTGAAAAAAGCAGAGAAAACAAATTATCATCTCCTTCTTTCCATAGACCAGCAGAAATGCACAGTACAGTTGTCCAAACCATCCTGCTTATGTACATAGATAAATCTCATTCACCCACCCCCTCTCTTGTCCTTCTCAACTCAGTAACTCTTTCCTTTTGAATAAGTTCATTCAATTTGCCCAGTATAGTGATACTTTTAAAGGTATGTCACATCACATTACTTGTCTGTTCAATATACACTATAATCGTCATTTTACCATTGCTTGTGACAGCATACACAGATTGTGTATCATCTCCTATCATTCCTGGCTGACACTGACAAAGGATCTGCAAACTGTGGTACAGGGTCTCAGGGTAAATCCTTAGGGAATTAGAATGAACTTGTCAGACACAAAAGTTACATTTCTTGTTATGTGGGTCTTGCTTTATCTTGGTCTTAACCATCCAACTGAAAAGTAAAAAGACAAGGAATGTAAAGTAAAGCCATATTGATATGCTGAGCTGTAAAAGGCTCAAGTCAACAACTTCTGATACTGCAAGTTCTACAAATAACCTACTGCTGTTATGGACTAATAGACGGTATTGGATTGTTTGGCTGAATTCAACAATATTTAGATGGTGATGGAATGCCTTTCTCTGACAAAGCTAAACCAAAAAAAGGGATATAAATGAAGGACCATTTAGTATCTGTATGTACAAAATGGCTGGGATACATATACAGCTACTTTTTCTTAATTCATCGAGAAGAAAGATTTGCACTAATAGTGTTTGGACAGGGTATCATGTCTGCATCTTGTACTTTGACCAATTTTATATGCTTATGTCTGTAGTCGGAGCAACTACACTGAAGACAGCAATGCACAATATAGCAACCACTGTTGAATACCTACCATCTTATTTTTTCTATTGTGTATTATTTCTAATGTCTTGTCTATTATTTTCTTATTCTCTATTTTTTGTTTGTTTGCTTTTGGTGCCAAGGACTGATTCCAGGGCTTCCAGTTTGTTAGACAACCACCCTAGCACTGAGCTAAATCCCTAGTCCTCTACTCTTTTTAAAATAAAATTTTATTTTATTTTATTTTTATTTTTTTTCTACAGTTTTATTGATAAACATATAGCAATGAGACAGTTTCAAATCAAATCGGAAGTACAGTTTCAACAAATAATACACTGC
>NW_004524647.1:2295981-2300007 GCF_000260255.1 Octodon degus
AGAAAATCCTACCTAAAATAAAGTTTTAAAAAAAATTGTCCAACTCTCACTTCAATTCTGTCAGCTTTTGTCGTATATATTTTGGGGCTCTATTTTTTTGTCTTAATATAACAAACTTTACTTAAAATATGTAAACACACATGTATGAACATGCATGTGTGGACATGCACACAAAACACACTTTAATGTTACCAGAAAGTATCCAAATTAATCACCTTTAAATTCCAATGACTCTTTGTGCCCACACTTCTACTGAATTGCAAGAGGCAAGAACTTGACTATTACATATTTACCTAGATGTTTTGTCCTGGAATTTGAAATAAATTGAATAACATCAATTAGTCTTCCCAACAGCACTGAACTATCTTCTGAATTTTCTTTTTTTATTTTAATTTATTTTTTAAAATAATTTTATTGAGAAACAAATAGCAATGAGACAGTTTCAAAACCAATTAGTAGGACAGTTTCAGTAATTAATACATTGCATATTGTTGTCTTTTTAGTGGTTTTTCATAGTACAAGATGCAGACATGATATCCTGTCCACAAATACCATTAGTGCAAATCTTTTTATTTATTGAATTAAGAGAAAGTAGCTGTATATCTATCCTAACTATTTTGTATATACAGATACAAAATGGTTCTTCATTTGTATCCTCTTTTTTGTTTAGTTTTGTCAGAGATGGGTATTCCATTGTCATTTAAATATTGTAGGTGCATGAATTCAGCAAAATATTCCAATATGGTTCAATAGTCCATAATAGTACCGGGTTATCCATAGGACTGGCAATGTCAGAATGGGGCTCTGTTGTTAGATACACACAAGTTTATAACTTCTGTGTCTTTCTGATGATTCACTTTTTTATGATTATAAAATATTCTTTGTCTATGGTAACACTATTTTCCCCCCTGTATTTAGGACATGGTCTGCAGGGTCTACAAGGTCTATAGGATCTCACTATGTAGGTTGGACTTGCAGTGATTCTCCTGTTTTCAACTTCCCAAGCACTGCGATTACAGGCATGCACCATACCCAGTTTCAATCGCTGTCTCAGCACGCCCTGGGGACAGGGCTGGCATGGCAGACCAGGGATTGAACTCTGGCTGCTGCACTCTGCTGAACTATCAGGCCAGCCCCGGTGACTGTTTTAAATTTGCCTCAGTAAAAAACCACTAGTGCCACTAGGTAGAGGCCAGCCTGCGCTACATAGTGAATTCTAGGATGGCCTGAAATGTCAAACATGATTCTATCTCATAAAAGGAGAGAGGGAGAGGGAAGGAGGGAGGGAGGGAGGAGGGAGGGAGAGAGGGAGAGAGAGAGAGAGAGAGAGAGAGAGAGAGAGAGAGAGATCTACTAGAAATAATAAATGAAATCAACATAGTTGCAAGGCATATGATCAATATCCAAAACTATTTTTCCTTCTATACTCTCTCAATGGACAAACCCAAAAAAACAATAAAATAGTTCCATTTACAAAAGCAACAACAAAATATATAGGAATATTCTAATAAAAGAAGTGTAAGATTTATATTCTAAAAACTACCAAAAAAAATCATTAAAGACAAGAAAAGGGACCTACATAAACGAAAAGAAATTTCATTTTTGTGGACAGGAAGACCATTGTTATGGTCTGTGACTAGTTGTGCCCCCAAAGTCTCATGCAGTCATGGGCCAGCTTCTAGTTTGTGATTAATTCATGATCCAATGGTGGGATTATGAGTGTGAGTGCTGCACCCACCCTGAGGTGGATAACCTGAATGCAATAGAAGGAAAGGAGAGGCTTGCGCTCTGCAGTCCCTGTTCCTTCCTTTTCACTCTCACTATTTTACTGTTTTCCACTGCCATGAACTCCTGCCCTCTGCCATGTGCTACCCTTCCCTGGTGCCAGCTGAGTATGAACTGAAACCTCCTCAAAATATGAGCTAGGGGTCGGGGAGATGGCTCAGTAGGATAAGCGCTTGACTGGCAAACGCAAGGATCTGAGTTCAATCCCCAGTTCTGCAAAAAAAATGAGCTAAATAAACCTTTCCTTCCTTAATTCTTGGTATCAGGCATTTTGTCCCAGCAATGAGAGAAAAGTACCCACGACAAGCATGTTGTCAGGATGGCAGTACTCCCCATATTGACTTACAGACACGATACATGCTCTTAACAGAAGCCCAGTTGGCTCCTTGCCAAAAATGACAAACTTACTCTAAAATTCATATAGAAACTTGAAGGATTTGAGCTGTGGGATGAGTAGCCAGTGAGGCCCAGAGGGCCCACTCCCTCTCAGCAGGCCTACTGGGAAGGAACCATATGACAGGCAGCAAGCAGGGCTCAGTGGTCCACTTGGACAAGGCTCAGCTACAGGGAGTCAAACACAGCAACCAGACCCAACCAGGTCTGGCCAGTCAAGTTCAAGTTCAATAGATCTAGACCCAGTGAGCTGAGGTGTACTACTGGGCCCAGCCAACCTCAGACCAAGGCCCAGATCTATAGACCATCCTTGCAACACAGAGGTGGCAGCAGGTAACTGAGATGAGCTAGTCTGCCTAAATGACTCCAGGCGCATGAAGGGGAGGTGCCCAGACAGAACTCAGGGGAACTAATTTAAAAACAAGTTCCCAGTTGAAGATCTGCTTTGTTACACAGCTATAACATTTGCTCCTATGGTCTAAAGCACAACTCATTAGTAACAAGTTTGTCGATTTCTAAGTTTCACTAGCTGCTATTAATATTGCTAATTATACTACTGTAAATAGGAAATGATAGCCGCCTTAACCACATGTTCTCCCTTGGGTAATAATATTGGGAGGTGCTTGGGTAATAACCTCATGAAAGCCCTACACTAAAGGATGGAGGACAGCACCAAATGGAAACCAATATCTCACTCTCAATCAATAGAGAAGGCAAGATCTTGGGACACACACAAAACAAGAATCTCTGAGACAGGAGAGATATATTTAAAAAAGACTCTTTACAGAGCAGCTCTGATTGAAGTGATACAGCTACCTACCATCAAAATTTCACAAAAAGATATCACAAAAATCAAAATAAAGAGTTCACTCTGAAATAGAAAATGACAAAAAGAAGGAGTAAAAGGCAATCTCAGGTCATGAGCCCACCCAGAACAAACCCAGGAAACATCAGCATAGAAGAAATTGGAAGTTACACACCTGAAATCTCTGAAATAATAGCAACTGAAGTAAAGAAACAATGGCAGAAGGCTATAGAGGAAATCAGATCACAAATAATCTCACAGGTTAAAAAAAATGGTAACTATAATGAAAGAATTACTAAGCATTTTTAAAGAAGACACTAATAAAAAAAAAATAGAGAAGAATAAAAAATGACGGAAGGAGTCCTAGCCCAGGCTTGGTGAATGTGTGGGAGAGCTTCCAACTACCCTGCGCCTGCGGGACCTACCGGTCCCAGCCCAGGAGCAGCGTGGGTGAGACCCTCATTCAACCACTTGAGATGCCCCACCACCACTCCGCAGCACCTCTGTCACCCCGCCCGCCCAGAAGGAATTTCTGACGCATTTCAGAACCCCTAGATCCAGTCGTCGCCCATGCTCTGTGAGTGTGTCTCCAGAGAGCTTCCCCCTACCCTGCGCCAGAGGGACATACTGGTCCAAGCCCAGGCGCAGTGTGGCTGAGACCCTCTTTCACCCCCTTGGGATGCCCACCACAACTCCATAGTACCGTCCCACCCCGCCCACCGAGTAGGAATTTCTGTCGTGTTCCAGGAACCCCCAGATAAAGTTCTAGCCCAGGCCCTGTGAGTGTGTGGGAGAGTTGCCTCTCCCCCCTACTACACCTTATCCCCTTCAGACTCAGCTCAGGCCTGGCATACAGGCCTGGGGTGAAACCCTGCAGCTGCAATCCCTGCAGAGAGTGTAGGGGACAGAACCACCCAGCTACCCCAGGAGCAGAACAGCTTGCCAGACAGGCACATCAGGTTCATCCCCAAGGGCAGCAGCAGGAAGGAGATGAGCACAAGAGCCACATCCAAGCCAGGCACAGCTGGATAAATCCAAGCTTT
>NW_004524647.1:2300432-2301907 GCF_000260255.1 Octodon degus
CTCAAATGTATGAATTAATAGTGTCAATAGTAAATAAACAACAACAGAAAGTCATAGAGGAAATCAGAGTGGAATTTTCTGAAATAAGAAAAGAATTCTCTGAACTCATAGCATCTGAAGTAAAGAAGCAACTACAGAAACATAGGGAGGAAACTCAATCTGAAAAAAAACACTGCAGTAAAAGAATTTATAACTGCTTCTAAAGAAGACACTGATAAAAAAAAATAGAGATTAGAAAAATGACGGATTCTTTGAATGAGCAATATAAGAAAGAAATAGATCGCATGAAGCAGAATCAAAGAGATATGGAGGAATTTAAAATCTGAATCACAAGCTTGCAAAACCATTTAAGTGAGAGTGAAGACTGAGTTTAAGATCTGGAAGATGCTGGAGCAGCTAGGGAAAAGGTAAGAAAGGATCTCTTAAAAACAACTAGGATGCCGGAAAAAAATAATCCATCATCTGCAAGATGATGCAAAGATGAAAACTGGGAGACTAATAGAAGAAAACTATTAGGAATAGCAGAAAACTTCCCAAATATGAGGAAACAATCTGACATTCAGGTAACTGAAGCATACAGAACACCAAGTAACCTCAACCCAATTAAAAACACACAGCGACATAAAATAGTCACGATCCCAGAAACTCAGCACAAGAATAATATACTGAAAGATGCTAGAGAAAAGAAGCAGATCACATTAAAAGGAAAAGCCATCAGAATTATGGCTGACTTCTCTTCACAAACCATGAAGGCAAGAAGAGCATGGAGAAGGGTATTTCAAGTGCTCTATGAAAACAAATTCCAGCCCAGACTACAATACCCTGCAAAACTCTCTTTCAGGTTTGATGCAGAAGTGAAATATTTCCATAACAAAGAACAGCTAAAGAATTTCATGATGACAAAGCCAACCCTACACAGGCTAATGAAAGATGTTCTAGAGAGGGACCAAATTGATCAGAGCTCCATGAATGAGATCAGAAGCAACCAACTAAATAGGGCAAGCAATTAAACACAGGAGAAAAAGGAGTAAATGACAACAGGTAAATAACATGCCAACTGTAAGTCAATACATCTCAATTCTAACCATCAATATAAATGGACTCAATTCACCAGTAAAGAGAAATAAACTGGCACAGTGGATTAGGAAACAAAATCCAACAACATGCTGTATACAAGAAACACATTTAACTCATAAAGACATTCATAGGCTGAAAGTCAAAGGATGGAACACATATTACATGCCCCAGCATCTCAGAAAAAAGCAGGGGTAGCAATCCTATTCTCAGACAGTCTCAACTTCAAACAAAGAATGATCAAGTGAAATAAAAAAGCCACTATATACTGGTTAGGGGAAAAATTCAAGAGGAAGAGGTAACACTCATAAAAATGTACACACCAAACACAAGAGCACCCAACTATATAAAGCAAATCTTAATGGACATGAAAAATCTAATATCCAATACCACAATCTTAA
>NW_004524647.1:2327655-2328261 GCF_000260255.1 Octodon degus
TGGCTTTACTTCTTATACTTCGTTTTTATACTTTTCTGCTAGATGGTTAATACCAAGATAAAGCAAGACCTATGCAACAAGAGTTGTAGCTTTTGTATCTGATAAGTTCTTTCAAACATTAAATAAAATTGATAAACCCCTAGGCAATCTACTCAAAATGAAGAAAGAAGAAACTTAAATTCAAGCAATAAAAAACAAAAAAGGAAAAATTACTACAGATCCTATGGAAATTCAGCATATCATCAATAGCTATTTTGAAAATCTTTACTCTCACAGAATCGAACAATCCATAGAATTGGACAGATTCCCAGATAGGTACAAAATGCCAAAACTGAATCAAGAAGACATAAAACTCCAAATAACCCAGTATCAGTCAATGAAATTGAAAACGTAATAAACAAAAAAAAAAAAAATTGCCACCAAAGAAGAGTCCAGATTCTGATGGATTTACCTGAATTCTACAAGAAATTCAGAGACAATTTAATCCCAATATTCCTCAAACTCTTCAGTGAAATTGAAAAGGGAGCAACATTCCCAAAATCATTCTTGGAGGCAAGTATTATACTGATACCAAAACCAGAAAAAGATCCAATTTAAAAAAAAAAA
>NW_004524647.1:2329251-2334679 GCF_000260255.1 Octodon degus
CACCAAGAAGCTCCTAGAATTAATAAACAAATTCAGTAGCATAGCAGGATACAAGTCAACACCCAAGAATCAACAGTATTCCTCCACACAGACAACAAACTCACTGAGAGAGAAATTAGAGAAACAATCTCCTTCACAATAGCATCCAAAAAAATGAAATACTTAGGAACTAAACTAACAAATGAAGTAAAATATCTATACAATGAAAATTACAACTCTCTAAAAAAAAAAAACAGATCAAAGAAGATTTCAGAAAATGCAAAGATATTCCTTGCTCCTGAATAGGAAGAACCAACGTTGTGAAAATGGTCATACTCCCAAAATTATTATACAGATTTAGTACAATCCTTATCAAAATACATCAATGTATCTTACAGATCTAGAGAAAACATTCTTAAAATGTATTTGAGACCAGAAAAGACCTAGAATAGCAAAGGCAATCTTGCCAACAAAGGCAAGGCAGGAAGCATTACAATCACTAGCTTTAAGTTATACTACAAAGTCACTGTGATAAAACCAGCATGGTGACTGAAAAAAAAAAAAACCAGACCTAAGGATTAATGGAACAGTTTAGAAGATGCAAATACAACTACAAACACACTTAGCCGTTTTATCTTTGACAAAGGGGCTAAAAATGTTCACTGGTAGAAAGACAGCCTCTTTAGCAAATGGTGCTGCAAAACTGGCTCTCCACATGCCAAAAACTAAAACTATACCCAGGTCTATCACCATGCACTAAACTAAAGTCAAAATGAATTAAAGATCTAAACACTAAAACAGAAACGCTAAATCGCCTAGAAGAGAAAGGCAGACAGTTCATGAACAAAAACCTAATTTCATGGGAAATATAGTAAATAATCAAGAACTGGGATCTCATCTTATTAAGAAGTTTCTGCATGTCAAAAGAAATCACCAACAGAGTGAAAAGGCAACCACAAATTGTGAAAAAATCATAACTAACAACCACTCAGACAAAGGACTTATATCTAAATTATATAAGGAACTAAAAAAATTCACCCCCCAAAATTTAAAGACCCAGTACAAAAATGGCCATGTGAGATAAATACACACTTCTCAGAGGAAGAAATACAAGTGGAAAATAAATACATAAAAAATGTTCCACAGCACTGGCCATTTGAGAAATGCAAATTCAAACAACATTGAGATACCCAGAAAGAATGGCTATCATAAAGAAATCAACAAATAGCAAATGCTGGAGAGGCTGTGGGGAAAAAGGCACCCTTCTCCACTGATGGTAGGAATGTAGATTGGTACAACCACTATGAAAATCAGTGTGGAAACTCCTCAAAAAACTAGGACTGGAAACTCCATTCAATCCAGCAATTCTTCTTCTGGGTATTTTCCCAAAAGAACTAAAAACATCATACCATAGTGATATATGTGCACCATGTTTACAGCAGCACAATTTGTCATAGCTAAATTTTGGAAACAACCAAAATGTTTATCACTTGAGGAATGGATGAAAAAATTGTGATATTTTTATATAACGGAGTATTACTCAGTTATAAAAAAAAAAAGACAAACTTAAGGACTTCATAGGTAAGTGGATGCAACTGGAGGATATACTCATAAGTGAAATAAATCAGACCCACATGTGTAAATATCATATTGTCTCCCTAGTGTAAGAGCCTGAAAGAATAAATAAAACCTGAAAGGTATAATAGATATAGTAAAATGGAAAGAAGCTGAACTTAAGGATTAAATAATGAAGATGAGAGACAGGAGAAAAAATAGGGAAAAAGAAAGGGAAGAAAATCATTCAAGTATATATACAAGGTGGCTGAGATTATTGTATTCATAATTTCCATAATTTTTTTGAAAATAGCAGTTAATGTCTAGAATTTCCACCTTGACTAACTCTATATGCTGATATCTGCAATCTGAGCAACTACACCAAGGACAGTAATGTGTAATACAAAATCCAGGATTGAATACCTCTCATCTTGGTCTTCTGAATGTGTACTATTTCTAATGGCTTATCAGTTATTATACTTTCTTTAAAATAATTTTGTAAAAAGACAAGAAAAAAAATTAATATTTCTTGAAAGCAAACATTAATATTCAATTATTTGTCCAATCTTTGTCTGACCAGATAACTATGTCTATTAATCTGAGCAACAGATTTGATATTAAAATAGATAATATAACAACCATTGTTAGTCAGCTATTCCTGTTTTGAAAATCTGTAACATATACATTGTTGTATGTTACCCTGTTTCTGTCATTTTTTTCTATTTGTTTTTGCTTCTGTTTTTACTCTTCAAAATAAAATAAAGTTTTAAAAATCTGTAACATATGTACTGTCATATCTTAGCCTGTTTCTGTCTTTGCTTTCATTTTTCTTGCTCTTGTTTTTACTTTTCAAAATAAAATTATTAAATAAATAAATAAATAAAAATAAAAGAAATTTGAAGGATTAAAGAAAGCAAAACAATTCTTTTTTTTTTTTTTGCGGGGACCAGGGATCAAATTCAGGACCCTGAGCCTCCCTGGCCCCAACATTTCTTTTTTTTTTAAGCAAAACATTTCTGAAAAAGAAAAACAAAGTTGGAGACTTTACACCCCCTTTTCATACCATGCACAAAAATTAACTCAAAATGGATCAGAGACCTGAATGTAACAGTTAAAGTTATAAAACTTTCAGGGAAAAAATGCAAAATCTTTATGAGCTTGGATTAAGCAATAATTTCTTAGGTATGACATCAAAAAATATAAGCAATAGGGCTAGCCATTAGCTCAGAAGATTAAAGTGCCTGCTTAAGCAGAGCGCAGTGGCTGGGATTCAATCCCTGGCCTGCCATGCCAGCCCTGCTCCTGGGGTACGCTGAGATAGCAATTGAGTCTGGGCATGGTGGCACATACCTGTAATCCCAGCTTTTGGGAGATGGACCACTACAAGTCTCATCCACCTAGTGAGACCCTGTAGATCCTTACTAAAGTACAGAAGAAAGAAAGAAAGAAAGAAAGAAAGAAAGAAAGAAAGAAAGAAAGAAAGAAAGAAAGAAAGAAAGAGAAAGAAGAAAGCCAGCCAGCCATAAGCAATGAAGGAGAAAAATAGATCAATTTTAATGTGTGAAATTTTAAAAATAAAGAATTAAAAGCCTAGGAGTACAGTTCAATGGTAGGACACACTCTTAAAGTATGAAACTTTGGGTTCAATCCCCAGCAAGCAAGAGTGAGAAGGGGATGGGGTGAGGGGCAAAATATAGCATCAATCCAACATGAGGGGGGTGAGATCAGATTAATGGACAAAACAGAGAATAGCAAAACTTCTGCTGAAAACCCTAGAGAAAAGGCCCTGCCCAGTTTACATGAAGTGCTAACAGTGGAATGCAAAGCATCAGTGGACAGAAGTGGGCTGTGTGGAAACAGCTGGGAAACATTCAAGGATCACTGGGAGTTCAACCCACTTAGGCTGTTCAGAGCCCAGCCTCTGCGGTCAGCACAACTATGAAGACTGGGCTATAGCAGTATATTCGCTATGGAATAACATGCATGTAGGGCTGGAGAGAGGTCACAGTGGATCCTGCAGTAACCCTGTTCCTCTTGACGGCCCCCTAACCAACCCTACTCCTTCATTCCTATCTCTGAAAGAAAGAATGGACTGATTGCTATAGCTGGCCAATCTGGGCTTCCTCTGCTGTTTGACTCTACTATTTTTCACAAAGACCCCTTCTTCTTATAGGATTGGGGCTAGAGTTTGTGCTCTGTGGCTGACACACTCCCACACTTTATCCCATGGAAGAGAGGGGCTCATTACACCTCCATCAACTTACTCTGAGAAAACACACACCACCAGGTCCTTATGCAAATTAACTAAGTAAGGGAGAAGAACTCCAGACCAAAACCCAAGGAAGCAGTTTCCTTGGGTGGAACGTGAGAGGCTATTGCATCCATAAAACAGAAACCAATTACAATCCTACAAAAAAGGAACAATCCAAAAACAAAACCCTGAAATCTAAATACTCCATTGCCAGAAGAAGGACATACCACCAAAGAGAATCAGTGAGCTGCAAGGCTGAGGACTTCTTCCCTGGATGAGCAAAACCACTTGGAAACTATGAAATGGGAATCTGAGAAGCATAGGCACATTTAGGCAGCACTGTCTAGGTCTGGCAGTCATTGCCTGTATTGTCTGGGAAGCTCACCCACTTGCTTGCTCTAAGACAGCTCCCCATCCCCTCCCTGACCCCTGAAACCTCAGCAAGGGGAGGGAGTGGACAAATGACCCAAAGAAGAGCCATCAGGGCCCCTCTCTGACGAGAAGTGGTTCACATTTCACTAAGATGGTAAAGGTGGGTGTGAGAACCTAGCACTATAAGGGGCCCCTCTCCAAGCAGAGCAACCAAAAGCCCTCACCATCAGGGAAGGAAGGCCAGCAAAGAGAAGCACACATGAGGACTGGGGCTTGAATGAAGGTGGGGAAGAGGGGAGGAGGGTAAGGAAGGAGAGAGTGGAAGACTTGACAAATAAGGTTTCAGCTGCTGGATTTGACAAGGAAGGAGTGCTGGCTACATGACCCAATGCTTTTTCCTTTTTCTCCAAGTTAGTTGTGTTTCCATCACCTGTAATTGCAAACATATGGATGAATACAAGATCCTTTCAGAACAAAGAACAGAAGCAGGAAAGGAAACAAGAGTTCATAGAAGGCATAACCATTTATCATGATATACATCTTCAGTGAGTTAAGAAATGCCTAGTTCATTAGTAAAGCATGCTTCAGGTGTGTCTGGGCAGGTTGTGGAGGCACGATCTTGGGTACCATACATTGCCCCTTGTCCACCCCTCTCTGGTGCTGTTTTCCTGCTCTGCTTCCTGCCCACCATGGATGAATGAGGTTTGCTGCACCATGCCTTTTGGTCATGAGGTTTCTGCTGGGAAGCCTGAAGACCTGGTACTAATCTCCTAAAACACAGAGCTAAATTAAACCTTTCTTCCAGTAAATAGTAAGAGTTGTGTTTCTGTGTCTCAGGTCTCGCACCTTAGTGTGGCAGGGAAGCTAACTAATAACTGATAAGAAAAACTTAGCCTCATATCAAAAAGGACTCTGCAGTGAAGAAATGATTGGCATAGAAGACAAGAGTTGGTAACAGTCTCTGCTCCTCATCAGATAGTCAAGGTGTAAAAAGTCAGTCCACATCTGTCACCGTGGGGGTGTGGTATAATTTGCAGGCGCCCATACTTGCAGAAGGAAATGCAACACGTCAGTCTTTTGGGAAAATACTTCCACAGTATCTGTCAAGATTTTAAATGAGTACTGGAACTTTTTATAATAAATTCAAAATAAAAATACATGCACAAGTAAGTGTAAAACATACATACCCCTTAAATAGACGAGTTTTCCCCTCTATAAAGAAAGAAGGGGGCCGGAGAGATGGCTCAGCGGAATAAACGCTTCCCTGGCAAG
>NW_004524647.1:2335955-2340371 GCF_000260255.1 Octodon degus
GCTATTTATTAATAAAATTATGGGAAAAAAATAAAAATAAAAAGAGGAAAAAAAACTTTAATGACCAATTCCATTTGGAAGTGATGTTGTTTATTTCATTTGTTCCAGAATTATAAAGGCTCAATAAATTCAAAGGTCAGTATCATCTTTATCAATACTGTCACTATACAAGTGTAAGTTCTATAATAAATAGCTATTGTTCTTCATTCTGAAAAAAAAGAAAACTTCCAGTGTATATATTTAAATATGTCACAATTTTGTAAGTCCATTCTCCTATTGATAAACATTGGTATTTCCAGTTTTCCACTATTGTTTCATTTTAGTGGGTAGTAGTAAAGTGGTATTTTGTTTTGTTTTGTTTTGTTTTGCTGTTTTTTGTGGGGTTTTTTGATGGTACCAGGGATTGAACTCTGGACCTTACACTTGTCAGGCAGGTGCCTATGTCTCTGAGCTATATCCTTGTTTTCTTGTCTTTTTAAGATGATTATACTAATTTACATTGTTTTAGCACACACACACACACACACACACACACACACTCTCTCTCTCTCTCTCTCTAGAAAAATATACTCACTAATATTACCTACAAATTACTTATGGATATTGGATTATGGGTCATCAGAAATTTCTTTCCTGTGGTTTCCAACTTTTATAGAATAGCCATATATCAATAATTTTAAATTCAGAAATGTCTCTACATGCAGGCATCGCTGCACACGCCACAGCAGCCTGGAAACACGCTGGTCTGTGTGACCATCCTACCCCCACTCCAGCCCCGTACCTCCAGTCCCCATTTTCCACCTCCAGCTCCAGTACCGTCTGCAGACTCTGGCAGTGCAAGGCCTCCAGGGTGACGGTCACACTGCACTCCCCCAGCGGGTGAAGCTGGCCACTCGAGGGCTCAATGTCAAAGGGAGACACCTAATGGATAAGGAAGAACAGTGCATGGGACTGAACAAGCACTGGGGGCCACCAAGGCTCTAGCCACCCTGCCCCAGGCTCTCACAGAGCCAGCCACATGGGACCCCAAAGGAAAGAGGCAGGTAAGGGACCACAGCTGGGCCAGGGTGGCAGTATTAAGAGGACAAACACTGTACTGAGCTTCCAGAGTGAAGGAATAAGAGAGGTCCCCATGCCTTAGCCCACATCTAAGAGGCAGAAGGCAGAGGGAAGTACCCGAGGGGAACAGGGAGAGCTGGGCAGGCAGGTGGAGGCTCCAGCCCCAGGAGGAGTGCCTGTGAGCCATGGCAGGGGTGTAGCAGCCCTCTCTACCAAGGTCAGCTGTCAGGGTACCAGCCTGGGGCTTGGGAGAAGCTCCACATGGCCACGGTTTTCTCTTTGGCTCCATGCAGAACTTTCTGCATCCCCTCGTCTTTGCGGGATGGACTCATTCAGCCCCGAAGCCTGTCCCTCCCCATGCCAGACACCTAGACCGAGAGAGACTGGAAGAGGAAAACCCTGAGGAAGAACAGTGTCTGCAGCTGGAGAGCACTCTCTACATTCCATCCTTCCTGTCCTGGTGAGAGAAGGGGCACCTCTCCAAGTGAGAAGCCCTACGGCCTCAGAGAGCCACACTGGCTAGAGAGGTGCCACTGGACATGAAGAGGTCACTCTGGATCAGATGTGACCCCTCGCTGGTCCCTCCCCTCTGTCAGACCAGAACAGTGAGCTCTCTCAGGGAGAGACCCAGTGTCTCCTTCCATGAGATCAGGAACCTGGAGGTGCCACATGCCCGCCTTCCCTCTCCCTCCCTTACCACTACCCAGGCCCCATGGTACAGATGTAGGAGGCTGTGATTGCTGGCTGCAGAGTGTCGGCCTCCCTACCACTGCCATGAAAAAGAAAGCTCTGTGTGCTTGCCAGGGCTCAGGCATTGGAATTTGGGTCAGAGCTCAGCTGGCAAGGCAACAGCTAAGAAATGAAAACAAATCTTGAATTGTCTTTTTGGGACTTTCAAGGTTTGGGCTCCACGCCTGTGCCCTGACGCCCCATGCTGGCCGGTACTCCAATGTCAGGTGCCACCCCAGACAGAATCAGAAATCTGGGTCAGTCCTCAGTGCAAGCAGGTGGCCCTCGCAGCAGCAACCCTGAAGGCTCCACGACCAGTACAGCTGCCCATCTTCCCCTCGAATAAAGCTGTGCTCACAAGAGAGAAAACCAGTCCTGCTTCTGCATCCAACAGCAGAAAAGGGAACAGAAGACACCCGCTAATGCAGGGTTGGGGCATGATGACCTCAGCTGTGCAGGACGCTGCCTCAGTGGTGGGGAGCGGTGGGCCACAGGGAGCAGCAGTCTCCGTGCCTCCAGCCTCAGAGCTCTGATCCGCACGCAGGGCACAAGGCTAAAGCTCAGAGGCAGCCCAAGGTTAAGTGCTCAGGGGCGAGGGGGGCGCAGTGGGACCCAGCTATGCCCAACTTACGCTCTCCTGTCTCTCTTCCAGGCAGGCTGGGCTCTCCCTCAGGTGCCACATGGCTGGAAGCTGGCTGACATTCTGGATCTGGACAGAGTTCCTAGCTTTCTGCCCCAGGCGGAGCAGACCAAACTGAAGGGCTGAGGCACTGATGACCAGGACAGGCCCCTGAGAGACCCAGGGGAGTCCATCGCAGGCTGCCCAGGGTGGGTGCTGTATCTCACCCCTGCACCTCCCTGCCACCCAGCCCCCACCTGCAGACCTTAAAGGCTGCCTCAATGTGTAACACGACTGGCGAGGGCGAGTCTCTGATTTCACACAGCAGGTCCTGGCTTGCTGGGCCAGGGACACCCCCAGTGAAGTTCAACTCAAAGTCCCCAACCTCATTGGGCTCTGAAAGAGAAAAACAGAGTAAGAACCAAAGCAGGGTGGTCCCCTCCTGTGGTCAGGACCCAATGTCCAGCCTTTGCTCACTTCATCCGCCACATGCCAAAGGTCTTGGCTGGAGCTGACAGCAAGACACCGAGGGTCTCCCACAGGCCCCTCTAACTCTGATGCCTCCTTCAGGGCAGAGCATACCCTCCTGCAGCTCCCAATACCTATGACCCCTCTGCAGGGCTCCACTTCAATGATGTGACAGTCACTGATCTTCTCCCACATGTATCTGATGGGTGACTTGCTGTTGTTCCACATCTGAAAGACAAATGGCAATACAGGCTGCCCCAGTGCTGGCCTTTCACATCAAGTCTATACCTGCTGAATGGAGTGGAAACAAGAGCTCCCCAGAATTCTACTCGATACCCTCCCAGTTAACTCCTGACCACCAGAGCTGCAGCCTTCCCAACATAACAGCGTCCTTGCTGCTTGCTACAGGGATGTGGACCTCCTACCCTGCCAAGGACCTGAGCATGGTGGAAGGGTTCCACAGCCCTATTTCAGAGAATTCTGGAACACTGGTAAAATAGGACAAGCCATGCCTGGCCTAGGCATGTGTGCAAGAAACAGTAGGTTTGGGGCCTTGGGAACAGCCTCAGGCCTCATGCAATGGCCCCTTCAGTGCATATTCCCTACAGTTCATCACCTCCCCAGAAAGGCTGAGCAAGGGAGAAGCTATGCCCTACCTTAAATTCTTTCTTGACATTGACACCAATGTAGTTCTCCCCTGGGATGATGAGGGCATACGGTTCTAAGAGAACCTGGAAGGGCTCTGCTGAGCCTTTCACTTCGATTTCCAAGACAATCACGTCATCCACAGAGTAGGAGTAGTCCCCCAGGTTCTCTTCCACTGAGCTAAAGACAAACCCACCATGAGTTATAAAGCAGCACAGCCTGGGAGCGTGCACCTGCACATCTCTGTCTCTGTCTCTGTCTTACATCTTTGATCTTAGAAAAAAAAGATCTCCAAAGAAGGAGGTGGTAAATGAAGGCAGGAGACAGGAAAAGGAATGTTCTGGGACTGTCCTGCTTCAAGGTTGTATATGGTTAGATTTGTGGACTTATATGTAAACATAAGAATTATAAAATTCTTTATGCCTATTTTTAAAATATATTATAACTTGTAAATGTTTTTTCATCATATTCTGTAGGGACTTAAAGTTCAACATATCAATACTTAACGAAAAATACCTGTTTCATGTTATGCCTAAGATGTTTGATATTCAGACAGATAGTGAGCTTAAGCTTAACAGCCTAGGTTGTATGGTAATAACAATAAGCTTCTCTTCTGGATGCTTAACAACCTAAGTTTGCAGACCAAAATTAGAGAAAAAGGAGGGCCATAAAGAAAGCCAACATTTTGGCCTTAGCCTTCCAAGGTCACTTAAGACTCAGGACATATGACAACTTGTACTGTAACATCATGTAACTCAGCAGTGTCCCAAATTTTCTGATCAAGGAGATTAAGGGGCCAAAGAGGAAAGTGATCAATGATGTACAGTGTGCCTAAGGAGAGTCACATGGAGAGAAAACATTCTCTCGGGTTTTCACAGAGAGCACATTGGCCAAGC
>NW_004524647.1:2340867-2343873 GCF_000260255.1 Octodon degus
TGTAGACTGGTGCAACCATTATGGAAATCAGTGTGGAAACTCCTTAGGAAAGTTGAACTGGAAATCCCATTTCAACCAGCTATTCTTCTACTTGGAATTTTTCCAGAGGATCTGAAAACATCATAGCATAGGGATATATGTGTGCCTATGTTTATAGCAGCACAATTTGTGATAGCCAAATCTTGGAAACAATCAAGATGCCCATCACCTGAGGATTGGTTGAAAAAGATGTGGTATTTTTACACAATGGAGTATTATTCAACTTAAAAATGATAAACTCGAAGGCTTTATATTGAAGTGGATGCCACTTGAACATATACTCATAAGTGAAATAAACCAGACACACATGTGTGAATATCATATAGTTTCCCTAGTATAAGAGCTCAAAAGAAGAAATACAAATAGAAAGGTGTAATACAAGTAAAAGGAAAGCAGGATCTCGAGGACTAAGTAATAGAGGGAAAGGAGAAGAGCTAGGAAAAAGGACAATGTCAAGCCATACAGTTATATGTAGAAGATGGGCAAGGCAATGATCCTGAGAATCTCCAGAAGATTTTTTAATCTAGCAGTTAATTGAAAGATTCTCATGCTGACTAACTATATATACTGATACCTGTGAACTGAGCAACTGCACTGCAGATAGTAATCTGTAATACTAGTTTCACATTTGGAGTGCCTGTTATTCTGGTCTTCTGAATACGGGCTGCTTTTCATGACATGCCAGTTGCTGCTATGCTGTCTTTTGGGTAGATGGCTGTTCAAAAAGAAGGGGGTGGTGAATGAAAGCAAGAGACAGGAAAAGGAATATTGTGGGACTGTCCTGCTTCAAGGTTGTATATGGTTAGTTTTTTGGACTTATGTGTAAACATAAGAATTATATAATTCTTTATGACTATTTTTTTAAATATTCTAATTTTTAAATTTTTTTATCATATTCTGTAGGGACTTAAAGTTCAACATATCGATACTTGATGAAAAATACCTGTTCCATGTTATACCTAAGATGTTTGATATTCAGACAGAGAGTGAGGTTAAGCTTAACAACCTAAGTTATATGGTAATAACAATAAGTTTGTCTTCTGGATGGTTAACAACCTAAGTGTGCAGACCAAAATTAGAGAAAAAGGAGGGCCGCAAGGAAAGCCAACATTTTGGCCCTAGCCTTCCAAGGTCAATTAAGACTCAGGACATATGAGAACTTGTACTGTAATGTCATGTAACTCAGTAGTGTCCCAAATTTTCTGATCAAGGAGAATATGGGGCCAAAGAGGAAAGTGATCAATGATGTACAGTGTGCCTAAGGAGAGTCACATGGAGAGAAAACATTTTCTCAAGCTTTCACAGAGAGCACATCGGCCAAGCAATGGCCCTGACTCATCCACATGGCTGCACTGACAAAGGTTCTACAATCTGAGGTACAGAATCTCAGGATAAATACTGAAGAGATTTCACTGACCTTATCAGACCCAAAAGCTACAACTCTTGTTGCATATGTCCTGCTTTACCTTGGTCTTAACCGTCCAGCAGAAAAGTATAAAAACGAAACATAAGAAGTAAAGCCATGCTGTTATGTTAAGCTGTAGGGGAATCAGGTCAACAATTTTTGACACTGCCATTGAAGCGGAAGACCCAATACTATTATGGGCTACTGGACTCTTTTAGAATATTTTTCTGAGCTAACACACCTATAATATTCAAATAACGGAACTTAACAAAAAAAGGGGATACAGATGAATGTCCATTTTGTATCTGTGTATTCAAAGTGGTTAGGATAGATATATAGTTACATTCTTTTAATGAATAGAGGGATTTGTTCCAATGTTGTTTGTAAATAGAATATCATGTCCACATCTTGTACAGTAATTAACCACTAGGAAGAATGTATGCAATGTGTTAATTATTGAGACTGTCCTACCAATTTGATTTGAAACTTTCTCATTGCTATTTGTCTCTCAATAAAATTATGAAAAAATAAAAAGAAAACAAGCATCATTATATATTGTTAGAGTTATGAGCTGGCATCACAAACACATGGTGAGGATTTTAGCAGCTCATTTCACCATTATGAGAGCTTAGGCCCCAGAATGCACAAACCCACTTCAGAGACAATATTATGGCTAGACTTTTTCTTGGATAGAATGATGTATGTATGTATGTATGTATAAAGTATTTGTTGAAATAGCTGAAGGTCAGGAAAATAAAAATCTCTCTTGGTTACTTCCTTGTTCCTGGGTCAAAATACCAGGAAGAAAAACTTTATTTTAGCTCCTAGTTTGTCGAGATTTCAGTCCATAGCCAGCTGGGCCTAAAGCAGGGCAGTGTAGTAGCAGGGGAGAAACCATAGTATGGTAGGCAGGCAGGCAGCAAGCAACAAGCCTACCTTCTTCCTGTCCCTTTATATTGCATCCAGCATATTAAACTATTGACTGGAACCACCCACATCCAAGGTGGGCCTCCCACTACCCACACCCAGAACTATGCTAAGCCAATTTAGCTATCGCACGCCCTTAATCCCAGTATCACACGCTCATGATCCAGCCTTTTCCCAAAAGCCCCACCTATGAATGCATGAGGCCTTGAGGGTACATTTAGATACAAGCTGCAACATCTTCACACCTATCAGTAGGAGACTAACAAGCTAAGTTAATACTATGAAGTTGTAAAAACCATGAAAATGATCTCTAAGACAATGTTAAATGGAAAGCACAAACTTCAGAACAGAGTATAGAGCGGGCACTACTATGTGAAAAAAAATGGAAAGAAAGGAAAGAAAACCCCACGTGTAGTCACTTATTTAGCCTAAAATATCCCTGGAAGGCTCACAGAAAACTGGTGGGTGGTGGCCCCGGAGAAGCGGAGAGTAGTAGGGAGGAAAGGAAGCACTTATGTGCTTCCCTATATCCGTCTATCCTTGGCTTTCCAACTATTTGAATTTATTTATTATTTGGAGGCATGAATAAATTTTAAAACACAAGTCAAATAACCAAGAAACGAAACATATAATAT
>NW_004524647.1:2343973-2351951 GCF_000260255.1 Octodon degus
AAAAAAAAAAAAAGATCTCCAGTCTGTGGTTCCCAGGCCCTCCATAATCAGAATCATCAGCCAATGCCACACCACAGCCTCCAGCCTGGGATCTGAGCACCAGGCCTACAGGAGACCTGCCCTGACCATGAGGCAAAATTCTCCTGGTATCCAACACCAGCCAGGCAGCATGAGCTCGGTGGTCCAAGGGAAGCAGCGGACCTAGGGCAGAGCCTATACTCCCTGGGGTGATCCACAACTCTCCTGGCAAGTCCAGCCAACTCTGTCTCCTCTGTGCCGAGCCCAACCTGCAGCAGGTTTCCAAGGTAAGATAAAAATTCTCAAGGCCCCAAAAGCCTGCTGAGGCCAGGATGATCAGTCACCCTGGGCCTGGGACCTGTGATAGAAGAATCCCTAGCTGTCTACCCAAATCCAGGTTTAGACTCTACTTACCTTACGGGCTCAGGGACATCTTCCAGCACCATCTGCAGAACACTGTGGTAACCCCTCAGCTGCAAGACAAATACTGTACACTGAAAACATGCATGCCTTCCAGCCAGGCCACCTGGAGAAAACTGGCACTGTCATAGGAATCCCTCCTTCCCTTAGCCCTTCAAACAACCCTGGGATGCTTCCCGGCAATCTCTTTCACATCTTTAGAAAGAGGGGCTTCTGCCAGGACAAGAGCCATGACTCAGGGGCCTACCTCAACCCTGCCTCAGGGAGGGAGACCTCTGAGGCTGACATTGGCCTTGGGGGGAGCCCCTAAGGGCATCCTGTTCATCTGGGTCCCAGCCTTGCTAGCAGAAGCTCCAGTTGGCCCTGTGCTGACCAAGCCCTCGGCAGCTCAGACCCCATTCTGGCTCAAGGCTGCTGTGGGATGGGGAGGAGGTAGTGTTCTCTGACACCACAGAACTGTGGAAGACACGAAGACTGGCGTCCAGCTGCTGATACACACACATGGGGTTGGGACCAGAAGAATGAGCCTCATCATCCTGCACACCAGGCCCATGCTCTGGGGACATTCTCAGGCCATGCACACCAGGCCCATGCTCTGGGGACATTCTCAGTGAAAGACTGGACTTAAATACTCAGGTGCCTTGTTGGGCCCACCAGTGACTTCCATGTCATTAAAGAACATGGACAGAGGGGCAAGGTATCATGACCCAATCATGTCTAGCTAACAACATGATGCCCTTTTAACCTCATATGGAGAAAAGCTCAGGATAAACTCGTGATCTGTGTGAGGGCTGAGAAGCCCCTTTCCAGGCCTGATGGAGAAGGCAGTCTCCCTGTCGGGGTGGTACTTGATGCTCTCCAGACTGTAAGTTTCTCCAGGCATTAGAGGCTTCAGGTTGGGCATCATGATCTGCCAATGGAAGGCCAGCTCCACATCCCTGTGGGAATAACCATGACAATGGACAGCAGACTCAAAGTTATGGCCCAGTTTATCAGGTCCTCCTACCCATAGCTGGCCTAGCCTGCTCCTCCAGGAGTAAGAAGAAAAAGATGGAAAAATAGTAACTAATGACATCAAGCTTCAAGTCCTTCCCATGGAGGAGCATAGAAGGACCAGGGCAAGGGACTACAGGTGGGTCAGGGAGCCCAAACTGGAAACCATGTAAAAGAGTCCCCTCTTTCCCATCCACAGGAAATGGAGGTAAGAACTGTAGTGTATTAAGAGAAATGGTTGGCTCTAGACCATTAAAGTACTCCAATCATTAAACTGGAGATATCTAAGTACCCCTTGGACATCAGGAAAACCTTCTATAATATCTCCTCCACAAGAGTGGCCAGGGTTTGCCACACCCACTCCTCCCTAGACCTTGTCTGTAGCTACACATTCCCAGGACAGCTGTGTCCAGAAAGATAAGTGTGCTTGGCTGCCCATAGAAACTATGACAATTCCATGGCAGTAGGAAGTGGAGACTTCACACTTTTCTGACAGGAAATTGTGCATGGAGGAGGGAGGACGGCAAGCATACCTGTCATGCTGGGTCACAGAAGCCTATGTAATGTCTGACAACAGGGAGAAGCCTTGGGTGGGAGCTCTGTGAGGTCAGTCCTGGTGGAACAGTGGTGCTAAACAGGTGGTCAGGAAGTAAATGGCAATGAGGGCTGAACCCACAGGCCTAATCTCTCTGCCCTAGGACTTGGATGGCTTCCCCAGCATTAGGACACTGGTGCAACTTGAGCTCTCTAGAAAACTGTTCCTAGCACAGAATGGGTCAATGTAATTTAGAGCAGTAACATGCCATCTCCCACAAGGCAGCCACTGGCTACATGTAGTGACTGAGCTCTTACAATGTGATTAGTGCCACTGACGAAGTGTTCACAAATTTTTTTCTAATTGCTTCAAGTTTAAATAGCCATGTGTAGCTAGTGGCCATCAAGATGGAGAGTGTGACTCTAGACCCTTCCATGCACTCTGGATCTAGAATCCCACTGGAAAGATGCTCCCACCTCCCTGAGAACTCAGGACTGGGTGAGGCAGGAGCAGAGATGCATGTCGGGGGATGTGCACAGGGGCCACTCACGTAGCATTTCTGATAATCAGCTGTTTCCTCGATGTGGACAGAAGGTTTGCAGGCTCAAATCGAACAAAGTACTGAGCTGTTAAGTCTGTGAGCTCTCCAGGATCTGGTTGGCTTTTCTCACCAGAAATATAGATTAGCTCCAATGCAATGAGCTGTCCAGTTCCTGACAAAGTAGGTTAGTGAGGTCAGTGAAGTCTCACTAAGCTGAAGTCAGGACTTACTAAAGGCTGATGGGGGGACTCATGCCATCCTCCATATGGGTCCTGCCTTGACCAGAGCCCCCAGACACATACATGGGAGGAAATAAAGAGGACCATTGCACAACACTACATCCTCACTTCCTCGAAGCCAGCAAGGAGGTGATTTGGGAACCTCACATATAGCAGGCAATAGCAGGCACTCAGTTTAATGACAGCCAAGTGAAAAAGATGAACAAGTGGAAGAAAAGGATAGAAAGAAAATTGAAGATAAAGGGAAGGAAAGGCGGGTGGGTGGGCGTCTTGGGGCGGTTCAGCAGTATGCACCTTCCAACCTTCCAAGAACCTCAAGGTGCCTCTGGTGATTCATGTGAGTCACTGGCAATTCCTCAAAGGAGAGTAAAGTGACTTTCAAAGTGAAATAACGAAAGATTGCTCCCCAGGTTTCCATCTATCCTCACTGTAGGTCTCCTTGGGCTGTCCTGGAGGCCATATTGGCTTGGATCTGACCAAAGCAAGGGGCTGAAAACTACACCCTGGGGCCCAGAGGCTGCCACATCCCCACAGTACTCCCTGATGCCACTGGTGAGTACAGCCCCCCTGCCACCAGCCATGGAGCCCACCTTCAACCACCAGCTCCTTTATCTGGCAGTTGTCACACAGGATGATGAACGTCTGCTCTGCCTTTCCCATGCTCACTGGTAAGAACAAAACCTGCAGGAAGAAAGGATATCCTGTGAGCCTCATTCAGGAACCCCTCCACCTCCTCTTCTCTTATCAGACAGGCATCCTTCTTTGCTCTCTACCTTTCCACCCTCTGCTTTCCCTCCCTACCAGCTTGTCCCAAAGACCAGAGGTTTTAACCTAGCTCCTTTTGCTTCCCACAGTAAGGCAGGGAGCATGTTGATAGGACATGGATAGGAAGTTCAAGGAACAAATGATACATAAACCCATTCTTAATAAAAGAGGTGTACATGAAGACCACCCAGGACAGCTTTTGACTCATTGCACTGGCAAAGCACAGAGTTAGCTGTCATGAACGTTATGACCACATCTTCGCCAGGGTTTTTCCCCAAAACTCTCTCCCACCCTCAGTCTCTGGTAACCATTGTTCTACTCTTTATTCTTAGAGTTCTACTTTTTAAGATTCAACAAGAAAGTGAGATGATACAACATTTGACTTTCTATGCCTGGCTTACTTAATAGAATATTGTCTAGGTTCACCTATGTTGCTGAAATGATATAATTTGCTTCTTTTTAAAGGCTGAGCAGCACCCTACTGCCTACTACACGTCACACTTTATCCATCCATCTACTGATGGACACCTAGGTTGGTTATGCTACAAAGAGCACAAGAGTACGGAGGTCTCTTCAACATTTCAATTTCATTTCCACTGAGTTTATAACCAGTGTTGGGATTGCTAGAGCATATGTAGTTATAGCTTTAAATTTTTTATTTTAGTTTTTTAATTTATTTTCTTATTTTTAAAGAGAATAAAAAATAATTTTAAAAACCATTAGAGAGCTGGCCAGATAGCTCAGTGGACTAAAGTCCCTGCTTAGGCAGAGCTCAGCATCTGGGGTTTGATACCTAGTGTGCTCTGCCAGCACCACGCCTGGAATGCACTGAGAAGGCGATTGAGACGAGGCATGGCGATGCATGCCTGTAATCCCAGCACTTGGGAGGCTGAAAAACAGGAGAATCACTAGGAGTCCATCTATGTAGTGAAACCCTATAGACCCTGTACTAAATACCAAATAATAATAATAATGATAACCATTATAAAAGACACAGAATTTCGCTAAACAAGATGACAGGAATTAAGCAATGGTCGCTATGTTGCTTATTGTCTCTAAATATATACACAGGACAGCTTGGATATTTGTACTGCTGATTTCTACTGTCTATTGAAAGGAACAGTTAATGATTAATTTTTTTCCTCTTTTTAATTTGCATGCTTGTATCTGCATATCTAGTTTCCAATTTTCTGAGACACCTCTACACTATTTTCTGCAATGACTGCACTGACTCCCACTCCCACCACGTGTACAGCTGCTCCCTTTTCCCCACAACTTTGTCAATGCGTGTTGACTTTCTTACTTTTGATAACAGCTATGCTAACAGATGTGACACAGCTCACTGCAGTTTTAACCTGCATCACCTGCTGAGTGACATGAAACAGTTTCTCACATGCTTGTCGGCCATTTGTTTTCATTTTTAAAGAAATGTCTATGCAGTACCTTTGCCCTTCTTAAAAATCAAATTGTTTTTCTTGCAAATGTATTGTTTAAATTTCTCATATACTTTGGAGTTTACCCCTTTATTAAATACTTTAAGATTAAGCATCTTAACTGCTTATGAAATATTTTCTTCATTACATAGATCACCTCTTTATTCTGTTGTTTCCTTTGCTGTTGAAGCTGTTTAGTAATTCCATTGCACTCTTTCTACCAATGTTTTCACTGTGCTAGAGCTTTTCCCATTTTTTTCTAGTAGTTTTATAGCTTCAAGTCCTATATATAACCTATTAATTCATTTTGAACTGAATTTTGAATATGGTATGAGACAACAGTATAACTTCATTCTATGAAAGGTATTGATGCTACAACTTGATTTTCTTCAAAATAATCTAGAGCGGTAGAGTGGAAGTCAGTTGAAGGATATGAAGAGAGTAGATATAATTGGTGAAGAGCTGCTCCCTGATGAAACTGACAAATAAGTACAAGATTGATCATTAAAGTATTCTATTTTAATTTTGTATAAGCTTAAAAACATTCATGGTAATCATTATTTTAGTTTTGATAACATATTGTATGGCAAGAGTGTAAGAAAACAAGCATGGAGACCCAGTCCTATCCCAGACCGGTGAGAGTGTGGGAGAGCTTCCTGCTATGCTATGCTGGTGGGACCTTCTGGTCACAGCCCAGGCACAGCGTGGGTGAGACCCTCTTCCACCCCTTAGGGACGCACCCCACTACTCTGCAGGACCTCCTCCACCCAGCCCGCCAAGTAGGAATTTCTGCCCTGTTCCGGGAACCACCAGACCCAGTCCTAGCCCAGGCCCAGTGAGTGTGTTGGAGAGCTTCCCGCTACCCTGCGCCGGTGGGACCTACTGGTCACAGCCCAGGTGCAGCATGGGGGAGACACTCTTCCACCCCCTTGGGATGCCCCCCCATGACACCGTAGTACACTCCCCCCACTCACCCACAGAGTAGGAATTTCTACCCTGTTCTAGGAACCCCCAGATCCAGTCCTACTCCAGGCCCAGTGAGTGTGTAGGAGAGCTGCCTCTCCCCCCTACTCCATCTAGTCCCTTCCAGACTTAGCTCAGGCCTGGCATACAGGCCTGGGTGCAACCCTGCAGCTGCAATCCCTGAATTGTAGGGGAAAGAACCACCCAGCTAGTCCAGGAGCAAAACAGTTTGCCAGAGGGGCACAACAGGTTCACCCTCAAGAGCAGCAAAGGAAAGAGCTGAGCACAGCAGCCAGACCCAAGGCAGGCACAGCTGGATAAACCCAAACATTGTAGATCTGCACCTGAACTTCAGTAGTTGCTAAGGTTATAACTGCAACAAAGATCTACAACAAAGGTTAGAAGACAGTACTACACAAAATGACAAGAAGGAATAAAATGCAACCTCAGAACCCAAGCCCACCCGTAACAAGTGCAGAGGACACTAACACAGAACAAATTAGGAATCACACAGCTGAAAGCAATGAATCAAAGGCTTCTGAAATAAAGAAACAGCTGGAGAAAGGTATAGAGGAACTCAGCTTGGAAATAAAAAAAGAAATCCATGAATTAATAACATCTGCAATAAAGAATAAAATGCAGAAACATATGGAGGAAACCCAATGCCCACCCAGAACAAGTGCAGAGGACACTAGCTTAGCTCAAATGTATGAATTAATAGCGTCGATAGTAAATAAGCAACAGCAGAAAGTCATAAAGAATCTCAGAGTGGAATTCTTTTCTACTAGCTCAGCTCAAATGTATGAATTAATAGCGTCGATAGTAAATAAGCAACAACAGAAAGTTATAGAAGACCTCAGAGTGGAATTCTTTTCTGAAATAAAAAAAGAATTCTCAGAACTCATAGCATCTGAAGTAAAGAATCAATCACAGAAACATAGGGAGGAAACCCAGTCTTAAAAAAACACTGCAGTAAAAGAATGTATAACTGCTTCTAAAGAAGATATTGATTAAAAAAATAGAGAATAGAAAAATGATGGACTCCTTGAATGAGCAATAAAGGAAAGAAACAGATCACATGAAGCAGAGTCAAAGAGACATAGAGGAAATTAAAATCTCAATCACAAGCTGCAAAACCATTTAACTGAAAGTGAAGACAGAGTTTCAGATCTGAAAGACGCTGGTACAGCTAGTGAAAAGGTAAGAAAGGATCTCTTAAAAACAACTAGGATGGGGCTGGTGAGATGGCTCAGTGGTCTAAAGCACCTACTTAGAACAAACTCAGCAAAGCACAGGGACCACGGTTCAATTCCCCAGCACCACATGCCAGCCAGCCCCGCCCCCTGGTAGGCTGAACTGGCCACACACACATACACACACAAATAAATAAATAAAATTTTTTAAAAAAAACTAGGATGAAGGAAAGAATAATCCATCACCTTCAAGATGATGCAAAGATGAAAAATGTGAGACTAATAGGTATCAATGAGAAAGAAAGAGTAAATACAAATGACATTAAAAAAAATATGGGCAGAAGTAATAGCAGAAAACTTCCGAAATATGACAAAACATTCGTACATTCAGATAACCGAAGCATACAGAACACCAAGTAACCTTAACCAATGAAAAACACACCAAGACGTATAAAAGTCAAGATCCCAGAAATTCAGCACATGAATAATATACTGAAAGCCACTAGAGAAAAGAAGCAGATCACATTCAAAGGAAAACTCATCAGAATTATGGCCAACTTCTCTTCACAAACCATGAAGGCAAGAAGAGCATGGAGCACAGTACTTCAAGACGTCTATGAAAACAAATTCCAACCCAGACAACTATACCCTGAAAAACTCTCTTTCAAGTTTGATGGAGAAGTGAACTACTTCCATGACAAAGAACAGCTGAAGAATTTCATGATGACAAAGCCAACCCCCCACAGGCTACTGAAAGATGTGCTAGAGAAGGACCAAAATGATCAGAGCTCCACGAATGAGATCAGAAGCAAGCAACTAAATAGGAAGAGCAATTAAACACAGGAGAAAAAAGGAGTATAGGACAACAGGTAAATAAC
>NW_004524647.1:2359097-2374859 GCF_000260255.1 Octodon degus
TCACTGCTTTCCAAAGAGTATTGTTGCTCCCCTCTTTGTTTCCTTGGGTCACTCCCAAGCTAACAACATGGACAAGCAACATTCAGACCACATGATGGGAATGCTAGGCTGCATTTGCTTTGTGAAACAAATCATAAGGTTATCAAATGAGATCATCCTGCAGAATGCAAGAACACACACCTTTCTGGGACCTGGGATGAGAGTAGACATTGGGTCATGAAAACACAGAAGCAAATGCTTGATTAAGAACAAAAGGAAATGCTTTCATGCAGCAACTGAGAGCAGAGATATATGCCACCTACCTCCAGTAATACAGAAAGCCCTGGGGCCAGCTCAAACATCGAAGGCCTGACTCCAAAAGGAGGTTGTCCAACAAAGCCACTGCTTGAAACAGCCTTAAGAAAAGCAGAAAATTATATAATGGTGTGCAAAAAATTATAAGATCCTCAAATTAAAATCTTTCCTCCTCCAAATATCTGACTCCCTGTTTAAGGGATCTTACAGTTCATCCAGTTCCAAGTCAATGCAGAAACTGCAGCTCACCCATCTGGCACACATTTAGTTAACCTTTACCAAGCACCAGATGAGTTTGAAGGTTAAGGACAAGTCAGGCAGGGAGCACCTGTAAAGAGCTAACTCCTGGCAGGAGAAGCAAAGAATACCATTGCCAAGTGTTTGGGATATAAGCAGGCCATGCGAGCAGGCTCTCTCACAGCACAGCCTCCTGCTCCTCCTCAGCACCCTGGGTCAGTGGTGTAGCGTACATGTCTGCCTCCATTGTCAGTGCACCCTTGGCTAAGATGAGCCCCTGGATAACAAGGGCAGCTGGCATCTTGTTAGCAGAACTGCAGCCCCATTCCCACAAAAAAGACACTGAGTATGCCAGAGACACAAACCTAGGCCTAGATGACCCTGGCAGGTAGCAGAAATGAGTGAAATGCATTTCTTAGATCACGTGACCCTCTGAACCTATTATAAGCTTGTGGACATAGGGCTCAGAGGAGTTTCCCTACTGTCAGATAGATAACCACATATGCTGATGATCAATGGTGTGAGGCTGGGGCTGCCTGGCAGTGGGACAGCCCAGGCAACAGGACCAAGCACACAGGCCCTAGCTACCAGCCCCAGCCAATAGGGTCACAGTGAGTCCTGGACCAGGCCCACACAGCTTCCAATGTTCCAGAGACTGGAATTGCAAATGTATACTTGAAGCCTCTCCACTTCAAGGCTTGGCTCAAAAGTATTTTTAAGCACTGTGCCAAATAAATACCAACAAAATTCAGCTAAAGAGCTGCCAAGCTGTAGCCTCTGATATAATCGGACATTTGTTATGATAATGAGGGAGTGCCTGAGTGTGTGAAGCCACACTGGAGCCGGCCTTGAAGGGTAAGAGAGGTAATATGCACCTGCCTGGGGCCAAGCAGGTGTTAGCGGCAAGCATCAGAGTTCTAGACTCCACAGATATTTATTCTCACTGGGATCCGGCAGTTGGACAGAGTTAACAACACTCTCCTTCTATGTTTCCAATCATAGAACTACCTAACATCCTCCCGCAGGGGATATTTCCTTTGTGGATTTGCTCCTTTTCCACATAGCAATGAATGAGCACTCACCTTGAAGCTTATCGGTGGCCAGATCTCTTTGGGCATAATGTAGAACTTGCCAGTGCTGAAGCCTACATTTCTGCACATGAATCTGATAATCTTTATTCCTCCGATGAGGCAGTAGCCACAGTCCAACACCGGTGACACTGCAGTCACAGAAAAGATGCATAAGAAGACAACACATCCCTCATGCAGGGCCCTATTGTCACCATTCCCCTGAAGTCCAGCAGAGCTCACAACAGCTGTGGAATGATCTAAGGACCCCGGCTGAGCACCGAGGGCAGAGAATGAATGGGGATATGGCCTGAGCCCTGTACACTTGGGCTCTGCCCGGGCTGCTGCTGGGCCACATGGCATTGGGGCCATGGGACTCCACCCACTCCTGGGTAGAGCACTGACAGGCAGTAGCCATTATAGACTCAGCCAAAACCAACATGACTAAGGGTTGTGGCAGAACTAAGGAGGGTCAGAGACCCAACTTCTACTGTGCCCGGCTGAAGAGGCTCAGCACTGAGAGAGCTTATCTGGAGCACCTTTTCCAAGGGTGCCCCTCCCCCAAGCCATAGATGCGACATCTACCACAGGCTCCTCAGAGTGCCCAGGCATATCTTCCTTGCCTCCTCATAGCCCAGGCCACTCAAAGAGGTCCACAAGCCAGCAATCATTGTGCTGGAGTTAGCTGAGCTGCAACCTCCTCCCCTGCTGGGTCAGCCTCCACTGGGAACACCAAATGCAAACAAGAAATATGGGACCTGACACTGGGAGAGGGTGTAGAAGCAGCTAGCAGGTTCCTCCTTAGGATCTCCAAGTCCCTGCCCAAGAGGACCAAGCTCTATGGCTGCTACCAAGAAGCCCTGAGAGGTGACAATCCTTGTGGGGACTCTCCAACTCTGACTGGATCCCTGAGTAAGGTGTAACAGAAACTCACAGGTCAGCACAGGGGGTGGTCTCCGGGCCTGCAGGGGGATCAGGAGCTTGTGGGCTGACTGGGTCTCCACTAAAATGAAATCATCAAAATCTCCAAGACAGTCAGGAATAAACTGGACAGTGTATTGGCAGGTCATTCCAGGAGCCACCATCCCACCTTTTCCTGGGAACATCCCTGTGCATGACAAAAGTAATCCATGAGAACAGAGACCGGCACTCACCAGGGTTGGGTCCAGCTGCCTAAAAGGGCAAGCACAGCTGGGGCTGGCTGGCTGAATCAAGGCCCCCAAGCCAAGGTCAAGCAAATGGTAGAACTACCAGTGTGCTGGGGGTGGACTTCTAGGGCAGGGACTCCAGGAGAAAAAACATCAGATCCCAAAGGGAAGCGAGATGGTCCATCTGGAATGGTCCAGTAGAGCCATGCCTGAGCCTATAGCTTAGAATTTATCTCATGGGCAGCAGAGAGTTCTTTGAGGCTTCTGAGCAGAGTGACAGGGACACAGTTGTTAGCAAGGAAGCTGGAAGACTGGCTGGAGACTGGCACAGTGAGGTGATCGCGGGGGAGGACCTGCCAAGGGCTGTGATAGCATCATGGGAGAAATGGCAGAACCAGAGCCTGGAGAGAGGGGATTGGGAAAGAGGAGCTGTCAAGATGGTGGACCCCAGGAGGAGGGCAGGCTACTAGCAACTGGTGAGGAAGAAGAGGACACGCTCAGCACAGGGCAGAGCCATCTGGGCTTCGCGGGTCAGTAACTGCAGCTAACCCACCACATAGCTTGAGGATGTCAAAAAAGATGCCTCACTGAACTCACCCAACCCCAGAGCAAAGTACGGAGTGGAAGGCGGGAGGACTCGCAAGTAGCGGCTGGATGCAGCAGTGTTCTGTAGTGTGAGCACCATCTGTCCAAAGGGAAAGCATCTCTCTTAGTGACCTTTAAGGACACCGCGCTGCTGGGCATCGTGGCACATGCCCATAATCCCGGCACCCAGGAGGCTTTGGCAGGAGGATAGCAACAAGTGTGAGGCCTGACTCAGCTTCATAGTGAGTTCAAGGCCAACCTGAACTACATAGTGAGAACCTGTCTCAAAAATAAATAAATAAATACAAGGACACCGTGCTATGATGTCTGCATTTACTTTAAGTAATATGGGAAGGGAGAAGAGGTATAAATGAAATATGCTTTGCCACTAGTGGCAAGCATTACAGCTGCATAATTAATGATGGGAACATGGGGATGCATTATGCTATCCTAATGTCTGGAGACATTTCCGTAGTATAAACTAAAATACAAGGTAAAAATGATGGTAAGAGTAGATCTGACCTATTCTTTGTTCTATTGCTTAAAATAACTACAGTTCCTCAGTATCCAGAATGGATTGGTTCTAGGACCCCAGAAGATTCCCCAAATCCACAGATGTTCAAGTCCCTTACAGAAAATAGTACTGTTCAGCCATATAGCCTGTGCACAACCCCTAATACTTTAGATGATCTCTAGATAACTTAATAGCTAATAGAATACAAATATTCTGTTGCATTGTTTAGGGAATATTGACAACAAAAAAAATCTGTACATGTTCAGTACATACAAACATTGTGGGCCCAACTAGAACATCAGTGGGACTCCAGGTGAACCATACTCAAGTGGAACAGTGGTGTACCGCGACAGGACACACCTGCACACCCTTCCTTCGCAATTCAGCATGGTGTCCCACACAGCAAGCTCAAGCTTTGCATTTTGGAATTTTCTGGAGTTTGTATTTTCAATTTACTGTTGGTTGAATCCACAGATGTGGAATCTGCAGACAACAGAAGGCTGACCATATAATTTATACAGCGTCACCTCTGTGCACCAGTGGCTATCAAAACTGAGAAACATGGGAACTGTTTTTCCTTAATAACTGAAGACTGAGAAAACACCTTGGCTCTGGGATTGAGATCTGAGCCCAGGACACCTGGCTTTAAAGTCCTGCCAACTTCATCTCATTGACTGTCCTCTTCCCCACATGTCACTGCGGCCTTCTCTTCAGAGCCCAGACACTTGCATAATAACTGGGGGGCTCTCTCTTACTCAACCTCTCCAACTCTATTAAACCCCATCTTCTCTTCTCCCTGCTCCACAAAGAAAACTCCGCTAAGGGTGAGGCCTGGAATGAACTCCACAACACCACTCCACCCACAAAGAAGGGAAGCACCCAGCAAGGGAGAGAAGCCCCGAGTATGAACACATTTTCCATTTCTACTTTGTGAGATACAACAGAAATACGCACAAATTATCACATCATAACAGCCACGCTTCCATTATCCATCTTAAGAAATAAAACAGAGACACATTTGAAGTCCTCTGCTAGCCACTCATTAGATAACATCTATATAAACTTGAAATATGTCTTCACACTTTTCACAGATACATGCTCCTAAATAAGCATATAAGATCCTCGTTAAAAACTTTCCATTGCAATAGCTCAGCGGACTAAGCCCCTGCTTAGGCAAGCACAGGGACCAGGGTTCGATCCCCGGCACCACAGGCCCCTCCAGCCCTGCCCCTGGGCACACTGAGCCAGCCACCAAGACCAGGAGTGGTGGCACACACCTGTAATCCCAGCACTGGGGAGGCTGAAAACAAGAGGATCACTATGAGTCCAACCTGCATTTAGTGAGTCCCTGTACCATGTACATTAAAAACCCAAAATTCTTTTGAAGTATTAGACTTTGACTCCTGGGAACTCTGCATGCTAGACAAGTTCTATACCACTGAGTTAGACACCAAAAGCCTTAAATTAGTCTTTCTCATCACAACCTATTGTATCAAACCATCTGTGAACTGGACCAAATTTTTCAAAGTGCTATTTTATGGTATTAATTTTTATTTTTCTATTATTACAATGGCAGGCATCTTTTTATATGTTTATTTGCTCCTTGGATGTTCTCTTCTATAAGTTGTTCACATCTGCTTACCATGTGCTACTGTATAGCATATCTTCTTATTAGTTTATAAGAGTTCTTTATGTATGCTGGATAGTAACCTTTTTTGAAAGACAGAGATCACTACGTAAGTTCTCCATGTAGCTCAAGCTGGCCTTGAACTCTGTATCCCAGGCTGGCCTTGAACTCATGGCCTCCTCCTGCCTCAGCCCCCAGAGTTCTGGGATCACAGACATGTGCCACCATATCCAACTGAAATTAAATCTTTGTAAGGCAGTCATAAACATCTCCAAGTTTATGAGCTTATATTATCTTTCAATATATAGTTTCTAAAAATATTTATTTGATTTCATTGGTGCTCACACTACCTCTGACTTACTCCACCCAGGCTATTTCTAAAGTTTTCATATAAAATGTGTCAACCATTTATAGTTTGTGCTTCAGTCTTAAAAATCTTTTCATACTTCCTGTATGTTTTTCCCCCTAACAATGTTGTTCTTTTACCTTGAGATTTGGTTGGGATTATAGAGTATTTTCTATATGGCAAGAGATTAAACTCAATTTTCTATGTTCAGCTCTGCATACTCACATACCAGCCCTAGAAGAGTATGTACTGATCCCTCACTAGAGCTAGTTATAGCCACTGTTCTCATTATATTTTTATATGTTCCAGAAGCAGCCACTCATATCTGCTGAGGCATACCTGGCTCCCAGCCACACAAGGAAAAGCTCTAGCTAATGAAAGTCAAGAGCCAAGGGTCTATAAGCTTATTAGGAGGCGTCCCACAAGATGAAACCACCAATTGCACTTAATGGTGGTCAACTCAATAATATCTCTTCCCATACAAACAATCTCTTTCTCTCTCTCTCTCTCTCTCCCTCCCTCCCTCCCCTCTCATCTCCTTTCCCTCATGCCTTGCTTGAACTGTAAAGGACAGTAAATAATCTTGCTATCAGGCTCTGCTTGATGGAGAACCTGGACTATGACAGTACCAGAAGGGTCCTAAACCAGAAGACTCTTAGGATGCGATTCTAGAGTTCACTTACTCACCAGTGTGGTAGAAATGAAGAACTCCAGCAGGCAGAAGTAGGGTATGAGGACCCTGGAATGGTGGCAGCACAATTATTAATGCTTCCACCAGTGGTCAGCTGGACAGAGGTGGAGGCAGTGACATGTGGTGACTTAGGTGGCTACAAGGTCTGAGGTGGTAGTAAGTAGGACTGCGGGGAAGACTGACTGGCTTTCCTTAACAGTCTTGGAAGCCTTGGAAGGGAAAAATCACAGGCTAGGAAAGCCAACTGCTACCTCAGCCTGCTTTAACCCCCATCCTTTCCCTTGCCCAGTGAAGACATTCCTGGCATTCCTGAGTTACTCACCAGGCTATATGTGTATTTTTTTTAATTCCTCCTTTTGCCTACTGTTTCTGCACCTTTGTTGTTAAGTAAAAATAACTCATGGTTTTTAATTTAGTGAGAATAATACTAAAATAAAGAAGATGACTCCCTCTCTTTCCAGTCTCTGAAACAATTTATATAAAATAAAGATTAGCTTGAGTGTTTGGTAGTATATGCCTGTAAAATTATTCTATGCCTGTTTTAGGTTTTGGTTTGTGTGGAAAATTCTTTGCAAGTTATTTTCAACATAGTTGAATAGCCTCATAGTTTACAAAGGCAGCAAGTTGTGCAAGATCTTGAAAATAGAAATCCTTCTCTTTCCCTGCACTCCACCCACCCCACCACCTCCTACTCTCCAAGGACATTTTTTCTCCCTTATTTTGGTATTTACTTCCATGTCTCCCAATAGCACACTACTTTTATTTCTTCAGTTTTAACACTAATTATAGATCAATAATACAGATATTCTCTCTTCCCTAACCCACATCCAATTCAAACTACAACATACCCTTCCTAGCTCTCATTTTCCTGGTTAGATCAATAATTAACATTTATACTACAGTTAATATGTCAGTTGACCAGAAGATATACCATAATTCTTTTCCCTCTTTTGTACAATTTTTGTCTTTCCTGAGGCCAATAATCAACTAAATATTGCATTTGCTGTGTACTTTTCAATAATTCAGTCCTGAGCCAGGGAGATGGCTCAGTGGAATAAGTGCTTCCCTGGCAAGCTCAAGGGTCTGAGTTCAATCCCCGGTTCCGAAAAAAAAAAATAATAATAATAATTCAGTCTTCCACTACTCTACAAATCTCTCCCCCAGACAACCCAATGTATCAGGGTATCTTATTAAGGCCACTTGTATAAATTAACCTCTTAGGCCATGTGACATTTCATAATCTTGGCTCACTGCCTGCTATACCAGCTAATAAACTATTAAGTAAGATAAAGCATGTAGCAGTTCTAAGACACACCCACACGTTCTTTGGCACTTTTCCCTTATGTCAAAGGTAGATGATGCTCAGGTATCTCCCCATGGAATCTGGGCCAAAATTAGTGACTTGCTTAAAAACCACAGCAAGCAGAGGAAGTAGTGTTGTGCGGCTGCCAAGGTTAAGTCATAGAAAGTGATGCATCTTGCTTGCTACAATTCTCACTTTGAGTTGCTGTGTAAAAAATCTGACAACCCTGAGGCCACCACACTGTATGGAAGCCCAGGCAGCTTGGAGAGGCTCTGTTTAGGTACCCTGGCAGCCCACTTCTGCATCAACTCCCATGTGAGGGACAGCACCTCAGACAACTCCAGCTCCCAAACTCTCAGGACACCCCACAGCCCTGACGCCTTCCAGCTGTGTCTCAAATGCTATGATCTTCTTTCCACACTTCATGCCTTCTTTCTTGGGTTACTCATGTCTACTCAGGGAGAGTGTTCCCTCGGAGCTTCTTGAGAAAGCATTTATGGGACATAAGTTTTTAAAGACTGAAAATTTGACATCTTCTAATCTTGACTGGTTGCTTAAACTTTACAGTATAGCCAGTTAACAACTGCTATGCATACAGCCCAACAGACAAAAGGCATATTTGCAGGAGGCCTTACTAGATGTTATTCAATCTACATAATAGACTATGTCAGATTATATTTTCCAAAAATGGTCACAGCGATATGTCTGATCAAACATGCTCTTCTAGAGCCTTGTCATGCCCAGTCAACAAAGGGTGTCAATGTCCCTACATGTTGCCATCCCTTTTGCTGGGGAAACCAGTGACTATATTCAGCAGAAGCCCAAACTGACAGATGTGGAAAAGCCTTAGGAAAAGGCCTACAGGGAGGCTGAAGTCTGAGATGAAAGTTGGCATCAACCTCAAGACATGGGAGTGAATAAGACTTCAGATACTCCCACCCCACCTCCCCCCACCCCACAGTCTGTCTTCTGTCTGAGGCCCCAGGCACTAGAGCAGAGACAAATTATCCCTGAGGTGTCCTATCTGCTCAGCAAGCAAATGTCTATTTTTCACTCCCTACAAGTCTTGGATCAACTTATCTCATGGCAACTGAAATGGGAACATTGACTATATCAAAAGAGACACTAATGAAAACTGCTCTTGAAACTAAAGATAATTTCAAGTACTTTTGTTTGTTTTTCCCAATCAAGTATTCTTTTTTTAATGTATTTTAGTACACGATTTACAGGATCTGCAGGGTCTCACTACATAGATCAGACTCGTGATTCTCCCATAATCCCTCCTAAGCACTGGGATTACAGGTGAGTGTCACCACACCCAGTCTTAATCCTATCTCAGCATGCCCCAGGTGATGGGCTGGCACAGCACTCAGGGAATCAATCAAATATTCTTAATCACAAAGAAGAATAAAGGGTTATTTTTAGTCAAATACTGTGTTTAGTACTCAAGTCAATTGACTTATTAATCAAATGGAGGGAGACGAAACACGGTTGCTTATTAGATGGCATTAATGAATCACTGCTTCATTCCTGAGTGTGAGTGTAGTGCTAAGGTTGTTTTTCAAAAGTCCTTAACTATTAGACATGTTCACATAAGTTATAACTGAAGAATGCCACGCTGTGTAGGTGTTCCCTTACAACACCTCAACAGAGCCAGGGAGATAGCTCAGCAGCACCGCGCCAACAAAAACACCCCAGCACATGAATGGGCACAGGGCCACATGAAGAAGTCGCGGAAGTGGAACAGGTGAAATCAGATTTGCAAAATTTAGAACACTGCTGAGGTTAGGTGATGGATCTATGAGGGGTTTTTTGGTTTGGTTTTTTTTTTGTTTTTGTTTTTGTTTTTGTTTTTGTTTTTTTGGCTGGCTCAGGCTGCCTTAAGGACAGGTATGGGATCCTTCGGTTCATGAGCGTGATGATTGGGTGTTCATGTCTTATGATGCATGAGATGTACCTCCCTCAAACCTTGTTACAATGTGGGCACATTACCTGTCTGACATGAAAAAAAAAAAAAAAAAAAAAGGACAGGTGTGGTGTGGCATGTGGAGGTGGGTATCAAACCACGGTCCCACAAGCCTGACTTGGTTTGCCCATGCAGGTGCTTAAACAACTGAACTAAACGGCAAGCCCCTCTATGAGGGTGTATTACCGTCTTTTCCCTAGTTTGCATATGACTCAAAATTAATATTTTTAATAAGGAAGGAAATGGGATAAAATCTTTAACGAATCAAAATTTTTTACCTCATAAACTGGTCCAATTTCATAATCTGTGAAAAACACAACTGATGGCTTAGCTAGGAACACTGGAGTGTCTCCACAGCTGTGGGAGGAAAGAGGGAAGAAAAAGACTGAATTTTAGCTGTACAACAATACCACGCAGTGATTGAACAATGCAAAAATAAACACATCCTAGCCATCAAAGGTAGCTACAACATGGCACACTTTTCACTGTTTTGTTTTGTTTTGTTTTTTCTTAATTCATTTTAACGAGAAAATAAAATAGCAATGAAACAGTTTTAAAACAGGTTAGTAGGACCGTTACAATAATTAATACATTGCATATTGTCATCTTCATAGTGGTTATTTAGAGGACAAGATGCAGACATGATATCTTTTTTCTTTTTTCTTTTTTTTTTTTCAGAACCAGGGCTTGAACTCAGACTCTTTCACTTGCCAGGCAAGCACTTATTCTACTGAGCCATCTCCCCAGCCCCTTTTTGTTTTTTTGGCTTTTTTGACCAGACATGATATCTTGTCTAAACAATATTAGTACAAACATGTCTTCTCATTGAACTATTTCACTGTTTTTAAGTAGATTACAAAATAATCTTAAACCATGATCCAATCTTTGTGGAATAATATGTTGCTAAATATAAAATTTCCAGTACACATAGGAAAAAATCTGGATGCTTAAACATAAATATTATGTGGGCTTTAATACAGTTTTTATTTTTGAGTATTAAGTCCCTATAAAGATATCAAATGTATAATAAAGAAGCATTACTAATCTCTTAGACTTACAAGCCCATGAAACAATTCATTCTCTTTATCAGGACAATTATTGAAATATAGCCAAAGGTGCTCTCTTTTTAAAAAGTCACAGTTGACACCAGTTATTTGTAACTAATCAAATTTTAAACACTGCTATTATCCCAGACATGTGAATGTCATGGTTCAACCACGTACCTTATCAAAAATCCCTTCATTTGACCCAGACCATTCAGAGGTCACAAAAAGGAACAATACCAACCCCTACTTTTCTTTTTCTTTTTTGTATTAAATTTACTCATGCAGTACAGGGTCTCACTACAAAGCTTGGACTCATAGTGAGCCTCCTGTCTCGGCCTCTCCAGTGCTGGAATTACAGGCATGCGCCATTATGCCTGCTTTCAAGGCCAGCACAGCATGCCTGGGGTTCTGGGGCTGGCTCGACATGCAGTACCAGGAATTGAACCCAGGTCTGTGTGCTTGCCAGGGAGGCGCTTAGACCACTGAGCTATCTCCCCAGCCCCAAGCCCCAATTTTTCTGTTCCCCTATTTCTATCCCTAAGAGGTCAGAAAAGCATGAGCCCAGGGCCCTAAGGAATGTCTAAAGACCACATCTGTAGGTGACCTGAAGACCTGGTCTGATACTGTTACTCCATCCCCTCACCACCAACAAAAATTCTAGGATCCTTAGTAGACAAGGTAGAACACACCTGCAATCTCAGCCTTCTGGGAGGATGAGGCAGGAGAATCACAAGTTCAAGTCCAACCTGGGCAAGTTAGTGACTTTAGAGAGAGAGATCCTGTCTCAAAAGGAAGAAGAGGTTCTAGGGCTATAACTCGGTGTGAAGGCCCTGAGTTAAACCTCCAGAACTACAAAAGGGAAGAAGAAAAAAAAAACAAAAAACAAAAAAACACAGTCTAGGAGCCTCCACAGCCAGAGAAGCCTTGGGGTCTTTTGGGCTGTTCTATAAAGGTTCAAATTTTCTCAGAGTATAAGTCAGGAAAAGCATACCTCTGTTTCAGGTCTGCATTTGGAAAATCTCCTGTCAGTGCAGGCTTCTTTGGAGGAAAAACAAGTGACCTGCCCCCATGTGGAGTGTTAGGGGGGAAAAACCGGGGGTTTTTTAGGAAGTGGTTGCGACTCTCCATTCGAGCAAGCTGACGTAGCTCCTGTTCTCTCTGGGGCACTCGTAAGTGGTTCATCCATTTTTTATTCTCTGGTGGACTTGCTTTCTTTTAAACACACAGAATCATGGTCAATGACATGCAATGGACTGTCTTTTGACGTCTTAGCCAACCACATGACCCACAGGCAGCCAGTGTAAACTACATAGTGCCCGCATTCATTCCAAAATTTGTGTCATCTGAATTCCTCCCACACCACTCCCAGCCCCACTGCACCCACACAGCCCTGTGCACAGGCTTCAGAACCAACCTTGACAGCCTCTTTGGTCCTCTGTGTAGCCTCAGGAGTTGAGTCCCACGTCAGGCTGTCCATAGTGTAATCGATCTCCTCTTCAAATGCAGGCAGCTTCTCCCTGCAGGACAATGCAAGCCTCTTGTCCAGCTCCGCCTTTGGGATGGAATGCTTCGCACAACTGAATGTCAGTTTTGAACATCCTGGGTGAGAGGCACCTATGGCAGCAAAGAAACAAACTGATTTACAGTAACAAGGGAAGGAAGTGACCCAAATAAAATCCCAAAAGCCACAATCGATCTAGTATTTTAGACTAAACTCACAATTTGCCAGGCATGGTGATATATGCCTATAATCCCTGTGATCAGGAGGCTGAGGAAAGAGGATCACTATGAGTTCAGGTCCAGCCTGCACTCCAAAGTGAAACTGTTTCCAAAAACAGATGACATCATCATCATCATCATCATCATCATAATCTCTCACAATGTATTACACCAGATGTAATTGTTCTTCAGCATATGAATTAATATTAGAACTTAATCCACACATTTGAGATCTAAGACTAAAGGACTAAAATATCTTTCAATTTTCTAACATAGCCAATAAACACGAGTGGAACATTTTCACATGTGCAGATGCTGCAGATGTAAACATGTTCAGATGCTGCAGATGTAAACATCCTTTGTAAAAATCTTACATGAGCAGTATTCACATTAGGTTTTTACACCCATAAGATCATCTACCAAAGGTAAGAACAATCACTGCTATCAAGAATGCAATGAGGGGCTGGCAAAATAGCTCAGCAGAGTAAAGCATCTGCTTAGATGAGCTTAGGCAAGCACAGAGACCGCTGGATCCCTGGCACCACATGCCACACCAGCCCTGCTCACAGGGTGGGCCGAGCTGGCCAGAGTCTGGGCGTGGTGGCACATGCCTGTGGTCCCCTCTCTGAGGAGGCTGAAAACAGGAGGATCACCACGAGTCTGAACTGCTAGTGAGACCCTGCAACAACCAAATACATTTTTTTAAAAAAATGCAATGAAACTGGTACCCACACATTTTTTTCATAGTGTTAGGCATAGCATCTGATAAATCCTCAGTACATGTTGGACCCATCTTCATTTACCTGCATTAAATAATGAGTATACAGTGATAAGTGGCTCAGTATCCCAAGACACTTGAGTCTCCTCTCACTTCCTTTGCACTTTTCTCAAGTATCTAAGTTCCAATCTTTTCACCTCACATATCTTCTAAGCTCCAAAGCCCCCAGAGATCAACAGTCAATGTGAGTCTGTGTGTCTTTCAACTCTGCTTGGTTTTCAAGTCTGGCATCACTAGGTAATTCCAATGCTTTCCAAGGACCCACGGTGAATCTTCTCCATCCCTGCAGTAAATCCCTGCAGTAATTCTTCCAAACTCTACCTCCTCGATTAAACCAACCAAACAGTCTTCCACCTTACTCATTCTCAGAAGATCTGGCCTCCTTGATCACTGGAAACTGGCCCAATCACACACACACACACATACACACACACACATACACACACACACACACACACACACACACACACACACATCCCTCTGTTTCCCAACCCATCCCGCCCTCCATTCTCAGCAGAAAAAACAAAAAACAGCTGCTCTTCTCCTGTATGGAGAAACCTTGACCCACATTCTGCCTTCAAGTGGCCCTTACTTTTCTGTTCCTAGTCCCTCCCTCTAGCACTTCATACAGCGACAGCTGAACTTTTGCAGATCTCTGGGTGTTAAGCAGTCACCAAGAGCACCATGTTCCATGATGGCTCAGTGGAATAAGCACTTGCCTGGCAAGGAAAGCTAGAAAGGCAATGGCACATCAGACGTGACCCTCCCAACCATCACTATGAACATTAAAGGAGGGAAAATGCTAAGGACAAGGAACTGGCTCTAAAGGGGGCTGATGTGGTCCTGCTACTATATAATTTCTCTAGCATGATATCTGGGCTCTGAGGTATAGACACAGTACCTTTAGGTGCGGAGCAAAATGGCACTGTATCATTGTAGTAATCTTCCGGGCAGATCAAGTGATGCTTTTGTAGCAATTCGCTGTCCACACACCACCTGAAGACAGTCTTCACTGCACAGAGGGGAAGGAAGACAAAAGCAATTCAAGCTAGACCCATGCGGCACTTTCTTCATCCTCCAAACCTAAACAATCTAAGGAAATTCCTTCATAGACCCCTGTAACAGTACTGAGACTTAAGGAACAGACAGTATTTATCTCCCACTTAAAGAACTTAACTGCTAGGCTGTGTCTGGACATTACTTAAGCTAAAATATTATGATGCAGGAAGACCTATAACAAACTAGCATTAAGAGACATAAGGTAGCTGAAATAAATGACCCCAGTTCTTCAATTCTTCACCTTCCCTGTGCACAAGTTCTTGAAATATGACTTTGCAGTTCCCCTTACTAGAGACAGAGTACACTCCCTATCATCGACTTTGACCAGTGATGTATGAGCAGGATTTAAAATGTGCTTACACGGGGACCTTTCCCTCTTGTCCTCTGGCCATCATCAGAGGACTTCCTTGCCCCTTCATCTTAGACACCAGCATAAACCCACGGGGAGCAGAGCTGAGCCCAATTTACAGCAAGGAGCCGAGCTCAGCACAAACTACAGCTTGACAGCGACCAAGTCCAGCTAGAGCAGCCAAATCCACCAATCTAAAGACACATAAGCAAGAAAACCTCATTTAATAGAGCAGGAAGTTGATAATGGCTATGGTCATGAACCAAGAAATAGCAGTAAACACATATTATTTATAAACTGTATAAATAGCATTATGTAGTATCCAAAAGAATGACAACTAGAAATGGCCACCTCGCAAGTAGACTAAGTCCAGAAGCAGTGAGATGGAAGCTCTTAACAGAGCAGTTAAACATGATCAGCAAAATTGTGAAAAAGGTACAGAGACTTTCCATGTTTCCCCGCCGCCATAGGTACATTCCCACTACTGACATCCACTGTTAGGGTAGAACATTTGCTACAAATGTACAGTAGCACATCTGAAGGATCTATCATTATCACTCATAGTCTATGTTTTACATTATGGTTCACTCTTGGCATTGTACATTCTATGTGTCTGGACCAAATTATAATGACATGTACAGTTGGAGGCTTTTTATGCTTATTAAAAGTTCTATTTATTAAACTGTGTATTTATTATTTTGATAAAAGTAAGCAAAAAGGGTAAGTGGAATACTTGGGAGTTTTCAAAGTTTGATGTTTGCTCAACTTACTCACAGTATATTAAGGTACAGTGCTGTCACGCGGTCTTTCCCATTGAACATCTATGACCAAGAGGGAAGGGGAGACACATGAAGAATGCCTGTTTTCCCATTGCACATGCTAACTAAGAATTCTTTTTTTTTTTTTTTCTGTGATTTCTTCTTTTTTTTTCTACAGTTTTATTGATAAACATATAGCAATGAGACAGTTTCAAATCAAATCGGAAGTACAGTTTCAACAAATAATACACTGCATATATTATTCTTAGTGGTTA
>NW_004524647.1:2376538-2380570 GCF_000260255.1 Octodon degus
TTCTTGAGCTGCGTCTTAGTTACTATAATAGAAAATCAGCAAACACTTCACACATCTCAAATAGAAAGGATTTTAATATAGGGATTATAGACTAAGGGAGAAAAGGGCTGGGAAGCCATCATTAATAACAGCAGTTAGCAGCACTGAAGCAAGAGTTGCTCAGGAAAATATCTGGTAGCACTTCAAAGCCAGGAATGGTGGTACATGCCTATAATCCCAGCACTTGGGAGGCTGAGGCAGAAGGATCATTGTTAAGTTCAGGGTCATCCTGAACTACATAGTGAACTCAAGGCTAGCCTTAATACAGTGAGTAGTTTTTTTTTTTTATCAATTAAAAAAAAAAAAAAAAAAAAAAAAAAAAAGATAGGCATGGAGTCATCTGCCAGCTACTGATTCTCAAAAAATAATTTTTTGTATCAGGAACCGAACTCAGGACCTGGCACTTACCAAGCAGCTGCTGTGCTGCTGAGCTATCTTTCCTACCCTGATTCTCAAAATTAATGGTCTGCTGTTCCATAACTTACCTCAAGCCTGTCTTCAGCAAATATCTCTTGAAACCACAGTGCAGACGTGTTTTCCTCCAGGAAGTGTAGTCCCTGACCTCTCCTTGGCAAAAGAGACCTTGGCAGGGAGTGGTAGCAATGCCAAGCTGACACAATCTAACCCAGTGCCCAAGGACTTCCATGATGGCTTATACGAAATTTCCAATGATAAAAGCAAAGGCCATGTGGCAAGATGTATCCTCGCTCTTCTGATACTGTTCTTTCCACAGTCATCCCCCAGGTCGGGAGTGGTGAGGAGGTACATCCGTAGGATGTGGGGCAGCTTATCACATCTTTGGAAGATGTCTTTCTGTGTCACTCCTGGATCTATAGAGCACCTGTTGTACTGACCTTGCGATCATCCTCCTCCTTGCGGGCAGAGTGTATACTGATGCCATGGCTCCCCAGCAGGGCTCAGCAAGGGACTGGCTACTTCCATTCTCCAAAAATGTAGCAGGGACAAATTATCAGAAAAAAAAAAAAAAAGAAGAAGAAGAAAGAAAGAAAAGCATTTTTCTCTGACTAGAAAATTCACAAATGCTTTCTGCCTTGTGACATCTGTATTAGGGAACAGAAAAATGCTATCTTGGGTCTCAAATAATTAAAGTTTTAAGGGCCAGCCAAATAGCTCAGCAGATTGAACTCCTGGAAGCAGGCATAGGGGCCAGGGATTCAATCCCCAGGCCTGCTGTGCCAGCCCCACCCCCAAGGTGCACTGAGATGGCAATTGAGACTGGGCGTGGTGGCGCATGCCTGTAATCCCAGCTCTTGGGAGGCTGTAAATAGGCAGATCACTACGAGTCCAATCTAGTAGTGAGACCCTGAACACCCTGTAGACCCTTCCCTAAAATACAAAAAAAATAAAATTAAAAAAAAATAAAAGTTTTAGGTAACTATCCTCACCCCTCATTATCCAAATTATAATAGCAGTCTTGGGGTCCTCTCACCCTGCCTTGAAAAGCAGGGGCCAAACAGGTGTCCACAGAGCTGGATGGAGGCCTCTACTTCTGCCACTTTTAAAATAAAAGAAAGACACAGTAACAGCAGAAGGCTGAGAAACCATACAGTAATATCCAACCACAACTTAACATTATTTTGAGTAAAAAGTAAGACAAATTGCATTAAATTAAAAAAAACACGTCTCCTAACTAGTGTTTGTTTACCAGCTCTTGATATTTTATTTCACTTTCTTTAAAAAACAATAAAACACTATTCACTATTTATTCTCCACTGATCTCTAGGGGGGAAAAATATTCTACTGAAAACAGGATAGTATTGGACTCCCAGGACTCAGGGGACATGAAGCGATAAATAAGGCTGCTTGAAAATATGCTAGCAATACTCTGCTGAAACCTTATGTTATCTGACACCATAAGGACCTCAGCTGTAGTGCACGGAAAAACAGGAAGAGATAAGGAACCTACACAATGTGTTCACTCTCTAACTCTCTAACATCAGCCTGGGAGGTGGCAGGCCTGACAAAGAATAGGGCCTCAAGCTCAGAATCACACCCGAAGGAAGTCACCAATAGGCCTGGCACTAGGCCAGGTCAATAATCCTTCTGACAGAAGAAGGAGATGGGCCACGACTGGAGACATCCAAGTTGAAATCTGGGTCCTACCCTTATGAGCTGTGCAATGTTGGAGGAGTTACTTAAGCATCTCTGTAAGTGTAGTGCCTGCTTCTGGAAAATGGAGAGAAACCCTACCACAAAAGCTGTTGGAAGGCTTCAGTGGGATAACCTTTATGAAGTATTTCTCCCAGCCGGTATCTGTCCTTAGCAGGCCTCCACAAGCATCAATGAAGGCAGTGTGAAGAGAATGGTGAGTTTAAAGTCAGCCTTGGATACACAGTGAGTTCAAAGCTGACTTGGACTACACAGTGAGACCCTATCTCAAAAAACAAAAAAAAAACAAAAAAAGCCTTTGAAAGGCAGTATATCTTCCAGTTCTCCCTAGCTCTAGATCATCCCTGTAGGTCACAAATACGATAGGCATCATAACACTAAGTGTGTTCTTTCTGCCTAATGTACTGGAAAAATGAGGGTTTTTCTTTTTAGGGATCTAGAAATAGATAGATAGATAGATAGATAGATAGATAGATAGATAGATAGATAGATAGATTACTTTGGAGGAAATAGGGACAAACCAAAGCTTCTTGAAGAAATGTGTGAGTTTAGGTCAGGTATACACAAGACAAGCCTGAAATGACTTAGTCTTCCAAAAAGCAAGGAAGTTTTCAAAGATAGCTGATTGTTAAGAGTCAAAAGTCAATTTAAAAAAGCTGGCCAAAGGTAAGATAATTTAAGAATCAGTAAAGACAACAATAGAATTGTAGTTATCACATCTAGGTGATCATAAAGACACTAAAACAATTAAACTAAGCTCCTTTGTCACCTGTAGAAGATACATGAACCAACTCATTACTTTAAAACTGGAAAATAGGGCCAGGGAGATGGCTCAGTGGAATAAGCGCTTCCCTGGCAAGCACAAGGACCTGAGTTCAATCCCCAGTTCCACCAAAAAAATAAAAATAAATAAAAAATAAAACTGGAAAATAAAGAAAAAGAAGAAATCCTACCCATACCCAAGGGTAATCAAAGTAGTTGCTGAAAGCTCTTAAAGTATTTCAGCTGACAGGGCTGGCCAGATAGCTCAGTAGACTAAAGCACCTACTTAGGCAGAGTACAGGGACCAGGTTCAATCCCCAGGTGCCATGCCGGCCCGGCCCCTGGATGCACTGAGATGGGGATTGAGACTGGGCATGGTGGCGCGTGCCTGTAATCCCAGGGCTTGGGAGGCTGAAAACAGAAGAATCACTATGAGTCCGATCCACATAGTGAAACCCTGCAGAATCTGCACTAAATACAAAAAAAAAAAAAGTATTTCAGCTGACAAATAAAAATGGATAATAGTGTTACTGTTACTATTTGCTTTTCATTACAATTTACAGCCCCTAAAAATTAAGAAGGCTATCAGTACTACCTAAAGAAACACCCAGATACTATGTATCTCCAGAGGAGCAGACAACACAGCCCATGAAGTGGTCCTGCCCCTCTTCCCATGCCACACTCAAAGATTAGAAATGAACCACGTAAAGTCTCTAGAACTAATTATCAATTCACAGTGGTACCTCAGTTCACAAATGTTTTTGTTTACAATTTGGTTCCCAAACAGAAGCATTTGGTAAACTATTGTTTGTTTGTAAACTGCACTGGGTGACAAACACTACCAAGGCTATCTTTTACAAAACTGTAGAATAAATAAAGTTCACACACTAAGTACCCTCTACAAAAAGTACGGGGATTATAAGAGCAAGTTAAATGACACTGAAAGGCTGAAATAAATTAAATCCAGACTATAGGAAAACAACTCTTTTTTTTTTCAACAAATTAATTGATTAAAGAAAATACCGAGTCCTAGCCCAGGTCCGGTGAGTGTGTGGAGAGCTTCCTGCTACCCTGCGCCGGGGGGACCAGTCCCAGCCCAGG
>NW_004524647.1:2387475-2398853 GCF_000260255.1 Octodon degus
GTAAATCACCTGCTTAGGCAGACATAGGGACTGGGGTTCAATCCCAGCATGCTAGCCCCACCCCTGGCAGTGATTGAGACTGGGTGTGGTGGTGCACGCCTGTAATCCCAGTGCTATGGAAGGTGAGACAGAAGGAACACTATGAGTCTGAGCTGCACAGCAAGACCCTGTACCAAATAAATAAATAAAAGATTTAAAAAAAAATAACTCTCAAAAACTATGAAAGACAAGAAACTATCAAGGAAGTTCTGCAAATGGAGAAGTCAGAGAAAAAGATGTGGCAAATACATGTCACATGACATCTTGTCCTGGGCCAGGAAGCAGAAAGAGCCATGGACATCCACAGGTAGGAAACCAGAGTCACACCGCTGCTGATTCTCTGGTGGGGAGTGCTGCATGTTGTTTACCTAGGAGGCTGCTCCTGTTCTGAAGATACCATGCACACTGGAGTGAGTGCTTTGTGTTCACAAAACGCAAGTCCACAACTTGCTCTCCCAATGTTGAGAAAAAGACAATTGGCAGCGGAGTGAATATAGTAACTTATAACAGGCAGAGAACCAGAAGCAGGCATACAAGCATTTTTTTATACACACCTGGAGGCAACTTGATGGAGGTCTCCAGCACCTGCATTTGGATCAGGTTGGAGGCTCGCTCTGTTTCCGCGATGGCCCGAGCACGGGCCTGTGTAATATGTCTCTCCAACATCTCAACCTCATCCAGCCGCTGCTTATAGAGCTCCCGAATCTGACAGGTAAATGATCAAATGCAGAGAAACACAGTGAGCTCCCATAGCGTTACTCTGCCCCACCCCCACATCAAGACTTCTAGTGAAGTGTGCTACAGTCAGAGAATTATTTAAGTCATACAGTCCAACCTACCAGATGTGAAAACTGACACCCATAGAAGGAAATGAACTAAAGCCTTCAAAATAAAATCAGTAACACAGCCACGCCTGGTACCCTGTTTCATGATTTCATAGCAAAAGAATTGCTATCCACACTATGAAATCTAAACACTACCTGTAGGTCTTAGCACATTACCTATGTTATAAACATTCAAGATTGTAAATCTTTTACTGAATTGACTCATTTTATCCTTACAGCAGCTTACAGAGTAGAAAGTTACCTCCACTTCATAGACAAAGAAACTGAGGTTCAAAGAAGTAAGATTTCCCAAGGTCATAAAAGTGGGACACATTGGAGCCAGAATTCAAAACAGAGTATGTGGTTCCAAAGCAATAGCTCCTAATCATTAGAACACACAGCATTTGCATGGGTGGAACCAGGAAAGACCACCAGCCAATGAGTATGGGGAGAACTCAAGCCAAGGCACAGCAGTATGTGCCTGTCATTCCAGCTACTTGGGAGGCTGGAATGGAAGGACTACACCAGCCTGAATTATTTGTATCTTCAAAAATCCCTTCTTAGGGGCCGGGGAGATAGCTCAGTAGAATATGTGCTTGCCTGGCAAGCCCAGGGTCCTGAGTTCAATCACTGGTCAAAAAAAAAAAAAAAAAAAAAAAAATCACACAAAAAAAAATCCCTTCTTTTGTGTGCATGACAATGAGATCAAACCCAGGGGCATTCTACCTCTGAACTACATCTCTAGCCCTTTTTTCCTTTTTTATGGGAGGAGGGAGTTGGGTGGACAGTCTTGTTAAGTTGTGCTGCCTGGCCTTGAACGATTGCACAATCCTCCTACCTCTGCCTCCTGAGTAGCTGTATTATAGGCATATGCCACTGCACCCAGTACAAAGCCCTTTTTAAAAGAAAAATCACTGCCAGTTCAGACCCTTATATAGTGGTTCTTTGCAGAACAGATATTAAAGAGGTAGCTTCTAATGAGCTGGGTCATAAGGTTTATAGTCTAACAATGCTTCACATATTCTGGCTCATGTGAAAATGACACAGATGAGAGCTGGAAGTTCGAGAGCAAGGTCTGGCCTGGATTGGCTGAGTGAGTGAGGCAGCCCAAACGACAGTGCAATGCCTAACTGCACAGACACACATGTTGAAGTCTAAGTACCCCAGTTAGATGGTGAGCTGTGGAGGGCAGGCTGCATGTGCGTGCACTCACATACCTGTCTTATTCATAGCTCAGTCCTCGCTGCCCAGAACACAGCATGGCACACAGTAGACACTAAACGTGTTAAATAGAAGAGTGAATGAAGCTGGTCTGGCCGAGTTGGATGCATGTCGCTAACGGGGCAGGCAGGTAGAGGGCAGAGCAGAGCACAGAAGAAAGAGGTCATCTGAGAGGCCGCGGCACCCCAGGTAAGACAGTGGGTTGGGGTGGTGTGAACTCAAACTGAAGGGAATTTGGGCAGAGAAAACCTCAACACAGAGGGTCAAGGCAGCTGCTCTCCTGCCTGTGCAGATGAGGAAGCAGAACTGCTGTTTCCAAGTCTGAGAGTGCTTCTGAGAGTCTGGGTGTGGGTGACTTAGTCAAGACCGCGACACGACATCCCAAAAGAAGAGGGTAGCTTTTGGCCTTATCGCCCCCAGGAACGATTACTCAGCAATCCGCCCTAGTCATGTTATCGTACTGTAGGATGTGTGTATTAGATCTGCGCTTCAGATGCATGCCATTTGTGTACAGTGGTGTGTATTCGCGCACTTGTTTAGTGTCTTTCTACTTGAATGTGGGATCCACTGCAGCAGGGAATTGGAAGAGCGCCTGGCACCGGCCGAGGCTGACAATGGGAGTCCTGCGGCCCGTCAGGACTCCGCACCGGCGATGCAGCCAGGCGGGGCTGCGGACAGGATTACCTGCTGCAGTTGGTCCACGAAGTCCTCATGGCGCGCGTCCTCGCTGCCGCCGGCCTGGATCAAGCTGGCGCTCAAGTCCTCGCCGATCACCTCGACTGAGTACAAGTTGCGGAAGACGCGGGTGAGCAAGTGCGAGATGTCTTGGGTGAGCAGCGAGGAGGGGCGCAGACGCAGCGGCTGCGGCTCCGGGAGCTGCGACAGCGCCAACGACCGGAGCCTGCGAGGCTGGGCCGCGAAGTCGAAACATAAGACGTCAGAGGTGAGGGAGGACGGCAAAAAGGACTTCCTACTGAGCTGGTCTGGACTACTGGACCTGGCCGGAGGCGAGAGCTGCAACCACTTTGTCCCCTGGTACTTGTAGGACTCGGCCTTTTCAGACCTCGGCTTCTTGCCTGTCCTCATCTCCATGGCAACTGAGACGCCGCTAACTCAGCACTTGTGCTTCCGGCGCCGCCCCTTCCGCTTTGCATCCTTACTTGGTGTCCTCGTAAATTCTATCAATCTCACCGTTGCTCTTTCTAAAGGTGAGATTAGTTAAATATGATATTCTTTTCTTTTTTTTCTTTTTTATTTTTGGTGGAACTAGGGTTGAACTCAGGTCATTGCCCTTGCCAGGGAAGCGCTTACTCCACTGAGCCATCTTTCTGGCCCCTTCACTGTTGGTTGGCTGTTTTGTGGTGTTGTTGTTGTTGTTGTTGTTGTTGTTGTCTTTGTTTTTTTGTTTTGGTGGTTTTTTGTTTTTTGGGTTTTTTTTGTTTTTGGGGTTTTTTTTTGCCGCACTGGGGATTAAACTCAGGCCCTTCCGCTTGCCAGGGAAGCGCTTATTTCACTGAGTCATGTCCCTGGCCCCGAGATTAGTTAAATATGGAGAAAAAGTTAAGCTACAGCCAGGCCAGGCTGATTGCAAAGCCATGTTCAGATTACCTGTCTGCCTCCATCCATTTATTCTCCTATGTTCAGCAGTTGTTCGTTCACTCTTTTTATATTGGTTGTATGAAGAGTCTGTTTTAGGCCCTCTGCTGGAGATGAAGATAACAAAGAAATTAAGATGCTACTTCAGGGGCCGGGGAGATGGCTCAGTGGAATAAGCGCTTCCCTGGCAAGCACGAGTGCCTGAGTTCAATCCCCAGTTCCACCAAAAAAAAGAAAAAGAAAAAAAAAAAAGATGCTACTTCTATTATAAACAGCTAAGCTAGGTAGAAATATAGGCAATCAGACAGAGCTAGGCCTACATCAGTACAGAAGATGAAAACACATTACAGCTGTAGCAGAGGTGCATTTGTTGGAGGCCAACCATCAAGATAATGATGGAATGACCAGGCCTATATACCTCCCTGAGGGATAAGGTAAGTGGTAACACCCAGTTCAATAAAGTCTAGATCGACAGTCACATGGGGGCCAACCAAGACGCTTAGATTCATGCCTTCCTGAAAAGTTCTTTGCTCTTTCCCTGTGATCTGCTTCCCCATTGTATCCATATGTATTTATAATTTTATTGATTGATCCTAGTTTTAACCCACATTGTATCTACCTCATGATTTTGCTGTATAAAACTTCCCCTGTGAATTGGGCTCATTGGCAACCCACTTAGGATCCCTCCTGTCTCTCAGGAGCTGTATCTGTCCCCTGAATAAATATTTCCTGCTCTTAACTTCATTGTTCATTAGAATTCACTCTTTGATTTGGGAGAATACGAACTCAGCATATCTGACATATAACATTGGGGAGTCATATTCCTCCCATATCACTGGGAAGTCTGAGATCATTCCCATATCACTTCTACCCTCGGGAAGTGCACAGGTGCGTGCACTTGTCTGTGTGTGCGACACAAAGCTGTAGTAAGTCAAGGTGGGGATAACTAACTGTTTATCATGGGACGACAAAGGAGGACAAGAACTTTATCTGTGCCAAGCAGTAACTTTTTGGAAAAAAGACTAGGTAGAGATTTAAAGGGATAAGTAGACTCAACATCATTGAAAAGATCATTGCCATCAAGGAGCAGGACTTAAAACCTCAATGTGATATTACTACACACCTAGTAAAATGGCCTAAATAAGTAAATAGATTACTAGAATTTATTCAAGTGACAAAACAGGTGCTGATGAGGCTATGGAGCAGCTGGAAGCCTCATATATCGTGAATGGGCATACAAACTGGTACAGCTCAGGGAGACAGTTTGGCAGTTTCTTATAAGTTAAACATACAGCAGCCTCACTGAAAGGGATTTCTCAAGTGAAATGAAAACTATGCACACAAAAGTTTATAAAGGGCTGGGAAGATAGCTCAGCAGTCTAAGCACCTGCCTGGCAAGTGCAGAGACTCACGTTCACTCCCTGGCACCACATGCAATGCCAGCCCTTGAAACCAGACATGGTGGCACACGCCTGTCATCCCAGTGCTGGGGAGGCTGACAAAGGAGGATCACTATGAGTCAGAGCTGTGTAGTGAGACCTTGTACCAAATAATAAATAAATAAATAATTTTTTTAAAAACTTTATACATATTTTTTTTTTTTTTGGTGGAATGGGGGATTTGAACTTGGGCCCTTGTACTCACCAGGCAAGTGCTTATTCTACTGAGCCATCTCCCCGGCCCCTTATACATAATTTTAATGGCCATTTACCTATAATCATCACTCAAAATTGAAAGAAATAAACTATAGTACAGCTATAGAATTGAATACTACTTAATCATAAAAAGGAAGCAATACTTTTTTTCCAGTACTGGAGATTGAACCCAACACATTTTGCCACAAAGCTATACGCCTAGACCTTTAAAAAAAAAAAAAAAGTTCCAAATTGCCTAAACTGGCCTTGAAATTAGAGGCCTGATTCTCCTGCCTTGGCCTTTCAAGTAACTGATTATAGGCTGTAAGCAGACTTTTGATCAAATACACAAATGCACAAATGAATCTCAAATGCATTTTGTTACACTTAGGTAACAAAAGCCCAAACCAGAAGGTGGTATAATCCACTGTTTGATTTCACTTAGCTACTTTCTAGCAAATGGAAAACTGAAAAGTTCAGTAGATCAGTAGTTATCAGGAGCTAGGGGCAGTAATAGAGCTGACACAGGGACATAAAGAGTACAGGACAGGGAAATATTCTGTATCTTGATTGTGGTAGTGGTTACACAGCTGTACAGATTTGTCATACCTCACAGAAAGGAGGGACTTTATGCAAATTACACCTCAGTTCAATTAGGAATGGGTAGAGAGACAAGGAAGATTGCATGAAGGTTGGAGAAATGAATTAGAGATAGCTTTAAAAGGTAGAATTGATAAGACTCAGTGAGGAAGGATGGAGGATGGAGGATGAGGAAATTGACTCCCAAGTGTCCTGTGTGTGCAACCAGGTGAGTGATTATATCATGCACTGAGAAGGGGAAAAGGATTGCCCTGCTCAGGTGGCATCCTGGCACCACACTGACCGTTGCCCTCAGCACACCCGTCTTCTGCTCACAGGTGGCATCATAGCCACTTTCTACTTAGGGGTGTGTTTGTTCACCTTGGAGCCTGAAACCCACTTCCTGAGTCCCAGGATGTTTGCCCACAGACCTGGGCCACTTCTGCTTCTCACAGTTGGGCCTGCCTCCTTTGTCTATCTTTTTCAGTACCTTTTCTGTCCTGAGTGCTGGGAAACTAGGGCCCCTGCTTTGGATGATGAACTTGAAAGGGCTCTCATCTGGCTTCCTCCAGTTATACCCTCTCCCACAGGATAAGAACACCACACAGCCCAGGTACTGTATCATGTGCATTCCCTTCCTGTACCTGAGAACCCAAAGGTGTTTGTCCAAATGTCCTGTGAAGGCCTCTTCTGTAATGCCCTCTGCCAGGGAGGATGGTGTTTGCACTGTGGCATACCTATGGTGGGAGAGAGGGGTATGTGTGGAAGAACTGTGGTTGCTTGTCTGCTTTTCCACAAACGTGAAGTCCCCAACTGGACAAGTAGGGGCTGTGTGGGGGAAGGAAAGTGGGACAGTCTGGTAAGCCTGCATTGCTCTCATGTGCAGGGTGAGCCTCCCCAAACTGGATGATCTTGTCAGTCAGGGCCAGTTCAACATTTGGAGGCTCTCTGGCCTCCTTCTCTATCCTAGAAAAGGGGAGGGAAGGACAGTGAGTTCTTGCTATTTAATTTTGACTCCATAACACTCTCCAGATGGCCATAGAGTATGTCAGGGGGTCTGATCCCTCCCACTCTTTGGTGCTAGCCCCTCTGCTCAGCTAGCTGTGTCTGGTCCACGTCTCTCACAACGCTCCCATCCTTTCAGGGGCAATAGTCACTCTGTCAGTCCTCAGCAGATGCCACCATCCATTCCCACTGGCTGATATATTCACTTTCCTCTCACCTCTACGTGTCTCCCATCACTATCCTCTTGTCTCTCTTCTGCCAGTATCTGCCTGCTCTTCACAAAGATACTACGATACACTCACATCACTTCTGATTCTGCTGTGACTAGCATTCAATCTGCCTGCTGCTTGATTAACTGAACACATGAGTGGCTCCTGCTCTGCTCCAGAAACAAAGGGCCAGGTGCAGAAGCTCAGACCAGCTTCCTTCCCACGGAACTACCTGTGTACAACAGCGATTACTCCTGAGTGCTCTCTTCACTTTAGGACCACAATTCAACTGATCATGACTTTTATTTGTCTCTCACTGGACTCCACGTACACTTTTCTTTATTAGTACATGTTTGTGCTACATAATGAGTATATTCATTTTGGGTATTGGTACATATGCATAACACATCTTAATTCTTTCTATGTCCCCTTCCCTTTGCCTTCTCCTTCCTCCCTCCATCTCTTAGTTCCCTTCCTATATGCAAAAGCTATATCTCCCTGTTTCCTATTATTTTTTTATCTCACACCTCCATTTATTTATACTCTGAGTTTCTCATATAAGAGAAACCATATAATATTTAAGTTTATGTGTCTGATTTATTTCACTTAACATTATAGATTGAAGGTTCATCCATTTTCTATAAAAGACTCTAATTCAATGGCCAGAAGACAGCTCAGCAGACTAAGTGCCTGCTTAGGCAAGTACAGACACTGGGTTCCCTCCCTGGCACCGCATGCCACACCATCCACACCACTGAGCATGCTGAGCCAGCCACTGAGACCAGGCGTAGTGGTGACGACTGTAATCCAGCACTGAGGAGGTTGAAAACAGGAGGATCAGTATGAGTCCAAGCTGTGTAGTGAGACCCTCTACCAAATACATTAAAAAAAGATTCAAATTCATCCTTATTTTTAGGAAGACATTATCTCATTGTGTATAAGTGCCAAATTTCTTTTGTTGTTGTTGTTCCTTTTAAAAAATATTTTTTTATTTTATTTTATCTTATTGTATCTTATTTTATTTATTTGATACAGGGTCTCACTACATAATTCAGACTCATAGTGATCCTCCTGTCTCAGCCTCCCTAGCACTGGGATTATAGGCATGCATCACCACGCCCAGTTCCAGAGCTGGCACTGTGTGCCCAGGGCTCCAGGGCCAGCATATAAATGCCACATTTTCTTTGTCCATTCTTTTGTTGATGGAAATATAGGCCACTTCCAAGATTTAGCTTTTATGAGTTGTGATACTATAAGAATGGGTATAAGGGCCAGCCAGATAGCTCAGTGGACTAAAGTGCCTGCTTAGGCACAGTGCAGCAGCCAGGGTTCGATCCCTGCACGCTGTGCTGGGCCAGCCCGTGGGGTGTGCTCAGACAGCAATTGAGACTGGACGTGGTGGTGTGCACCTGTAATCTGAGCACTTGGGAAGCTGAAAACAGAAGAATCACTATGAGTCCAATCTAGGTAGTGAGATCCTGTAGACCCTGTAGACCCTGTACTATATACATAAAGAGAAAAGGATGTGTATGCTTATATCATTCTAATGTATTTAACACCTTGGGGAAGATATTTAGAAGTGAAATAAATTGGTTGAATGCACTTTCTATTTTAAGTTTTTAAAAATAATTTCCATACTGACTTCCATAGTGGAAATCTTACATTCCCACCAATGATGTAGAAGGGTTCCTTTGTCTCTGCAGCCTAACCAGCATTTGTTATTATTTGATATTTAATGATAGCCATTCTTTTTAGGGTAAGATAACATCTCAGTGTTGTTTTACTTTTCATTTCTCTGATGGTCAGAGATGTTGAAAATGTTTTCATGTATTTATTGACTACTTGTACTTCTTTTTCTAAGAAGTGTCTATTAATTTCAGTTACCCACTTTTGATTGAGTCTTTTATTTGGGTGGCCTAATTTTTTTAGTTATTTATATATTCTAGATATTACTTGCCTGCCTGAGGAATAGGTAGCAGTCTCGTTTTTTGCACTCTGAGTTCACTCTCCACTCCTTCACTTGTTTTCTTTTCTATTCAGAAGCTTTTAAATTTGATGCAATCCCACTTTTTGATCCTTGGTGTTATTTCTTGTGCACTTGAGTTCTAGTCAGAAAATCTGCTTGCAAGAGTCTTAACTATTTTATCTTCCAGCAGGTCAAATGTTCCTGTTTTAATATTTAGATCTTTGAACCACTTTGGTTTTAATTTAGCACATGGTGAGACTTATGAGTCTAGAGTCAGTTTCTTGTGTGTGGATAGCCAGTTTTCCAGGCACCATTTGCTAAAGAGGCTATCATTCCTCCAGCGGCTCCTTTGCCAAAGATCAGGTAGCTGAATTATCTGGGGACGTTTCTGCATCCTCTGTCCATGTGTCTGTTTGGTGTTTCATATCATGGGAGATTGTAATACAGCTTGAGGTCCGGGCTTGTGAAGTTTTCTGCTTTGTTCTCACTGCCCAGGATTGTTTTTGATATTCTGGGTTTCTTCTGGTTACATATGAATTTTAGAATCCACACACATTTTTGACCTTTAAATTATGTTTTACTTTTAAATTGCAAAACTTCTACATCATCATATAAGATGATGTAGAACACACAAAAAAAATCCACAGTACACAAAGAATAAAGTGTCCTCAGCTTTTTCCCCTAGATTTTTGGATTATCTCTGTATCCTTATAGCTATGTTTTCTGACTGTAAAAATACTAATATGCATAAAGCCATTTTAATGTTTAAAAACCATGTTATATATAACATGTCCTAGCATTGGATTTTTTTCACCTACTATATTCTATTTACTTCTCTGCTACTATAAATAGTGTTGTGATGAGAAACCTCATTCATGTTTGTGCATATGAATTGCTTGGCCATTTAGAATTTAAAATACTGCCAAATTGCCCTCCAGGGTCAGCGATATAGCTCAGTGGCACAGTGCTTGCTTGTCAAGTGCAAGGTCCTGAGTTTGATTCCCAGTACCCAAGAAAAGAAACTTGGGGCAGGGGAGATTGCTCAGTAGAATAAGCACGTCCCTGGCAAGCTCAAGGGCTCCAGTTCTGCCAAAAAAAAAAAAAAGAAAGAAAGAAAGAAAAGAAAAGGAAAGAAAGAAAAGAAAGAAACTCATGCCAAATTGCCCTCCAGTAAAATCATGGCGAAGCAGGGTCCCATCACCAGTGTGTGAGAGAGCTTATGGGTATTTTGAAGATGTTTTGAATCCTATTCCTAATTATGCCTAGCCCACATCTCTTTGCTAAATTCCAGACTTGTACATCACCATGTTACTGACACTCCCCAAGGAGCACCAGCTCCTCTCAGCCTTCCCCATTTCAGTGCATCCCTGCTGACCCTCCCAGCTCCCAGGGCCTAAACCTCCAAGTCACCTTGAGCTTGTCCTCAGAGCCCACCCCCACCCACCCCCAGTAAACTCTATTGGCTCTATCATCAAAGGGGCTCCAGAATCCAGCCAGGCTCATAGCCTCCACTCGTGCCACAAATGCCGGAGCCACCATCCACTCTCACCTGAGTGCCTGACAATGGGTGTCTCCTCCCTGCTCCAGTGATTGTCCTTCCTCATTGGCTTCTCCAAACCAGCTGTAGAGATTCTCCTCAAACATGCACCAGACCATGTCCTCTGCAGCTTGAAGCCTTCCAGTGCTGTGCATTTCTCCCAAGGCCCAGCATCCTCCTCACCTCTCTTTCTTCCCCATTACCACTCTCCGGTTACTCTCAGTCACTCTCAGCCCTGCTTCTTCCTCATGTCACTGGGACCACCCTGGTCCCTGTGCTGGAGCCCCTCCCCCAGGTACACCTAAGGGGCTGGTTCTCTCCTTTCCTTCCAGTCTGCTCCAATGTCATCTTTCTCATAAGATCGAACCTGGCCAACCTATTTAAAATTTAACCCTGATCCATTCCTAGATTCCTTCACCCTACCTTTTTTCCAATTCCTTATCACCTTCTGATACACTATATGATTCACTTATTATGTTTGTGACAGAGTCTCTTTCCATTAGAATTTGAGTTCCATGGATGGCAGGGATTTTTATGTGTTATGTTCACTAGTGACTTCTGAGCCTCCAGAACAGTGCCCAGTACACAACAGGCACTCAATAAATATTTGTTGAATAATAAGCAAATATCAGAAGCATTTTAAAATGGAAGTTTTGAAGCATATGTCAGTTCACATATTCTTTTTTTTTCATTTTTTCCATAATTTTATTGAGAGATAAATAGCAATGAGACAGTTTCAAATCAAATTGGTATGACAGTTTCAATAAT
>NW_004524647.1:2399653-2423948 GCF_000260255.1 Octodon degus
TTTTTTTTGCGGAACCAGGGATTGAACTCAGACACTTGGGCTTGCCAGGCAAGCGCTTATTCTACTGAGCCATCTCCCCAGCCCCTGAGAAGCTTATTGTTATTACCATACAACCTAGGCTGTTAAGCTTAACCTCCTTAACCTCACTATCTGTTTGCACATCAAACATCTTAGGCATAACATGGAACAGGTATTTTTCATCAAGTATCGATATGTTGAACTTTAAGTCCCTACAGAATATGATTAAAAGACATTCCAAAATTAAAATATATTTTTAAAATAGGAATAAAGAATTATATAATTCTTATGTTTACATATAAGTCCAGAAATCTAACCAAATACAACCTTGTAGCAGGACAGTCCCACAACATTCCTTTTCTGTCTCCTGCCTTCATTCACCACCCCCTTCTTTTTGAACAATCATCTACCCAAGAGACAGCATGGCAGCAACTGGCATGTCATGACAAGCAGCCCATATTCAGAAGACCAGAATGACAAGCACTCCAAGCATGAACCTACTATTATAAATTGCCATCTTCAGTGCAGTTGCTTAATTCACAGGTGTCCTTATATATAGTTAGTCAGGGTGAGAATCATTCCAATTAACTGCTAGATTCAAAAATCTTCTGAAGATTCTCAGGATCATTGCCTTACCCGTCCTCTACATATAACTGTATGGCTTGCCACTGTCATTTTTCCTAGCTCTTCTCTTTGCTCTCTTTTCATTGTCTAGTCCTCAAGTTCTTGCTTTCCTTTTAGTTGTATTATACCTTTCTATTTGTATTCATATATTCTTTTTTTTTTTTTTTTTTAGAAAAGCCAACATAAAGCACTTTTATTGCAATAATAAAACTTGAAACTCATATGTGGTGTGGGGGAGGGGTGGTGCTGAGGGTGTGTGGGATGGCAACAAAGCAACAATGTCTCTCACCAAATCACTACACAGGAAGGCAAAGGGTGAGAAAGGACTGAGGGAAGAAAAGCCAGGGAACTCTGAGATCAGCAGAGTAAAGCCAAGCATTAAAAAACAAAACAAAACAAAACCTCTCACAAAAACAAAACAAAAAACAAGGGATGCTGAAGCTGCGATGACCAACATCATTATCTTAAGAGAACCCTCAAGGATTTGTCATGGTGGCAGGGCTTTCATTGGGTGATTAAGTCTACAAACAGCACTTTCAATTTAAACTTTCAATTAAAGTTCTTAAAATTTAGGAAGTGAAACTTGGATAGTTATGAGATTAGAAAAGTCCTGAAAATCCTTTAGAAAAAGCACAGAATGGGGAGGAAAACAGGTCATAATGAAGGCATCAGAGGTCCCTGTTGGCCCAGGGACAGATACTGGTAGTGTCCAACATAGCAGAGAAAGAGACCTGCTTTCAAGAGGCAAAAGTTTCAGGGGAGCTGGCTGGGGCTGGCAGAGGCTAAGGCTCTCCCTCTCCCCACTTCAGTTTTGGGTAGGGCTTTCAACTTAACCCAAGGACATCTCTCACAATGGAGAATAATTCAGCCCTCAACAGGGTCTCAGATCTGCTGCAGCAGCAAGAATGTTTAATATAAAATAGATAAAAATTTCATCCAAAAATTAAAATATTCTTGCAAACCATACCCCAACACCAATTACTATTCTAAAGTTAACCCATCACTTGTGCTGTTAATACTTGACAATATTCTTAATTGGAAACTAGGTCAAAAAGACTGAAACTGAATCTTTAACCAAAAACAAAATGAGTCACTTGAGGTTTATGGCACATAGTTTAGGTAAACACACATACAAAGGAGAAAGAGTAGAGGAAGTGGAAGTGTCAGAAGCCAAGCTGAGTGACAGAACACATTCAGTTGGGGTAGATGTTTACACAGAGTAGTGGGATATTAGGAGGAGCTCCATAGGGATTCATGTGCACACATCTGGAGACACAGGATCCCTTCCATAGCAGATCCAAGAACAGGGAGCTAAGGGAGGAGGCCACTCCTGTCATTCCAGTTTTAGAAGCTCCATGTCGAAGACAAGAGTGGCATGTGGCGGGATGATCCCTGGGTGCCCAGTGGCACCATAGGCATAGCCTGGGGAGATAGTCCGTTGAGCTCTCTGACCCACACTCATCTGGGCCACCCCTTCTTCCCAGCCTCGGATCACCTCCTGCTTGCCGAGCATAAACTTGAAGGGCTTGTTTCTGTCACGGGAGGAATCAAACTTCTTGCCATCTTCAAGCATCCCGGTATAGTGCACCACGCAGGTCTGGCCACGCTTCGGGAATGTGCACCCGTCTCCTGGAGAGATGGTCTCCACCTGCACTCCCATGGCGGCGGCGGGCGCGGGGCGGGCGGCACAACAGATGGTGTGGACAGAGAACAGACCGGGCGGTGGTCGCGAGGCTCCGCTCCGTTCCTCCGCGCCTTCACATATTCTTTAAATGTGCCCTCTCACTCAGATCCGGGCCCAATGGCCAATCTTCTGACTGTTCTTGCTCACCAAACACCACATCTGCCTGTGAGGTGGGGAGGATGTGAGCATCCAGATGTAGTCCCTAATGAAGTAAGACTCACAGTTATGTTTACAAATGAGTACACAAGGAAATCCCCAAATATAATTATGGAAAAATAACCTTAAGTAATCCCATCCTCCCCTGGAATTACCAAGCGGCCCCAAAATCTTGGGGTCTATTATGGCACACCGGGTCCCTACATGGACAGGAATGTCTTTCCATCATTTCTTTCCGTCATTCCTGAGGACCCTTTCTTTGTCAGAGCTGCTGGCTCTGGATAGGCAGCCTTTATTTTTCCTCCTAATTCCCTGGACTTGGGTCTAAGACCTTCTAGAGGGAGCTTAGTTGAGGTTTTTCGCCCTTTAAAAGCACCAGGGATATACTGGTAATCAAGAACCTCTGTGGCCAGGAGAACTTGGAGAGGAGACCCGGAGGGGGAGAGATCTCAGGAGAGAGAATTCCAGCTCTGATCCCTCAATGGATGTTTATTTGTACCAGATATTGTACTTCACATGTGTTATTTTAGCCCATTCCAAAGATGACCGTATCACCTGATTGTAGAGTTCCAAGGAATAAAGTGTCTCACAGCAGGAAAGTGCAGAGCCAAAGTTTAAACAGCCTCTTCTGTCCCAGTGTCCTGTGACAGAGCCTGTAAATGTAGGCAGAGGAGAGAAGAAACCTCAGCCACCTCACCTACTGAGAAGCTCTAGGTTTGAATTTCTCAAGGGAGGGGGTTGGTCAGGGCCAACTATGAAGCCACGTGGAGCCTGACCATCCTGATGGTTGGCATTCTTGGCTTGATAATATCCAACCCCAAAGCATGAAGGGGGTGGGGGAGGGCTTAACGCAGCACTGACCCCAGCACTAGGTTTCTTTTACAGGGCCCAGTCATCTCAGAAACCCCCTCCCCACTCCCCTGAGACACAGAAGCTGGCTCACAGTTGGGAGTGGAGCAATGCCTGCAACTCTATCAAGAGAGCCAGTCTTGGGCATGTTTGGACCCTCTGTGCACACAAATTAAACCTGCCACAGAGCCCGATGAGTCACCAGGCTCCTGGGGAATCTTGCAGAGGTGACTGAAAGCTGGGTTTTGAGAAGGGTAATTTAGAAGCCTCACCAGGGCCCAGCCCACACAAAAGGCCTTGGGAGTTAAGGGCAAAGGGAGAAGAATTCAGCAACTTTGTGGTCAGTACAAAGCCTCTAGCTGTGCCTCCCTGCCACAAAGCCCAGCACACACAGATGTACAGTCACAGCACACAGAACAGAGCAGAAATCCTCCAACCTGTGAGCAAAAGGAGGGCAGATAGATAGAAGGGGAGAGGGAGAGGAGGACACTGAGGGCTGACACACAGGTCAGCGAACTCAGAGTAGGGTGTGGCCCAGCGTTCATTTCTGGCAGAACCTGATTGCAAGGGCTAGCTCTGAGTCAGCTGTGCCCATCCTGCCCGACAATCTGAGGCCAGGGAGGAGGCTTCAGCTCCTCTGTGTGGGCAGGAGGCCAGAAAGTGTCTGTTTGAAGTAGGTTTAGGGTATTGAAAAGCCTGCTGCAACCCCTAAAATAGGGGCAGTGGGAGAGTCCAGGGTCCTGGATAATGGCCTGTTTTGAGGGTGGAGAGCACTGCAGGACTCAGAGCTGAAAGAGGACAGGAAGCAGGAATGATGGCAGAAATGAAGCCATGCCAAGTACTGAATTGGAATTTCACTGTGTCTCTGCCTGGGAAGAGGAGGTGGGGTTGAGGAGGCTTGACTTGCTGGGGAGAGAGGCTAGCATGCACCAGGAGTGTCACAGATCCAGGCAAGAGGCTCTAAGACTAATGGAGGCCCTTGCAGAGCAGGGCTTTGGTGAGAGGGTGGAAGCCAGGTCAAGCAGAGAAGGGAATCCCTCACTCTTCTCACCCTGAGGGTGGGGGTCCAAAGTGAAGCCTGCTGGTGTGGCATTGTTCATTCTTCAACAAGCACACAGTATTATCCTCAGCTGTAGAAGAGCAACTAAGGGGTCCTATCCAAAGGAGCATGCCACCCCCCTGGGGGGTGGGGACTTCAACAGCAGGGAAGTATTCTCTAAAGATCCAAAATGGCTCACTCCTCTTGAACTCCTAGCACTGGAAGACTACCCTCTAGATTTCACAGCCTTCACCAGCACCAATTAATACTGGTTGGGCCCAGAAGAGAAGGAATCAAGGCCCGTGAGACCTCCTCCTCCTTCCACGAAGGTTCCAAAGAACTTCCCTAGACCTTCAGTGTCATAATCAGCTGAGGAGGAGTGGGTAACTTCATTGCAGGAAACAGTACCCAGAACCGGGAAGGCCGCCTAGAGGTTCCTGACAATCAGAGCCCAGTTCCCACAAGCTAGTCCAAGGCCTCAGGGTAGCGAGATCCCTGCACCTTCCTTGGATATCTGAGCACCCCATTAGGAGAACTGAAGGGTTGTGTAGGGGCCCCTTGCCAACATAGTTCCAATGGGAGGCCACCCAAGAAGAGACCTAGAGGTCCTACTTTCTCTGCTGTGCCTGTCATTAAGGCTTTGAGGCTTACAGAGCTCAAAGGTGAGCTTGTTGTTTCCTCCCCTACCCCCATGAAAAGCACTGCCAGGGTTAGAACTCTCCCAGCAAGAGTCAAAGGATCCTCCTTTGGAGCAGGTCCAAGTCCAGCTCTCTAACGATCTCCCAGTTGGTGCCCACACCCCCATTTCACAGAAGGGAAAGCAGACACTCCGAGAGCTACAGTCACACGCCTACGTGTCGCGGCTCCTTACGCAGCAACTCATCTGTCATTGGACTTTTCTCGATCCTCTCCTTCGGATGACACCGGATTCTTCCCAGCATCACCCAGGCACAGTCAGGCAACCCCAGGCAGGGCGTGGGGCGGACGGCCTGCAGTAATAACAGGGCCTGAGACCTGTAGAAGGCGGTGGCAGAGGAAGCGAGAAGGATCTGACTATTTCTGGCCCGGACACACCCACTGGCCGGGGCCAGGGTTGGCTGGTGTGGCAAGCCTCGGGCTTTGCCTCCTTTCCCAAATCCCAGGAGGGGCGGGGAGAGAAGCGGGTTGGAAGGCCCGGGGGGCGGGGGCTTAGGCCCAGGGGCGTGGCGGCGTCAGGCCCACCCCGACCTCCTCCCACCAAGGCGCAGTCGGGTCCCGCACTAAGCTGCGCTCGGACCCGAGGCCGCCCGCCTTACTTCTGCTCCCGCGAGTCCCGCGGGCGCCCACCCGCCCGACGGGCATGGACCCGGGCCGCGACTTCCTGACCCTGCACGGTGAGTGCCCTGCCCGCGGGCGGGGGGTCCCGCAGTCCTGTGCCGCCTGTGAACCTCTCTGCCACACTGAAGAGATCTTAGCTGGCCTCCCTGGGCGGTCCCAGACTCGTCCCCACTTCTGGCCCGCGAGTTCGGGGAGCGGTACGGGTCTGCAGACTTCCCCTTCGGGGAGTCCCCTTATTCTGCAACAAAAGACTGAGCTTCCCGGAACCCAGATCTCACGTAGGGGCTGGGGGAGAAACTACATTCACTAAAGACAGTTCTCCAGTCGTCCTACAGCCTCCTCAAAGCCCAGGCGGCGGGCTTGGCTAGATCGCATAGCGCCGCGCGGGTGCGGCGGGGTGCGGGCGTAAGGGGTGGGCTAAGGAGGTGTGCAAGTTTGGCGGAGGTCGGACCCAGCAGCTTTCACTGCCCTGAGCCACCCAGAGGAGCACCGGCCCTTCCGGGCGGGTCTGGCCAGCTCTCAGCTCAGAATCTGTGCGGCTGCAATCCTTTGTCCAGCCGAGCTTTGTTTCCTCCGCCTGGGTCAGCTCCTTGCCTTACCGTTGTCCCAGCAACGGAGAGGAACCTGAGTTCCTGACGGCAAGGTCTGGAGGCCTCTGGGAGAAGAGGAGAGCAACCTGGCATCTCTGCTTCAGGCCGGGAACTCATCCACCCTTGGGGCGGCTTTGCCCTCTGGTCCCCTGGGATCATCGGCCAGTTCAGCAAACCCTGCCCCTCTCACACCAATCACTACTTAACTATATATCCCTGTCTTTTCCAATGCCTTGGGGATTGAGACTTTAGTGTCCACTGCCCATCCAAATAAACGTTTCGTGGAGATAACTGATAGGGAAGAGAAAGGCAGAGCCCTCCAACCCTCACTTCAGTCCCCCTAAAGATGTGCCCATTGACCAGCCCAGAGTCTGTGCTTCTTAGTACCTGCCCAGAGCCCAGAGAGACCAGGTCAGGATTTCTCAAAGCCATTTCCTCCAGCTGGGTCCAGGAATCCCCGCCCCTTCCCTTGCTTCATCTCTGTTGAGACCAGAGGCCTCATTAGTGCTCCTGACACACCAGTGTGACGAGACCTGGGAGTTCAGAGGACCACAGTGGAGACCCCTGCGTTCTCCCCCACCGTGCATTAGCTAGCCAGGCTACTCAGCAGATTTCCATCTTTTCCCTGCCTACCTCACACACAGAACTCCTCAAAGCCTTCCAGTTGCTTCTGACAGAATGGCAGCTTTAGCATTGGTGAGCATGGTCTCCACCCTGGGTATCTGCACCTTTGCCCCATTCTGGGCAACCCTGCTGTCTTTCCCCTGGAGGAAGACTTATGCAGGTTCAGTCAGAGCCTCCCACTCTGGTGCCAGGGGCTGGCCACACAGCCTCATCCTGTGTAAAGCCAGCCGATCAAGTGTATGACTCAGTCCCAGCCTTCCCTTCAAGGCTGGCCCGAACACTGTGACCCCAAACTGAAGTCCTGCTTTTTCTAACTTATCATCCCAAATCACCTCCATTAATTGCCTTCTCACTGCACTGCAGACCAGATGGGGAAGAGTCGGCCAAGGAGAACTGGTGATGGAAGGGGTGGTCATTATGCCCAGTGCTATTCCAGGCTGTCTATATTTCCACTGGAGTCTTTTCACACTATAGACCCCACAGTCCTGGACTTGTGCTACAGGACCACACACTCCGGGTTGGCCAGTTGAGGATCTGTGGCAGGAGTGCCAGCTGAGTTCCCCATTTACTAGGGGTTTACAGGCTCACCTGTCCCCATATTGATGCTGTAAGCAAAGTACTTGAGCTCAGTTTTGGCTTTTTCATGTCACACAAATCCTTTAATTCTTTGTGGCTCCATTTCCTCATCTGTAAAATAGAGACTAAACACCATCTACCTCATAGGATTGGGGTAAGAACTGAATAAGGCAATATCGGTAAAGCAGTTTGTAATAGCACCTGGTGTCCAGAGAGCACTGTGTACCTGTAGAATGCCCCTTCCCAAGGGACCATACCCTGTGCATTGCTATCTTCAGTCCTTTGGGAGATGCTGGGCTACCATTGAGTAATCCCTAGCCAAGGAAGATGTAGCCAGAACTGAATTCAGGAACCAAGGAGCACTTGCAAGTGCCTCTGAAGCCCTCCAATTCATCCTACAGTTCCATCCTCTTTCCCCTCCCCCCAGCCCACTTCCTCTGCTCTGCATACTTTAGCTAGGCTTGGACTAGCCTCTCCCGCAGGTCCCCAGGTATGCCTGAAAGGTCGTCACCTCCCAGGTCCCTCCCTTTCACCAAACACATTCACTACCACTAACCTTTCCTATACTGGTCTCTTACCCTATTTCAAGAACTGCTATTTATGAAAGTGGAAGGTAAAGGGACCTAATATTGGCCTCAGGAGACCTGAGGTCCATTATGGCCTTACTTCTATTTACTGTGGGATCCCTTTGCCTTTCTGGCCTGGTTTTCTCATCCATGGGATAGCAATGTATATTTTATAGGAGATCTTGCGAGGATAAAACATACCCTGTGTTTAGGACACCTAGATTACCCAAAAAGCAAGGCTTCCCAAAGGATGGCCAGCTCCCCAGCTGTGCAGTTCTGTTTGAGAGCTGTCTGTCCCAAATGTGTGTGTATGCAGTCAGATAGAGCATATGGACCTCCTTGTGACCATGTTTTTAAATGCATGCAATAAACCACATAAGAACTCAAAGGGAGGAAGTTATATTGAGGTGACTCTATCCACATGTCTTCTGGAGGTCCTCCTTCAAGTTAAGAGCCCCTGTGTTTGGTTTCCTTATAATACAGGAGACCCTTACACTCTGTGCCTCTGACTCCAAATGAAGAACTTCTTTTCTGTGTCTGTTTCGGCTCCTTCTACACTAACATACCTTGCTGGTTATTCTCTGTGGTGTGACCTTAGGCATGTCACTATGCACTTCGGTTTTCTGTTACTATTGCCTTGCTTTTCTGAGCCAAAAACTGGCTTTGCTAGTGACTCATTGTTTGTGCTTCAGCGAGGCCAATCAGGGAACTCTTCAGAGGCAGAGAGTAAAAGAGAGAAATGAGTCAGGCCCCTGGGTGGTGTCCTGACCTTGGCACACAGTAGGAGCTCAATAAATAATTGCTGGGTGAATGAAAGAGTTGTAATGCACATGAAAGGACCCACTGTTACCCCAAGCACATTGGCAGCACAGTTTTGTACAAAGTTACTGTCATTCTCATCTATATTCATCAAGGCAAGCCTGATTTAATAGGCTTCTTTTAAGGTCAGCATTTATTTTTCCCAAGACTTCCATTTGCATCTGGGGACACGCTGGGGATTAACTCCACTAAGATGAGCAAAGTAAGGAAAGAAAACAGATTTGCCTCACAAAGTGAAACCTGCAAGCTAGGTCACAATGAATGCGTTGAATAACCGACGTTAAAATATGTGGTAGGGGGCCAGGGAGATAGCTCAGGGGTCTAAGCGTCTGCCTGGCAAGAGCAAAGACCCCGGTTCGACCTCCCCGTACTGTGTGCCGTGCCAACCCCGCCCGGAGCTGAAACCGGGCTTAGGAGCACACGCAGCACTAGGAGCACTTAGGAGCACTTAGGAGCACTTAGGAGCACACGCAGCATCTCAGCACTAGGGAGGCTGAAACAGGAGAATCACTACAAGTCCGAGCTGTGTAGCGAGAGCCTGTACCAAATACATAAAATTAAATATATTTTGGTGGCTTCTGTTTACTGACCCAGCCCCAGGCCCAGCTCTGCCTGGCCCCGTCCCATTCGATTTTCAGCTGAATTCTGCAGCCCACTGGGAACTCCCTCCGCAGCTCTAGCCTTCTACCTCCCGCAGCCCCCGACAACCGTGGTGACTCCGGCCAGCCGCGGGGCGGGTGGGCTCTGGCCACTCGGTTCAGGTTCTGCCCCTGTTCCGCACTGCCTCCAAGGCTGAGATTCCTTCCCTCCCCTGCGGAACAGCGCCTTCGCAACGCCGGATCCTCTGGGTCTCGTCCTGGCTCCGCCTCCATCTGCTTCCTGGATGTGCGCTGCCACCACGTCGCCTCCGGGACAGTGAATCCCGGCCTGAGCCCCGCCTCCCTAGCCGGATTCCTCTTCCTCGCTCGGCTTTTCAGGTTCCTAAGTTATGGAGTTGCCGGGCTGGGCCTCCCTAGCCCAGCCCCTCCCTGTCCTGCCTACTGGACTCTACTCCCACTCTTTCCCTCCTGTATTCCTTCAGGAAGGGTCTGCCCCGCCCCTCTGTGTGGCCCCGCCCACTGGGAGCCCCACCTCCTCAGTCTGGCCCCGCCCCTTCTGTCCAGATTTTTCTGCTGCAGAGCCCCAGCTTCTCCCCATACCCCCGCCTCCTCCTGGGCTCTAGCTCCACCCTTTTTACCGGGGCTCTTTGGGTGGTTCCGCCCCCTGACCCAGGCAAGCGTTCAGTCTACACTGTCGGTCTGGGTTCCTGCTTCAGGTGGTAGAGGCACTGTGGAACACCATGCAGTGCCTGGGGGGCCGGAGCCGGAGCCGGCGCCGGAGCCGGAGCCGCTCCAGGGAGCTTTACCTGCAGGAGCAGAGCCTGAAGGTGGCAGCGCTCAATGGGAAGAGGCTGGGTAAGGGACATGGGTGAGACTGAGAACTGCAGGGATTGGAAAGGCAGCTGGGCAGGACACAAACCACTTGTTCCTGGGGGTCACCTGCTTTTGACTGCATCGATGTGGAGCCTTTGTTTCTTTCCTTCTGCGGGGTTTGTGTTAGTAGTGGTGACATGTGGAGGAGAGTAATGGGGTGTCTGGTTGCCCCTTCTCCTGATCACCCCTAGCCCATCCCAAACTCACCACCCCTTGTCATCCCAAACCAGGTCTGCTAACAGATTTCTGAGGCACCCCTGGACATGTGGCCCAGAGTGTACCTGGGATGACTGTGTACCCCCATGAGGTGATTTACAGGACTATGTGTGCCCCAGTGTGGTGCTGAGCAAATGCGTGTCTGTGTGACAAGAGTGACACACTTATGGGTGATTCAGTGCTGACTGATTCCATGCAGTCTTGCACAGCCACTGTATAGTGGTGTTGCTGTGTAATGGTATGTAACCAAGTGTGTGATGTGTGTGACAGTGTGACACAAGGGTACCTGCACATAACCCAGTGAGATGGTAGGTGAGCTAGTCTGACTGCTGTATCAGAGGGCCGCCCAAAGTGACTGAGTTATTCTGTCATTCTGTGTTACATGGGATTTTTTATGCTATTACACTGTGGAAGTGTGTCCCAGGAGTGGTGGCTGCGTAATGTTTCATAGCCCTGACCTGTGGGCAGGTAGCCTGCTTCTGAGTCCCAACTCCACCACGCAACTTCCTTTAGCCTCATTTTCTTCACCTGTAAAATGGAGCTAATGATTCTGCCTTCCTTCTAGTGTTGTTGAGAGATTAAATATATGTTCTACGAAGAGCATCTTACTCAAATATTAACTATTATTAGTGTGGCTGCTGTTATCATCCCAATAATGATGCCCTGGCATTGTGTGTTGTGTGCTATATGTGACTAAGGGTAGCACTGTGCAAATCCAGGTAACTGTGTAGTTTGGGGATGTAATGTGGCTCATTGTCTCTTCAATAGTATGTCTGACATTGTGTGGTTGTGTGTGGTGGCATGTGTCAGGGTGTGACCATATCCCGTTGCAGCTTTGCACAGCTGTGGATCTCAGGCCCAGTGTGTCCTCATTATGTGTCACCTCAGGGACAGGTGTGTAATGGGCAGGTCTGCTGATACCTTCTAGCTTCCCACTGGCACCTATTCCTGGCCACTTTCCTAGGCAGCTAACCTGAGCATGTTGGTGAAGGCTTAGCATCGATCCAAGGCCCCTGAGCCCCAAGAGGGCTCAGCCTCCTGCTGAGAAGGCCCTGCAGCTGAGTGAGGGGGGCTGGATGCAGAGGCCCACAGACTCTGCATGCTCAGGAAGCAAGGGCAGAAGGGCAGGCAACCCAGAGGCCTTGGGGACAGAAGCGACCCCACTGAGGCTGGGCAATGGAGGCACCTGCTCACATTTCCCAGTGGCCCAGAGAGCAGTGACTGTCCTCTTTCCTGAGAGTAGCTATCCCACCTAAGACTGAGGTCTACCACCTGCAGTCCTGTCAGCCTGGGGCTTATCGCTGCCCAACCACAGACAGGTTGCAGCTCAGCTCCAGGACAGGATGAACATGTTATCCCTTCATGGTGTTTTCCAGAACAGGAGGAAGGAGGTCACCCTCTACTTCCTGACACCCTCCCCCATTCCCATCTGACCTGTCAGCCAAGGCTTGCCTTGATGTGTGCCAGCTTAGGGGGTGGGGTGCTGGCAGATGGTGAGATATTTCTCCAAGTTGTACCTTAGCCACAGAAAGGACAGTGGAATCTCCCAGCAGAGGCCACATGTGGCTGTCTCGCCTGGCAACCTGGGAACTACCTTACCCTCCCGGTTGTGCTGGGCCCCTCAGATATCCAAGAATTCGGAACATTCTGTGTGGACCCCAGTGCCCATGCTAAGGCAGAGTGTCTTCTGGAAGTGGGTAGACAGATCTATGGCAGAGATGTGGGAAGCCCACATCAGACCACCACCTCCAGATGAGAGAACAGAGGCACAGAGAAGGAAAGAAGTTGCCAAAAGCCATCAGAGAATGGATGGTGTGAGCCTCAGTCCTCACTGGAAGTCCCAACGTGGGGAAAAACAGAGTGTAATGGCAGAGGCCCAGAGCAGTGGTCCAGGATTTCCTGTGGGCCCTGTGGATTTGTGGAGCAGGCTGGCTGGGGGCAGGGAGGATGGATAAAATAGGAGAGGATATCTGAGGTTGGGAATCTGGCTCAGAAAAGAAAATAGCTATGGCTTTGTGATGGGCTCCACCATGTAGGCCAAGGCACTAGACCTTGGACTGGACCTGGGCCTCCCTGATACCAGCACTCTGCTGGACCAACATGACAGAGATTCCTGGTTGGCCACACGGTTTGAGAACAGAGTTGAGGTGGTCAACTGGCTCTGAACAGAGCCGACTGCTGGGCTATAATGACTAGGGTAACACACACATCCTTCTAGATGTATCTATCTCTGTATTACATTAGCAGATTGTTAAGGTGCCAAGTGAAGGTCTCCTTTATCACAGTTGGCATCTTCAGGAGAGCAACACCTCTTGAGGGGTCAATTTTGGTATCCTTTTTGTGCCTCCTGCGGGGACCTGGGCATCTTTGGGAGCCCATGCCTCAGCAGCCTGAAGCTCTGAGGGCAGCTGCAAGTGGGACAAGCAGCCAAGGTTCTGGCCTCCCTGTGGGCTCTGCCTCAGTTTCTAAAACAGGGCTGCCCTGTGCCTTAAGGGATCCCAGACTCAGGGCTCTTAGAGATGGCAGTTGGGTGGAAAGGTACAGGAACAACCTAGAAGGCTAAATACAAGTTGCAGTGGCCTCACTCTTCTCTTCCTCTGAGAGCAAAGATCACAGACCTACTCAGATACACTCCACTCAGGGGTTGGGGAAGCGGGGAAGAGGGATGATGGAGATAACCAAAGGGTCCCACAGCAACCACAGAGTTGACACCAAGAACTACAACTGCTGTTGCTTCAAGACCTCTAAGTTAAGCATCTTCTCATTAAAACTTAGAACTCCCTCTTGAGATGGGTGCTATTATTATCCCATTTTGTGGACAGGAAAGCAGAGGCCCTGCCCCATAGGGTCACTTACCCAGGTCACACAGCCAGTCAGAAAGGATGCCGAAACCTAGGCAAAAATGATTGTGACATTGTTGAGCTCCGTAGCGCATAGAGGTTCATTCCATCTGTCTTAGTCTTTTCTCATTACTGGGACACAATACCCAACACCCCAAAATTAAAGAAGAGGTTTATTTTCATTTGCAGTTTATGAAAGTCTCATTTCATAGTGCCCTGGCTCCAAGGCTGGATGGCATGGTACTGGGGTGTGCTGGGGGGAAAGCTGCTGGCCTCATGCTGAGGGGGAGCAGACAAAGAAGGGAGGAGCAGGGAAGGGAGGCAAACCCTCCCAGGCCATGTCCCCAGTGCCTCTTCTACCAGACCTCACCTTCTTACAGAGGTCAGCCATAAGCCCCAGTAAGCCAGTCACCTTCCAAAAGCCCCCCTGTGAGCACACACAGCTCTAGGGATATCGAGATAGAAACCATCACACAGATGGTCTGCTCTTCTTCCCTGCTTTGCCTGGTCTGTTAGTCCCAGCTTCCTTCAGACCTCTGTGTAAGACCAAGAGGGGCTTACCTCATCATTTAGAACTTATTTCCTAGAGTCCTCATCCTCCAGAAAGCAGGGAATCCTGAAATAGTTGCCTTTCCTTTGGCCATCCAGCTGTGGGCAGGCAGGTCTCCACGGGTAAGTAAGTGTGGTCCTTGGTTGGCAGCCATCCCACTGTGTGCACAGACACCTCAACTGGTGGTCAGAGAAGACTCCCTGGAGGAGGTAGGGCCCTGGGAAGGGGCTGGAATGTAGATGGAGGGGGAAGCACACAGAGACCTGAAGATGAGGCTTCAGGTCAGTGCAGAACTAAAGACAGCAGAGACAACGGTAGAGGAAGTAGTCTCTTACCAGTATTGGCCCTCTAGGCCTGCAAGATGACAAGGACCTACAGGCTCTACTTAAGGGGAGCCAGCTCCTGAAGGTGAAGTCCAGCTCATGGCGAAGAGAACGTTTCTACAAGCTGCAGGAGGACTGCAAGACCATCTGGCAAGAGTCTCGCAAGGTCATGAGGTCCCCAGAGTCTCAGCTGTGTGAGTGTTCTGGGCACACAGGAGGGGGAAGAAAGCAGAAGGGTGGGGTGGGGATCCATGGTGATCCATGGCTGCAGATGGGGGTCATGCATGCAGGCAGGACCAGAAATGAGGAAATTGCCTGGCTGGGATCAGAATAGGAGCTGGTTAAACCACTTTTAGGGAAATTGAGGCCCAAACTGGGTTGGAGGTAAGAATTGAGGAACAAGGACCACAAGTAGTAAAACTCTTTGGGGGTGGGGACACACAACCATGAGGATGGATGGGGATAGCCAGACTCAAATCAGGGAGGGAGCTGACAGGATTGTCTGAATTCACAAGCATCCACCCATGCAGATGTGGGAAGGAGGCTTGCTGGGTGAATTAGCATTGCAGGTGTGGTAGGCCAAAAGCCAGGCCCAAAGTCCAGAGGCAGATAAGGCACTTCCGGGTGTGAGGTGGAGTCACTGGAGATCCTCCCTGGGACTCGAGCCCAAAGGGGTTGGGATGGAGGGGGCTGGGGCATACAGAGACAGTCCTTGCCAGCGGTCCTCCTTGAAGAATATGGGCCTGAGGGCTTTCTGGAGATTCCAGAAAAGGCCCAGGAACTCAAGGCCAGGGCAGCAGATGGAGAGCCTGCTCTGCTATACCTTAGAGAGGAAGCTCTGCTTATATTTTGCCCTTTAATGCAGGAGTTCCCTAAAAAAGTTTGTTTGTTGTTTGGTTTTGTTTTTTGTTTTTTTTTAAATGGGGCAGTCCCATCTGGGGTGGCCCCTTGATTTGGTGGGAACATTTTGGACCAGTGGAATATGAATATGTTATCTCTGCACTGCCCACTATGGAAGCTACCAACTGCAAGAGGCTGTTCAGCCCTTGAAATGTGGCTGGTATGACTGAAAAAGTGAGGTTGACATTGTACTTTGGCTAATGTGTATTTAAATAGTGACAGGTACAGTTGACTATCAGTTGGACAATGCAGACAGGACCTTGCAGTCTGGGTTTCCCAAAACTGAGACCCCTGGCAAGCCCTTGACCCTTCATCTACTCGCCCTGGACTAGGGCTGCGGGGAGGCAGGGTGAACTGGCTGGCAGGTCTGTGGAAACAAGACCAGACACAGTGCCTGACCCAAGGTAGAGGAAATGCATAGCACAAAGAAGAAGCAGCTCAGTCCCAGGTATGTGTGTGTCCTGGGGGTGCCTGCTACCCAGGAGAGGATATGGCTGTGGCCTGTGGTGTGGCCCAGGTAAGGCAGGACAAGAGTAAGGCAGATGAGGAGAACCTGATGGGCCCTTGGGCTATGGGCTATGAACGCTTCTGAGAAGGCCCAGGCCAGGTCTGAAGAGATGAGGCTCCTAAATGTTCTCAGTCAACCACCCTGAGCCCCTACCCTGCCTCACTGTACAGGAGGAACCCCTGACCTTGCCTCTGTCTATGGCGCCAGACAGCCTCCTTCCCTAGGCTCCTGCCCTGATAGTGGGTTTCCTGTTAGATGCTGGCCAGGGGGACACAGTGGGAACAGGGATCTTAGGCTTGGAGTTCACCCCCTGCCAGTATGCATCCCGGCTCACCAGTGTATTCCTAGAGCTTGATGGTGGATGGATAAGGGGGCAGGGTGAGGAGCAGTAGACCCTGGCAGGAGCTCCCAGCTGGGCTGGGCAGGGTAAGAGCCTCACACCAGGACAATTGTGAGCAAAGGACAAAAAGTGCATTCCAAGCAGGAGACCCAGCGTGGGGTGGGGGACACATGTGAGTGGCTGGCTAAGGGCCTGTACCCGGAGGTCTGGGAGCCAGATGTGCTTGGGTACAGAGTGAAGTCTGAAGAGGCTTTCTTCCAGGTCAGAGACACTGAACTTCACCTCTGTCTCTTGGGTGAGCTTTAAGACAGTTGTCCTCAACTGCATTCTGCCTCACTGAAGGAGTGGAGCATCCCCCATTTCTCTTTGGCTCCGGGCCTTGTTCCCCAAAAGCCACCCCCATGCCCATGCTGACAGCTTCGCAGATGGACATGCTTTATCACAACAAGGGGAGCTGGACTTCTTATGGGGAGGTGAAAGCTCCAGGGCCCAGGCTTCCTGTTTCCATTCCCAGCTTAGAGCAGCTGCAGCTCCCCAGGGTAGGTCTAGGGGGGCCCAGAGGGATTAGACAGGGATATGCTCTGCACCCCAGATGGCCCAGGTCTCACGTATCCCACTCATGTGGACTTTTAGCCACAGCCTCTCTAGGACCAAGGACGGATGGATGAGGATGGCTCAGGATGGGGGTGGAGCAAGGCAGAGCCTGGATCCTGCTGCATAGCACTCATGAGCCTGGCTACTGAGGCTGGCACTGAGCCAGGCTCTGCAGGACGGTAGGGGGTGGGAGTGGTGGGGAGATAGGGTCTTGGCTCTCGCCACAGCCTGAGCTGTGACGGGAAGGCCCTCCCTCTGGCTGCTGTGGGCAGCACAATAGGATCTCTCAGATCCCTGAGGGGCTGCCTCCACTCTGCCTCTCAGGACTCCAAAGGGCAAGGCCTTCTTTCCTGCAGCCCTCTGGGGGGACTCCATGAAGTCAGCCCCCACAGACACACACTAGGCAAGGCCTTGTCCACGTTCTCATACAAGTACTGCTCCTTCTGGTTTTGGTCATCTGTCCCCAGACCCCAAGGCCACAGCTGACTGTGGGTGGGTCAGGAGAGGCACCTGGAACCTCTGGTGTTGTGGGAGGCACAGGCCCAATGTCCACTACAAGCAGGAGCCTACTTGCCTCATCTCTTCCTATCTCTGCCTAAAACCCTGCCCTCTCCTAGTCCTCCTGCAAGGGCTCTTTCCCCTCTACCACTGAGACAGCCAGCGAGCCTGGGGTCCTAGGCACGCTTGCTGCCCTAAGGTCTTTGTCTCTCCCCTCGGGCTTCCATTCTGCCCACTGTGGTTGTCTCATGCTCTGTCTCCACCTCACTCCTTGGCCTCCCCTTCCTCTTTGTCACTCCCCCCCCGACACCCCCCCCTCACCCGTCTGCCTGCATCACAGACTCAAGGCTTAAGCTCTGGGCTGAGCTGTGTCTCTACTCTGTGCCCCCTCCACTATGGGCTTGCCCATGTCAAGGGCAGAGATGCCCTGTGAGGATGCCCTTCCCCCTCCCTCACTGCCCCCTTCTTGCAGTCTCCATTGAGGACATCCAGGAGGTGCGCATGGGGCACCACACAGAGGGCCTGGAGAAGTTTGCCCGGGATGTACCCGAGGACCGGTGCTTCTCCATCATCTTCAAGGACCAGCGCAACACACTTGACCTCATCGCCCCATCTCCAGTCGACGCCCAGCACTGGGTGCTGGGTCTGCGCAAGATTATCCACCACTCAGGCTCCATGAACCAGCAGCAGAAGCTGCAGCAGTATCCTCTTGGTCGGCCTGTGAACAGCACATAATTGTCTCATGGGCTTCTGAATTTGGAAGCTGGCTTAATCACTTTGGGTTGCTATAACTAAATACTGTAGCCCAGTGGTGGTGAACCTGTGACCCATGCCCCACAGTGAGCTGTTTATCATTGAAAGTTCTAACAGATCCACCACCACTGCCTTAGACTAAGTGACTGATACAAGAGAAATGTATTTTCTTATTCTCACCCTGAAGGCTGGACTTCCAAGATCAGCGTATCTGTGGTGAGAGCCTGGTGAGGACCCTTTTCCCGGCCTGCTGGTGGCTTGCCTTCTTGCATCCTTGCATGGCAGAAAGAGTGGCAAAGCTTTCTGGCATCTCTCTTATAAAGGTGCAGTTCCGTCATGATGGCCACACTCTCGTGACCTTATTTAAACAAGTTACCTCCCATGGCCCCATCTCTAAGTGCACTCCAAGCATTGGAAGTTCAGGCTACAGCATGTATACTCTGGGGAGATACAGTTCAGTGTCCAGCAGAAAGGAGACGGGAGGTCCACAGGCCCATCCTCACTCTGACCCAAGCCAGCAGCTCGGCAGCTCTGAGTCTCCCCAGGCCCCACTCTGAACAGCATGGAGATCGGAGTCTGGGGCTGCTGATGGGAGCCCCTTGCTTCTGTGGAAGACCAAGTATAGGACACTGTGGCCATGTTTCTGGAGCTACTACATATTTTCCCTCTGGGAGTTAGAAGCCCATGGTACCTTTCTGTGTCATTCTTGGGGGAGCAATCATGTTTCCCTGCACTTAGTTTTCAAGAAAGCCTATGGGCTTAAAACAAAATACTAGGATTGAGGATATAGCGCAGCAGCGTAAGCGCCTACTGAGCAAGCTCAAGGTCTCAAGTTCAATTCCTGGTACCACCAAAAAAAAAAAAAAAAAAAGAAGAAGATGCTTTCTAAAAACAAAGTACCTTCAAAATCTAGTTGTGCAGCCACACATACTAGTCTATAATTCAAAGTTCAGGCTTGTGTCTCATATGGATGAGGGTGGAATCAGGTCCAATGCCCTGTTTAGTGACAATTTTATTGAGATATAATTTATGTACTACACAATGAACCCATTTAGAGTCTTGAATTTGATTCTGTGCTTTTTAGTGTATTTAGGGAGTTGTGCAACCAGTCCCAGAATCATTTTCATCACGCTCAATAGAAACCTTCCTTTCGGTAGGATTCCTATTTCCCCTCAACCTAAGCCCCAGATGACCCTGATGTATTTTCACTTCTGTCTACTTCCCTATTCTGGACATGGTGTGAAAGTGGAGCCACGCCGTCTGCTGACACTGGCTTCTCTCACGCAGCATGTTTTCAACATTCACATTGTAGTGTGAATTCATACTTCATTCTTTTTTTTTTAATTCCTTTTACTTGCCTGGTACTATTCTATTCTTAGGCACTTGTCTCCTATCACATATCCACTCATCAGTGGATGGGCATTCGGGTTGTTCCCACTTTGGGACTCTAGCCTGCTGTGAACATGTGAGTGTAAGTCCTTGTGTGGACCTTTGTTTGTACTGGAGTTCATCCTAGTGGTAGAGTGCCAGGTCATACAGTAGCTCTGTGTATAGGCTTTTGAGGATCTGCTGAACTGTTTTCCAAAGACCTTGCATTCCTCTCAGCAATATGTGAAGGTTTCAGTTTTCACATTGGCACTTGTTGTTTGTGGTTTTGGGTCTCCTTTATCGGGCTGGAATGTTTTTATTGTGGTAGACTATGTGGTGTGTTGTAGGCTATTGTAGACTTGTGTGACTATGAAGTGGCTACCTTACTGTGGTTTTGATTTGCATTTCTTTGATAGTAAATGCTGTTGAGTATCTTTATATGCTTATTGCTTGATTGCTTATCTTCTTTGGAGAAATAGCTATTCAGATTCTTGGCTTATTTTTGTTGTTAGTATCTTTTTAAATGGATCTGTGGGGCTGGTGAGATGGCTCAGTAGTCTAAAGCACCTACTTAGAACAAGCTAAGCTAAGCAAAGCACAGGGACCGCGGTTCAGTCCCCAGCACCACATGCCAGCCAGTCCCGCCCCCTGGTGGGCTGAGCAGGCCACACACACACTAAATAAATAAATAAATAAAATTAAAAAAAAAATTAAATGGATCTGTGATGGGCGTGGTGGCACACATGACCGCCCAAAATCCCAGCACTCTGGGAGGCTGAGGCAAGAGGATCCTTGGGAATTGAGACCAGCCTAGGCTACAAAGTGAGCTCAAGGCCAGCCTGAACTTCGTAAGAAGACCCTGTCTCAAACAAACAACAACAAAACGAACAAAAAAGAATTATAGACTTTGCAAATAGTTTCTACCATTCTATGGATTCTCTTTTTCTTGATAGTACTGATGAAGTCTTATTTTACTTTTTTTTTCATCAGTGCTTTTTAAGTTTTTGGTTAGTTGGGGGTTTTTGTTTTGTTTTTGATAGGTTGGTTGGTTTTTGAAATAAGTTCTCACTGCACAGTCCAGGCTGGCCTCCAACTCATGGAAATCCTCTTATATCAGCTTCTTGAGCGCTGGCATTATAGGTGTGCACCTCAAGCTCAATGCATTGTGCTTTTTGTTGTATTTAATAAAGCTGCCTAATTCAAAGTCATGAATATTTAATCATATTTTCCTGTAGAATTGTACCATTTTCACTTTTACATTTAAGTCTCTGACATATATTTAGTACAGGATCTACAGGGTCTCACTACACAGATCAGACACAAGGATCCTCCTGTTTTCAGCCACACAAGCACTGGGATTACAGGTGCGCACTACCACGCCCAGTCTTAGTCACCGGTTCAGCACATCCTGGGGGCAGGGCCAGCACAGCACGCCAAGGATCGAATCCCAGGCCCTGTGCCTGCCTAAGCAGGTGTTTTAGTCCGCTGAGCTATCTGGGTGGCCCTCTCTGACCCATATTAAATTAATGTTCATATATTGTGTGAGGTAGGAGATCCAGCTTTTCTCTTTGCATGTAAATATATAGTCGTTCTGGTGCCACTGGTTGGAAAGATTATTCTTTTCTCATTGAATTGTTTTGGTAACCTTGTCAGAAATTAGCTGATGCAGGGGTTGGAGGTTCAATCCCTGGCCTGCTGTGCCGGCCCCACCCCCGAGGCATGCTGAAACACTGATTGAGAATGGGTGTGGTGGCACATGCCCATAATCCCAGCGTTTGAGAGGCTGAAAACAGGAGTATCACTACAAGTCTGATCTGTGTAAACCCTGTAATCCCTGTAGATACTGCACTAAATACAAAAAAAAAGAGAGAGAGAGAAAGAAAGAAGAAGGAAGGAAGGAAGGAAGGAAGGAAGGAAGGAAGGAAGGAAGAAAGAAAGAAAGAAAGAAAGAAAGAAAGAAAGAAAGAAAGAAAGAAAGAAAGAAAGAAAGAAGCTGACCAAAAACATGAGGGTTTATTCTGGACTGTGAATTATTTTCCATTTGTCTATGTTTCTCCTTATACCAGTACCACAATACTTTAGTTAATATAACTTTGAAAGCTACCATGAATTTTGAAATCAGAAAATGTGAGTCCCTGTTTTTCAAGGTTAATTTGACTACTCTAGGTTCCTTGATTTTTATTTTATTTATGTATTTATTTATTTATTTTGTGGCCAGCTCAACCAGCCCTGGGGGCAGGGCTTTCATGGCATGTGGCCCGGGATGGAACTGCCATCCCTGTGCTTGCCTAAGCAGGCATGTTAGCCCACTGAGCAGTCTCTCTGGCCCCAATTTTTTTTTTTTTTACATTCAAACCCCAGGCTTTTTGTTAAGATGTAAATGATGAAACTAAAAATATGTAAGTGAATACATTTAACACTAAGTTTCTATCCATCGTGAGTATGAAAATAGGAATGCAATCCTTTTGATTGTCAATCACAACAGAATCCCTTTTATTTTTCTCATATTGGGGATGACATCTTGTTAAGAGGACATTCTGCTGCAAGTTTTCACTGTGGAAGTCTGACTCAGCCCATCATAACCCTATTACCACATAGCTCTTTGTGATTATAAAAAGAAGGCTGAGGGAGAGTTTCTGCATTTCCGAAGGGTAAAGTACAGGTACAATAAATCCTTAATGGCAACTATTCAACTGTGAGTATAAAGTCATCTGCACAGACATTTATCCAGCAGGAGAAAGCTAGAGAACACTATCAGAGTCTTTTTTTTTTTTCAAACAGGCTCTCTCCATAGAGTGCCGTCTGAACTTGAATTCATGTAGCCCAGGCTGGCCTAGAATTCACTTTGATCCTTCTGCTTCAGCCTCCTGAGCGCTGAGATTACAGGCGTGGGCCACCACACCTAGCTCGTTATCCGGATTTTTAAAAAAGCGATGCGAGTCACTTGAATTTCCATACGAATTCTTGGGTCAGTTTGTCAGTGTGTCAGTAAAGTCAGCAGGATTTTGATAGGGATTGTAAATCAATTAGGAGAGTATTTCCAGCATCCCAATATCAAATCTTCAGATCCATGACCATGGACATCTCCTCTTTTATTAGCATGTTCTTTCATTTATTTAAACACTTTTGAGAGTTTAACTTTTGTACTTTAAATGGAAGACCAAGTGATCTGATTTATTTTGATACTTTTGTAAGTAGCACTGTTAATTCTGCTTTCAGCCTGTTCATTGCTAGTGTACATCAGCTCATGTTGAGCCCTATGAGTCACTGTTGCGGAGTGCTTTTGAGCACTCAGAAAGCTCCTGAGTGGTTATTTCTCAAGATCACACCTGCCTGGTTTGGGGCTTTTTTCAAAGGCCGATGCTGTGGCCTTTTTGTCACGGCCACTCCTCCTGCACAGCCCTGTTCTTGGTCAGTCTTGTGCTCTGTGCAGGGTCCTGCTGCACACATTTTGAGCTCATGAAGCCGTCGCTCCTGCTGAATGGACTTAAACAGGGGAAATCGGGCTTGACTGGGGCACTAAGAACTAGATTGCTTCACCTAGTATTTTGCCATAATTATTTTTTCCATACTTATGTAAATTTTTGTACATAAAATTTGGAAGGTATGACTGTATCAGACTGAAATTGTAAAGATCCACAACACCCACCTCCTCCAGAGGCTGCTGATATTTGCATCTCCCCAGATCTCTTTTTCTGCCTTTCAATTTATCTACTGATGCTTTTGCCAGAACATAAAGGAGCTAATACACTGAAATTCGTTTCCTATTTAACACTGTATCCTAATCATTTCCTTGTGTTAGTATGGTCTCCGTAAACACTGTAGCAACTATAATTTTCCGTCAGGTACATACTCTATAATCTGTAAGTCTGTTCTTGTAATGTTAAATTTTGCGGGGGAGGTTTTGGGGTTTTTTTGTTTTCTGCGGAATCAGGGATTGAACTCAGACCCTTGCGCTTGCCAGGGAAGCGCTTAGTCCACTGAGCCATCTCCCCGGCCCCGTAAATTTTTATTCCAATGTTTTGTTACTCTAACACTGCCAAGAACTATATTCATAAAGTCTTTCAGTATTTAGGAACATCTCCTTACAAATAGATTCTTGGAAGTGGAATTAAATGAAACAAATATTATTTTAGTCCTTTTTTATTATTATGATCAAATATCTGAGGCAGACTAACTTTATAAAGAAAGGTCTATTTCGCTCACAGTTCTGGAGATTCAAACTCAGTCCTAGGATGTGTCATAGCTAGTGGCAGCAGGACGTGTGGGAGACCAGCAGACAGGAGCCAGAGCGAGGCTGGGGTCTGCAACCCCCTGCACGAGCACACTGTAATTGGCCTAAGAGCCTCCTACAAGGAGCACCACCACACAGGCCTGTCAAGTACTGCACACCTGGGCCCTGAGGGTGAACCACATCCCAAGCATAGCAATGGCTTAAAGCTGTAACCAGATGTCTTGCCTAAAATGTGCCTGTCCACCTTTCCAAGTATTTGAAGAGTGTCTGCTTTTACTGCACCTTCACTGCCACTGAATAGTGTACCTTGATGTTGGCAAAGGGTCAATTTATATTTCATCATTTAGTTAGTAGGACCCTCATATTTCTTCCTTCTTCATTACTTCTTCTAAACCTTCGCTGCAAGTGTTTCCCTCACTCTGCCACATGGATGGCTTTGTCTTTCCTTTACTTGCTCCACAGATTTTTTTTTAAGTTTCTGGATAGTATCTATCATGCTGTTTTCTTTGTGATTTCTTAAAACCTACGGCCAGTTTTTCTACACTATTCATGAGGTTTCATTATCTTTTTGTATCTCTGAAGATTGTATGTGGAGTTTCCCCTTGTCTAGTTTCTCTAGGCTAAGTCTGAAAGGAAGGGCAAGGAAGAGGTGGGAGCTGAAAGGTCTGTGCATGACTACTTGATCCACGCTTTGCTGTTGTGTGTCATGTTTCCCTCCTCAGATCAGTATCTGAAAATTTTCCATTTCCCACAATGAAGTGTTACGAGCTTTAGTCCAGGTGGCTAATAACAAAAACCAAAATGACATACGTTGCAATATTAGTCATAGTTACAGCA
>NW_004524647.1:2424235-2476107 GCF_000260255.1 Octodon degus
AAAAAAAAAAAAAAAAAAAAAAAAAAGTTGGAAGATTTCAAAATCATCGAGTAGAAAGTCTTTGGCAGGATGTAACCTTTTCCTTATCTCCAGAGGCCACCAAGGTGGATGTGCAATTATGAGATGGGCCTGCAGGGGGCAGTATCTCCAAGTATTTCAGCTTGAACATCACTCTAGGTGGACTATGTGGGTACCAGGGCTCCTGGATACTTTCCTTAGTTCTTGCCCAGCTGGATTCACTCCTGCTTGCGAAAAGCTGACAAAAACAAGGACAACAAGATGAGCTTCAAGGAGCTGCAGAACTTCTTAAAGGAGCTCAACATCCAAGTGGATGACAGCTATGCCCGGAAGATCTTCAGGGTGAGGCTGGGTCTGTGTGTCAGTGGAGCCCCGATCCTGCCGCTGGCCACTTCTGAGCCCTGCCCACCTGGCTGTGTTGGCTTTGCAGGAATGTGACCACTCCCACACAGATTCCCTGGAAGACGAGGAGATTGAGGTCTTCTATAAAATGCTGACCCAGCGAGTGGAGATCGACTCCGCCTTCGCAGAGGCTTCGGGCTCAGGGGAGACCCTGTCAGTGGATCAGCTAGTGACATTCTTGAAGCACCAACAGAGGGAGGAGGGGGCAGGGCCTGCACTGGCCTTGTCCCTCATCGAGCGCTATGAACCCAGTGAGACTGGTGAGGGCCTGGTGGTCCCAGGGCCACATGGCTGGGAGAACCTGAGGATACTGCAGCCAGAGAGATGGGGTACCAGCCCCAGGGCCCCTGGGCAGTGCTCACCTGGCCTGGTAAAGCAGGCAAATGGGAGACAGGACTCCAATGCCGCTGCTCCTCCCTGGAGCTCAGTTTTGCTCTTGTCCCTCTTTCAGAGGACCTTGAGGGCCCCTCCCCAAGAAATAGGAAAAGAGGTGGCTGGAGAAGCCACACTGTTCCTCCCTTCCTTGAGTCATTCTGGGCCTAGCTTTGAAAGGTGACAGAACAGAAAAGGTGGAGCCTCGCCGTAGATGGGGTTCCCATCTAGGGCCACAGAGAAGGAGATAAGAACCTGCTTGCCGAGGCCTTTCAGTGTGAGGACACAAGAGGAGGAGGGGCCTCACTCTGGGGAAACCATGGTCTGACTGGGTACAGACTTCTTCCCAGAGCTATTGAGAACCAGCTGGGGAGGGCAGGCAGAGGGAGGAGAAGGACCCTGCTTCTGGAGTGGCAGCCAGCGGTGACCAGCCGTGGGCACCTCCTCCCTCCCAGCCAAGGCGCAGCGCCAGATGACCAAGGATGGCTTCCTCATGTACCTGCTGTCAGCTGACGGCAATGCCTTCGATCTGGTGCACCGGCGAGTCTATCAGGACATGAGCCAGCCGCTCAGTCACTACCTGGTGTCCTCCTCACACAACACCTATCTGCTGGAAGACCAGCTCACTGGGCCCAGCAGCACTGAAGCCTACATCCGGTGAGCTCCAAGGAAGTCTTGGGATGGGAGCTTTGGTGGGACCCAGGCCAGGATCTGGATGGTCCTAGCTGCACCCCTTCTCGCAGGGCACTGTGCAAAGGCTGCCGCTGCTTGGAGCTTGACTGCTGGGATGGGCCCAACCAGGAGCCCATCATCTACCATGGCTACACTTTTACTTCCAAGATCCTCTTCTGTGACGTGCTCAGGGCCATTCGGGACTATGCCTTCAAGGTGGGCATGCTTCTGATGGCGGGGAGGGGATGCCAGGGAGCTAGCCCTCCTAACCTGCCCTTGGGCTTGCAGGCCTCCCCCTACCCAGTCATCCTGTCCCTGGAGAACCATTGCAGTCTGGAGCAGCAGCACGTGATGGCACGACACTTGCGTGCCATCCTGGGGCCCATGCTGCTGGACCGGCCACTGGATGGAGTTACCAGTAACCTGCCTTCCCCAGAGGTATGGGGAGGGGGTGCCTCTAAAGAGGGCAGGAGGCTTTCTGGGAGGTTGTGTGGGCCCTGACAGTTGCCCCTCCATTCCCAGCAACTGAAGGGGAAGATCCTGCTGAAGGGGAAGAAGTTTGGGGGTCTGCTGCCCCCTGAAGGGGAAAATGGCCCTGAGGCCACTGTGTCAGATGAAGATGAGGCTGCTGAGATGGAGGATGAGGCCGTGAGGAGTCGGGTGCAGCACAAGCCCAAGGTTCAAGGGGGAGCTGTAGGGGTGGAGCAGACCCAGGGCCTTCCCCACATTTATGGGGCATTTGCCTTGCTCAGTTCTCTGTGGCTGCCATTCAGACCCTCTGCCCCTTCTCTCTGTCTCCCACTGTCTCTCTGTGTCTGGGTTTCTGGCTCTCAGTGCCCACCCTGCCCAACCCTTGGCTCTAACCTGGGCCTCCCCACGGCCCCCAGGAGGACAAGCTCAGGCTGGTGCAGGAGCTCTCTGACTTGGTCATTTACTGCAAGAGTGTCCATTTTGGGGGCTTCTCCGATGCTGGCCCCTCCAGGCAGGCTTTTTATGAGATGGTGTCCTTCTCTGAGAACCGTGCTCTCCGAATGCTACAAGAGTCGGGTGAGTCCCTCCCTGCATGCAGAAGGTGCCACACACCTCATGGCCATGTGGGCTGACCAAGGCTAGTCCTGGCCTCTCCCTGCTCTGTAAGCCCCACTGCTGACTAGTTCACACTTCCCTTCAGGAAACAGCTTTGTCCGCCACAATGTGGGCCACCTGAGCAGGATCTATCCAGCTGGATGGAGAACAGATTCCTCCAACTATAGCCCTGTGGAGATGTGGAATGGAGGCTGCCAGATTGGTATGGGTTAGCTGGGGCTCAAGGAGCCAGGATGAGGCTTCAGTCCTGAGGCCAGACTTGGAGCCTTGAAATAGGGGGTCTGGGGACCCAACCAGAATCAGATGCAGGAGTGTATGGAACGGGTAAACTGTTTGGAAATACCTGCCTACCAGCCAGCCAGTGTCTGAAAATGCAGAGTTAGCACACTGGTCTTTGAATTTTGCCACCAGAAGTGGTATGCATGATTGATGTGGTGGGTCAAGTTAAGGTAGAAAGAGAGCAATGGTCATTGAGTGCTATTGGATTCTGCTTCCAACTCACCAAGGGGCCCTAGGCTTTGGTGTGCCCCGTGCAGGCTAGGTGTAGGACCCCAAAGCCAGCCCATAGTCCATGACTCTCTGTCTTGCCTGTAGTGGCCCTCAACTTCCAGACACCCGGGCCAGAGATGGATGTGTACCAGGGCCGCTTCCAGGACAATGGAGGCTGTGGATATGTGCTGAAGCCCGATTTCCTGAGAGACCTCAACACTCCCTTTAATGCACGTTCTCTGACTCCAGGACCCTGGTTGGCTCCAAAGAAGCTAAATGTGAAGGTACGGCCAGATCCAGGAGGGATAGGTACCCTTCTACCCCTCTGCCATTCCTGAATCCTTAATCATCCACCACCTTTCCTCAGATCATCTCAGGGCAGCAGCTGCCAAAAGTCAATAAGAGCAAGAACTCAATAGTGGACCCCAAGGTGACAGTGGAAATCCACGGGGTGAGCCAGGACATGGCCAGTCGCCAGACTGCTGTAATCACTAATAACGGTACGGGCTGGGCCGGGCTGGGCTAGCCTAGCTCCTGGAGCTGATATCCAAGTTGTTGATACATAATTCCTGTCCCTGCAGGTTTCAACCCACGGTGGAACACAGAGTTTGAATTTGAGGTGGTTGTGCCTGAGCTTGCCCTGGTCCGCTTTGTTGTGGAGGACTACGATGCCTCCTCCAAGAATGATTTCATTGGCCAGAGCACCATCCCCTGGCACAGCCTCAAGCAGGGTGAGTGTCTATAGGGTGTGGGGATGGCCAGCACTGGAGAGACAGGGCCTGGCTTCTTTAGGGCTGGAATTGGCCATGCCTTGGCACAGACTCCTTGAGTAACTAGAACTTTCCTCCATACCCATCTGTCTGCCAGGATACCGCCACATCCATCTCTTATCCAAGAATGGAGACCAGCATCCATCTGCCACCCTCTTTGTGAAGATCACACTGCAGGACTAAGGCTTGGGGTGTTCGGTGGGGTCTGCTGTGAGTGGACTAGGCCCTGTGTCCACACCTAGAGCCAGGGCAAGTGTGGCCACTCCAACATCAGACACTGAGCCAGGGGCCCCGGAACTGCCTTTAGCTCTAACATTGTCAATGCTGCTGCCTCTGTATGGTCCTGGGAGCTGGCACAGTACCTGCGACTGTCCTTAATTCTATTAAGAACAACACTGCAGCCCTTGGCACCCTTTGGCCAGCCTTAGGTGGAGACTTTTTTAAAGAATCACATTGAAAGTAAGCCTGGTGATCTCTTTACCTGGACACAGAAAGTCCCCTGGGAAGTACATGTGTGTCCCTTCCTCTTGTTTGTGGGGGTTGTCTGGAGAGAGCAGCAAGAAGCAAACCCCTCTGTGGAGGACACAGCCTGCAGGGTCACAGAACCTTGTTTCCTGGGAGGGGAGCCCACCAAGCGATTGGGCTTGAAGGCACATGTACCACGCCTGGTGCAGCCACCAGCATTTATTGACAAGGAGGACAGGAGCCCCAAGGGGAGTGGGAGCAAGCTCCTTCCACGGCTCAGAAGAAACCCAGCTTCTTCTTCTCCTGCTGCTGCTTCCACTTGGCCATGCTGTAGAACTCTTCCTTGGATTTCCCAAAGATATCTTGGAAGTCAGAATCTGAGAGATAGAACTGGAGGGTGGGGAGGGAGTGCAGTTAGGAAAGAGGGTCACTGCAGCCCAGAGTTCTGTCCCACCCAGAGGACTCATCGGGGCACCATACGGCCCTGCACCTGTCTGCCCATCATCTAGCTAGAGCACATCTCCAAGGCCACCCCTCCAGTGCAGTTCTAGATGTACGGGTGCTGGGGTGGTGAATGGCAGGGTCTGGGTGCTCACCTCCCTGCGGGCGGGGTCCACACCCTGCGGCAAGTCGGCAGCATCCTTGTGCATCAGCTGTTCCCTGGGCAGATTCCCGCTGACTGCTGAACAGGTGTCACTGACACAGGTGCTGGCACTTGTCCTGGTGCTGGTGACTGTGGCATTCATGCTGGGGTCCAGCTCCAGCTCCTTCTGTGAACTGTCCTGGGAGCCCTTGAGGGCTGAGGGACCTGTCCCATTGCCCGGCTGCTGGGATGGCTGAAAGTTGTTGACTTCCTGCCCAGAGAAGGGCCTCAGGCTGGGGTAGAAGGGTTACAGGCAGCCCACAAAGAAGCCACGCTAACACGCTGAACACCCTGGCCTCTTGCCCCCAACTACAGCCCTGCTGCCTACTATTGCCTTACCCCTGCCACTGTCCACCATCATCCATGCCACCTGAGCCCAGGCCACTGTGGGGAACTCCAGGGGCCCCATGCTCACCACAGTTATCTCAGAGATAGCAGACCCTGATCCCAGGCTGCCCTCCATCACTTCTTTGTAGGACTGGTTGTTCTGGGAGTGAAAATCAGGCTGGAGCAGGAGCAGACCCAGGAGGGCTGAAGGAAACTAGGTCTCCCTTGTATGTGCTGGAGGCCCTTGACCAGAGCAGTACTCCCTCCCCGAATTAGAGTGGGGCTGGATATTTCAGGCCACACTCACCATCCACTTGTAGGGGTCCCAAGCGAAAAACCATCCTGTGAAGGTGGGAGGCTCATGGCCCTGCTTGACCAGCACGATGGGTGTGGCCAGGCTCCTCCCTGCCAGGTGAGTCTTCAGGTACTCCCGGCCCCAGGTCACCGCCTCCTTCTTCCACTCACCTGCAGCTTCTCCAAGCCAAAGGAAGACCTGGGCCACAGAGGGGGCCTAGCCTTGGGCAGGTAGACTGGCTTCCTGGAGCCACCCACCTCATCCCACTTGCCTATCTTTCTGATGGCCTCAGACCTTGTATGCACATCTCTGGTCAATCAGATACACCCAACAAGCTCCCATACAAAGAATGTCACAGGCATGCAAGCAGCAGCACACAAAGCTTTACCTAGCACCCATCATGTGCCAGGCACTGGGGATTCAACAGCAAAGACAGGCCACATCCTTGCCCCTGTACAGCTTTCATGAAGGAACAAACTACATTTGTCTAGGGAGAAAGCAAAGAAGTAACAATCCCTGAGGCAGTGGGGTGCCTGGCCTGCTCAGAGCACAGTGAGAGAGCTGCAGAGGTTGCAGCAGGAGCAAGGGGAAAGGAGGAAACTGGGGCTGGTTGGGTCAGCCGGGGCCCTAGCAAGGGCATTGGTTTTTCTCTGCGAGATGAGAGCCCATAGCCTCATCACTAGCTCGGTGCTGCAGACACCCCCCACACGGATGCACTGACACACAGACACAATCATCTGCTGCTGTACAGCTGGACACAGTCCTTCACTATTGTCAAACATTGTGCTACATACACAAGCAATCACACTTGATTAGCAGCCACATGCAGCCAGCCAGTAATAGCACTGAGGGTCACACAGAAATATCCGCAGGACCGATGTGTCACAAAGTGCCTGCCTGGCAAGTGCAAGGTCCTGAGTTCAATTCTCAGTACAAAAAAAAAAGATACAAACTCCGTCATACCCACAGCTGGTCACATGGTGTCCCCTGTCCCACAGTCTCACCAGTTCTAACTCATCTGCCAGGTCTGGTCACAGCACTCACTGTGGTCATCTCACACACAGCCATATACGCAAAGGCAAATGCACACTCCCAGGATCATACACTGATACGTGGCCAGTGTTCCTGTTCCTCTGGACTGGGTCACAGTGGCCCTCCTCAGCCCAGGACAGGGGAGCAGTTTTTCTGGGGTCATTCCACTTGCACTCACGTGACACTGACAGGATCAGCCACAAGCATGCAGTCACCCACATACAATCCGAGGGCACACAGTTTACACATTTGGTCACAACCACATGAGTTCCAACTTGGCATCCTCGTGTCCTAGAGTCTCACTGCTGTCACACAGTGATACAGACTTGTCCATGTCCACAGCCACAAAGTAGGTCATGGTGCTACACGCAGTGCCAGTCTTACATGCAGAACCAGGTGGCCAAACACTCGCCCACAGTTGGACAAATAGAGACACACACCCTGCCACACGCCAGCCAGCCAAGAGTCCCTGAATTTACCTCCTGCCAAGTGTCCAGTAGTATGATGTCATGCTTGTCTAGGTCTTCTTGGCTGAAGAACACCACTTCTGTGAGGACCAAGCAGCCCATCTGGCTGGAGCACTCAAACAGTCGCGGCTGGAAGCTGGAGGCCTCCTCAGGGAGCCTGGCCAGCAAAATGGCGAGGAAAGTGAGGAGCACTGTTCCTCTGGACTGGGTCACAGTGGCCCTCCTCAGCCCAGGACAGGGGAGCAGTTTTTCTGGGGTCTGAGCTCTACCCGCCCCGTAGTCCCTCCAGGAGCACCTGCTCATCTCTGGGTTTAGGGTCCCTTTCTGCCAGTGGACAAAGCTGATCTGGTGCTCTGTCTGACCTTAAGCAGCTGTGACACAAGCTGCCCTGTGACATTTCCCACAACTGGCTTTAGGAAAGAAGGTCCCTGATTCAGTGGGTGGGGCGCGAGTCAGGATGGGAGGGTCCCCTGGACATTCTAACAGGGAACTGACTTGAGGTCCAGGGTGGAAGGAAGAAAGCTAGACTGAGTGAGGAGATGGTGGGACTGAGCTCAGGAGGCCTGGGGAGGAGTGTGATGCAAAGACTTTAGCCTCACAGACATCAAGCGTGCCTGAGACACAGTTCCCACAGGCCCTGGTACTTTGCTCAGAGCAGTGACAATGCAGGGAGTGGATTCTGCCAGCAGAGGGCACCATTGGGCCGCTTGCCTAAGTTTCCTGATCCTTGTTACCCAGGATGAAGTGTGGGCTCCTAAATCCTGGAGGTGGAGTCCTCAGGTCATTGTATCTCTCCGGCCCTCCACACAACCCTAATTAGTTACCCACACTCTTTGAGCCTCAGTTCCTCCACTGTAAAAACACCTTCTTCCCTATCCTGTTACCTCTTGCTGGCGTAGGGGGCCCGGCCTCCTAGCACCTCCCAGAAGTAGGGAGGCTCCTGACCCTCCAGAACAGTTTCCTTGTTATTTCCGGAGACGACATTGACCACCATCCGTGCCATCTCACGCTGGTCACCATTACAGCCCTGGCAAACACAGAGGGAGAAGCCCTGCAGGGGGCACACTTTTTACCTCCATCCTCCTGAGCCACAGGAGGCCTAAGCTGATGGTGGGGTATGTACAATCAGGGGTTCTCTTCCCCTCCACCCCTCAGTGTTCCCTGCTGATCAGAGTCACAGGATCTTGGAAGCCTCTCTGGGTCCAGAGCATGGGCAGGACTCCCACTGGTGGTTAATTATGGTTTATGCCAGAGATCAGAGTCAATTCCAGCAAAGTGGCCTAGGCTTCCCCTCTCTTCCCAAGAGACTTGGAAGGACTATGCCTGATATTCAAGGCAAGAAGTCAGTGAGGCAGCTTGTGCCAACCCTAGAGTACTCCCACGTCCACCTGTCACTTTCCTCCTTTAATTAACTGGCCTATCTTGGGTTGAACTAGAAGCCTGCATCAGGTAGAAGTAGACCCATCCCAATCTGACACCACTGTCCTAACTGTAAGTCAGGTAGCCAGTGCCTCATGTACCTTCCCAAACCAGAAGTAGCAGGCATCAGCTGTGACCAGCAAGAACACGTCACTAGAACTGAGGGATGAGGCTCGGGCCGGCACCTCAAAGGTCCTGGTGTTGTGGCTCTCGGTGCCCTGTACATGGAAGAGCCTCGTGCCTGGTGCTGACTGCCCCCTCTGGTTGTCTCCAGTGATCTCCTAGAAGAAAGCTAGGTCTTAGGGTGAGGCAAGGGTTCCTGGGGGCTACCTCCCCATCCCATGAGAACCACACTCAGAGATCAGGCCACCGTTGGCCTCTGGATTCTTTCTAAATGGACCCTCACCACATCTCTGAGAGGTCAGGATGTTAGCTCAGGCCTTAAAGGTAGAACATGTGACCCCTTTTTGGCTCAATTTCCTGGCCCATGCTCTTGCCTGATGCCTAGCCTTGAAACTAGGAGAAGAAACTCAGGTGGGGTTACCCTTGAAGCTTCTGGGTCTGGGACAAGCACCAGGGTCTGGAAAGCTAGCTCCAGGCCTGAAGAGAAGGTACTTAGCAAATAGATAGAAGGCCACAGACGCATGGAAGACTGGTGAAGCAGTTGCCACAGTGGTAGAGTGGTCCTTACCTGGAAGACCACCAGCTGACCCTGAAAGATGGCAAGGAAGTGGGGAGGCTCGCTGCCCATGGTCACATGCACCTGCACCAGGGCTCCCTGGTACACGAGGTCCAGCTCCTCAGCATTGCAGATCAGGGCCTTGGTCTCATCTGTGGTGGCCTGGTGGCCCTGTGGGAGTTCAGGGGTGATGGTCTGGTACAGTGTATAGTCCCCTTCCTTCTCAGATCCCAGCTCTTGGACTTTAAGGTATGCACCATGCCCTCAGGTGAGCACACCTGCCACAGGTACAAGATGTACTGGACACGGCCCAGCTTCTGGTATGTGTAGAGGACAAGGTAGCAGCTGCCTGCGCTCAGCTGGCCATGATGCTTGGGGTCCACGGGCTGCCTCGCTAGGTTCTGGATGCGCCACATCTGAGGAATAGAGGACCAGTGGGAACAAGTATCTGCTCTACCTGGCCTAGCCTGCCAGCACACACCAGTCAGAAGCTCTCCTTGGCCTCTTAGACACCCTTTATCTGTGTGGGCATCCACACAGTGCTCTCCTCCTGCTTTGTGCCAGATCTTCAGGTGACCCTCTCCCCAGGGACCCCATATCTCTGCTGCCTGCTTTCAAGTAGGAAGACCCTGAGTTTGTGGGCGCTACTTGGGTAGACAAGTGGTGAGGGTTCTGGAGGCTGTAAGATGGCCCACCCCTTGCCCAACATCCACTCCCTATCCTGACCCCACCAGCCCTTGTCCCTGCCCTGGAGAGGGGCAGAGAGATCCAGGCTCACTGCTCTGGCAGGGCAACAGGAGTATGGCTGGAAGCAAGGCCTCGGGGCTCTGGGGAAAATTCCCTTTTTTTTCTTTTAAGTCTCATCTTTTAATTTTATTTATTTATTTATTTATTTTATGTCCTTGGTATGTAGCTCAGATTCATAGTGATCCTCCTTTGCAGCCTCCCGAGTCCTGGGATTACAGGCATGCATCCCCATGCGATCTCAGTGGCCAGCTCAGCATGCCCTGCAGCAGAGACACACAGCGTGTGGTGCTGAGGACCAAACCCAGGTCCCTGTGCTTGCCCAGGCAGGTGGTTCATCTGTGGAGCTACCTCACCAGCCCTCAAATATCACTTTTTTTAAAGCAAAGTTTGCTTAGAAATTTGAAATGCAATCACTCCCTCACATTTGTCGGTGTAGCTTCTTGTTCCTGTGCGGAGCCACACATGAGTTTTGGAGCCTGCAGCCCTCAACCACTTCCCTAGTCTATGCAGGCTGGCAGTGAGACCATCCTATGCTTCCGTTTTCCCTCTCTGCAAAGGGGGGATCACAATGCGCACCGCACGGTACCTCAGCAGGCGGGACACAATGCCTCCGCGTCACCCTTCAGCCACATGAAGCCTGAGCGCTGCTCGAGGGAACCTCTCCTGGTAAGGGCATCTGCAGCCCTGACACTATTAGAAGAGGCCAACTCCAACAACATGCTCACAAGAGGGGCAGTTAGCTGGCAGGGAGGCCTCTTGGCTTGGCCTCCTTCAGCCTGCCAAACCTTTGCCTTCTAGCCTGGAGCTTCCCTTACTTTCCATTTCCTGCCACTTTTGCCAGCTGTCCTGTCTCTCCTGAGCCCCCTCATTCCTCTCTGTATACCCCTCACCTCTCCTTGCCTTCCTCCACCCTATCTCTTCTACCCTCTCTATCTTTTCTCGTCCTGCTGCCTTCCCATCTCCTTACCCATCTACTCCAACTGCACCTTCCTCTCTCCCTGCATTTACCCCTTGCTCTTTCTCTTCTTCCTCTCTAGGCTGCTTTGTTCATACCACCTCCATCCATCCATACAAGGGCAAAGGTGGGAGGATATATAAGGGCAAATGCGGAAGGAAGCTCCAACCTTGATTTAACTTGAGAAATGGGGCCCAGCAACCCTGTTCCCATCATCTGAGAGCCTCCCTGTAGCAGTCCTGCAGCCAGATACAACCTGGCCTCACTTTATGGAGTTATGGTCTCACTTTATGGGACTCAGCTTCTGTCCCTATTTTATGGATTTTAAAACATAGGCCTTACAGAATTAAGGGCTCTCTCCACAGATCCACCAACAAACCAGTGTACAGCTTTGTACAGAATGGAGACTGAGCGTGGACCCCAATCTCTGCAGCTTCCAAACATGAGAACCATGTGAATGGTTGACAGTTTAGGACAGATTGTGTGCAGGCACCTGACTTGGAGGTTATGTGCTGGTGTGATCCTGTGGGTGAGCAGTTGTGTGTGACTGTGATCACACACGATAGAGTATGCAATTTCATGTTTGCAGTTGTACAGCTGGGTTGTGACTGCACAGTTACAAGGTCTGTGTCCACACTATCGTGTATGCACTTGCCATACATATAACAGGGCACAGTTAGTGTCCAAGTGTTACACTGTGCTGGTATCTATGACTGTTATGAGTGAGCAGTCCTGGCTCTAAATGATTAGGCACGACTGGCTATAAGCTAGCTGTAAGGGACTGTGAGTCCATGGACATGCGTCGCTAGATGTCCCCCAGTGTGTGGAAGTGCATGTGGTGGGTGTACCTAGGTCACACAGCACAGCTACCATGCCTGCTTACCCTGTGTACATGTCTCTCCCTGCTAGGCCATTGCCCCTCACCTCCACCTTCCCAGAGCCGTCGTCTACCATCCTGAGCTGGGCTGCTAGTTCAGGCTGGTTGTGTAGCTTCCCCACATCCAGCTTGACTTGAATCCGTGTACCTGAAGGTGGTGCAGAGATGTTAGGGTGCTCTCAGCTCGTCTGTGGTCCCGCCCCTTCTTCACCTTCCCTCTGACTCAGGGACCCACCCACTCGGTCTCCAGGTCCCTAGCCACGCCCCTTCACTCGCCCGTAGGGTCTGTCCCAGCCAAGCTCCGCCCGGCCCCATTCATTCACCCACCCAACCTGCAGCACCTAGGATTCCTGCCAGGCCCCGCCCCGCCTTGCCTCGGCTCCGCCCCTAAGTCAATCCCCGCCCACCTCGCGCAGTCCCTTATGCTCACCTGACCCGCCAGGCTTTTTCCTGCCCAGATCTTTAAACCATGTCCGGAAGAGTTGCTTGAACGCAACGGACTCAGCGCTATCGTTCACCACTTCCACGTTCGTGTAGGTAGGGTAGCCCTTGGCCCTGATGAAGCCCTGGGACAGGGCTCTTGTCAGACCTGCAGCCCTAGGGCTGTCCCTTTTGCTGTCCTTGGGGACTTCCCATTCAGACAGCCAAGCTCGGAGAAATGTTAATTAACCAAGCTCAATTCCCACTTAACTAGCGGAGGCTGCCACTACTGACTTCTCTAAGGTCCCTGAGCACCCCTGTAGCCTCTAGCTCAGGGAGGAGCCGACTATGACAATCCTCGCAGACCCTGACCAGAGCCCGCTCAGCAAGCCACCTCTGAAAAGGAGGGTGCCCTACCGCAGGCTCCCCCTGTGGATATGGTGTCCCAGGTGCCCCCTGGCAGGATTATCCATTTCTATCCCTAGGCCTGGACTCCCTCCCCTCTGAGACCCAGGGTGTCCCAAGGTCTCCTACTGGAACTGCGGGGGGGGGGGGGTTTCTCCCTTAGGCCCAGGGCAGGCTACTCCCCACCAGATGGCTAGGCAGACTGCTTCCCTAATCATTGTCCTTCCCCCAGGTAATGCTGTGTTCCTCTCAGACTGGACCCCAGGGCCTCACCACAGCCCTGCTAAAGGCAGCCTTTTTCTCCTGGAGGCTGGACCTGCGTCCACGCCACACGTAGATCTTGAAGCCACACTGGTCCAGTATGTAGCAGTGCTAGGAGCAAGGGCGGGCTGGTCAGTGGCTGGTTCAGACTGGACTGGGTTGTAGCGTGGAGATGGCAGGGGTTCTGGGCCAGGACTTCCTCACCTTCTCCTGCAGTAGGTCCTGAGTCAGTGGGCAGGTCGCCAATTCCTGAACCACCAGGTCTTTGCCCCTCTCATAGACACTGGGAAACAGGCATGTAGGTTTAAGATGCCCAGCCTTTCCCTGGCTGGGCCTCGGGGCCTCACCACAGCCCTGCTAAAGAGCCCCCTTTAATACTTCCACATCTCCAGAGACAGGCAGCACAGGACTAGAATCCTGACCTAACCCTCAGTGGCTCCCTGATTCCCATGGGGCCTTAGCCTCCTTCTGTACAGTGGGTCTCAGGAAGGCTGCCACACATCATGGTCGTGCAATAGCACAGGATGGGCCCACAGGATCCATCCCAGAAACCCACTTGATTTTTCTGGAAGGCTATATTATTGCAGTAATGATGGACAAGCAGTCCTGACTGTCCCGTCCAGCCTTTCCTCCCCTGGTTGTGCTCACTGGTAGAGTCGGACATTGGCCTTCTGAAGCTGGTTAATACTCTTGTTGGGCACAGCAGCCCGAAGGCTGCCCCGTCGGCAACCCAGCACAACTTCCATGATCTGCATGAGGTCACTGGCTTCAGCCTCATTATCCACCACACCGATCTGTGCACGACCACCACGCTCCCTGTCCCGGAGGCTACAGGTCAAGGCCAGGCCCTGTGGGAGAGGACCTGCAATCAAGGTTTCCTCAGCATCCCCCTATCCTCTCAGCCTATCCCAGGTCATTTCTGTCACTACTCAGCTTGCAGAGGCAGGAAAGGAGGGAAGGGAAAGCTGGGGTCCTCTCCTTCCAGCATCCAGGAGGCTAGCAGTAGTGCAGGGTCTGAACTCAACTTGTATCTGGTATGTGCTTCTCTGTGGGTGGCCCAGCCCACTTCCTGGGATGGCCAGAGAACAGGCACCTGGAAGACCACGCCTTTCCTCAAGCCAGGTGGCCCTACTTCATAGGGACAGACACTGACCCGTGCTTTCTTGGCAATGCTGGTCTCAGGCCCGTTCCACTGGATCATCACCTTGCCCAGGTCCAGCAGGAAGATGTCACCCTTATTAAAACTGTTCCAGGACAGCTCCACCTGCCAGAACCAAGGAGGGACAGAGAATGAAACAGGTGTATACCAGTAGCACTCAGAGGGGAGCGCAGCTGGAGTGTGTTGTTTGTATGCATGAAGCTACTGTGTTACAAACAAGGTGTATGTGTGACTGAGGTCACCTGTCATAGTGTGTAATGTCAACCTTAAGGGTTATTTTGTGTTGTGTGCAACTCTTACCATGTGTGACTGGGTCTGTAACTGACATATGTACATGTATGTGTACATATAGTGGGGTGTATGTATGTGCTTATCTGTGTGTACATATTCACATACACTGAACAAGTATATGTACTCATAGTAACACTATATGTGTTCCTCTGCAGGAACAGTGTGTACCTATGCATATGTGTAGTTGCTCAAATAGTGGCACTTTTAACGAGAAGAGGGGCACTCTAATTATGACATGATACTAGGCAAAACCTTGAGTTGCATGGTGTCCCTCATGACCAGAGCGGTATGATTGTTGGTTCTGTGAGGGACAGTGCACAGCCTCTGTGGGACTATATGTGTGTCACAGGGCTGCCACATACTGTGTAGTGTAACACATAACCGAAGGCTCACCATTTACACTACACCTGCGTGGCCTTTACACCAGATGGCAGCAGCATGACTCTAACATGGTCAGTAATTTCCTGACAGATAGAAGTATGGGGCACTCTATGTTAATTTGTACAAGAGCACTTCATGGACTAGAGAAGCCCCTGGGATGGCAGGAAGAGACAGTGAGGGCACTATGGTGACACTGACAATGTGTGTGAGAACTGTGCACCTCCCCCCCAGATATTCCACCTCTGATTCTCCTGCTGAAAAGGATCAGGTACAAAATCTTCTGCCACACCTGCTCAACTGGTTAATGTGCTGGGGAGACAGAAGTAGAAAAAGCCCAGGGAACCTAGAGGCCCAGCTCTGCCTTCTCTTCTCCTTAGTCAAGATAGGCCACCTGAGGATGCTGACAGTTCTGCCCTCAACACTGCCCACCAACTTCCATACCTCATCATACTTACTACACGGAGTCCAGGCCCAGTTCACAGGCTGCTGGCATCCCTGGTGCCCTCACCTCAGTAGCAGACACATGCTTCCTCCCTATGATGTGCAGTAGTCTCTGGATGTTGTACATGTTGGTCTCCACATGCTTGAGGTCAGATCCTGGGCCTCCTTTCCTATAGCTGAGGAGGGGACAGGGTCCCATGTAGAAACACACTACTACATACAGAAATGAGTATGATTTGAGCACATGTACATAGATGCATGAAAGATACCATGTGCCTGTCAAATATATGCATTTAAGTAGATGTGAAAGCATGTATGTGTAAGAACATGGGTGAACACATGAGGCAGGAGCATGCAATTATTTACCCATGTGTACAGATGTGTACACAAACACACACATGCACATATGTACACATTTAGTGTTATAGGTTTGCCCATGTGAATCTAGATATGAATACACAGAAGCAGATGACAGCATATATGTGTATAGCTGGGCATGAACATCCATGTAGGTAATATACGTGTGCCCATCTTCATGTAGATGTGTAAGGAGTAGTGTGTTCCTGTATGTGCACATATACTTGTGTGCATGTGTGTAGCACACTATTTGCAAATATGAGGCCCCAACTATACAAAACAGATATGGTCAAATATTGGAAGCTGCCTATGTTTAACTTAAATATCTTACAATTATTAATTTTTTAAAATTTGGAGCAATTTATAGTGAAGACATTTCTGTCAGCACAGAAACAACAGCAAGCTCAATGCAACATTGTTGTCCACTCCTAGATACAGCATGCCCCCAACTAATGAATGAGTTCCTTTCCAGGAGAACATGAATATAAGTCAGATTCATCTGTGAGTGTGACAAAGGGACAGGAATATGCACTCCCCATTGCTTTGTGCCTCCTGGTAGTGCCCTCCATGTCACCACTGCTTTTCCTCTTGCTCCCAAACCTCCCAGGCTCTGATTGAGCACTGCACTACTGTACAGGAGCACAAGGCAGCACAACTGTGACAATATCCAGCAGGCTCTGAGCTACTTCTGAGACTGTTCACATCTATCAATGTTGGTAATGCAGGTCCATTCATATCTGTGAAAGCTCATGACTTGAATGTTGGTAAATTGGGGACTTACTGTACATACCCAAAGAAAATGAAAGAACTTATCTACAAAATTGTAGAGAAATGCTCATAGCAACATTATCAATAACAGCCAAAATATAGAAATCCAAATAACCATTCAGTGATAAATACATAAGTAAAATATGGTATATCAAACAATGGGATACTGTTAGACAACAAAAAAGTTAATAAAACACTACAGCACAAATGACCCTTGAGAACAATATGCTAAATGAAAAGCACCCTAAGAGCCCACTCATCGGGTGGCTCCACTTAGAAGGCATGTCAACATCAGGCAAATGCACAGATACAGAGTGGACTGGTGGTTGCACAGGCACGAGGAGTGCTGGAGCTAAATGCAGAATGACTGCTGAGAGGTTTGGAGCTTCCCTTTACGGTAATGAAAATTTCTAAAACTGATTGTGGTAAGGGCTGCACAAATCTGTTAAAGATCGCCACATACTTAAAATGGGTGGATTGTGTGGTATGAGTTGTATCAGCCACACACACACCCCATACACACACTATATTTAGCAAATGAAGGGTGGTCACCCCAGGTGGCCTCTCCTCAGCACACATGCCACCTCTCTGTACTTCCCTTCCCACCTGCACTCACATGACTCCAGGATGGAAGTAGCTGTGGAAACAGTCTGACTCATGGCCCTGTGCTTCCCTATGCTGCACCATCCGGTCACCAAGGGCCTCTTCCAAGAGCTGCATGAAGGCTTCTGCGGCTCCCTGGGCCTCTGTGCCTGCTTCCTTCCCGATCCAGTAATGCAGGTTGCTGGATATTTCCCATGTGGCCTTTGGATTCTGGGGAACCTAGGGTCCAGGTGTTTGAAAATATGTGGGAAGGGGGAAGAGGATGTCCAGAGGGTCACTGAGGAGACTTGAGGCCAGAGCTTTCACTGACATGAGTTGATTCAGAGCAGGGCTCAGCAGCCTCAAGGCAGAAGCCCACTTGTAGAAAGGGTTTTGGTGCTCTCAGCTTGCCTCTCCCCAGGGCACAGCTGTGTCTGCACCCTGGGCTCTCCAATGCTGGACTATGTCACACCCTCAAACAGACTCCCCCGGTGACTCACATGGAGGATGATATAGCAATATTCCTCGAAGAAGCTCCCATAAGCCCTCTCAGGTACAGGCACCATCTTCAGGTTCTGGGAGAAGAGGATACCAAGTGACAACTCAGAGATTCCTGCATCCATGACTCCCATATGGATGGGGGGAGGAGAGTGTACTTAGCTGGGAGTTTGAGAACCCAAGTTTCAGAGACCCCCACACTTTTCTAGGTTACCAGCTAGGCTGACTGTGCTCCTTACCTCAATGATCCATATGTGGAGGTTTCTATGGCTGTCAATGGCTGGGAGGTCTTTGTTAATGTCCATCCTAGGCCAAGCAAGAATGGGGTGGGCAAAGAAGAGCCAGAGTCCTTAGGCTGGAAGCCAATCCATGGGCACCTGTACTCTGGATTCCTCACAAGAATTCTCCCCACCTGCATCTCCCTAAAGTCTAAAATCTGTAGTTTATATTTAGGGTGTACCATAAAAGTCTCATGTTTGGAAGGTGAGGGGTTCATGGATTAGTCCACAGATGAGTTCAGCAGCTGAGTGTGCTGTTAAAAGTTGGTCATGCTTTCTAGAGGAATAAAGTAGGAGGGCTTATCTCTCGCTCCAGCTCCTCCCTTCTCTGCTCCCTGACCACCACGATGCGAGCAGATTTTGCTTTGCAACAGGCCTTTCCACCATGCCATTTCTGCATTTCAACATGACAGCCATGGACTGAAACTTCTGAAACTGTGAGCCAAAATAAATCTGTCCTCCTGTGAGTTATAAGTGTCAGGTATTGATTGTGTCCCTTTAACAACAAAGTGACTAAGACAACCATAGAACATGACTTTCACTAGGAAGGTTCTGTAAGTGTGCCGATATTGGCAAACCAGGGTAGGTACTGAGGACCAGCACGCAGGTTTGTAACCAGGGCTAGTTTGTCTGTAGGTGTGCACTTAAAATAGAACTGATGTCTCTGTGCAGAAGCAGCGATGGAAGGCAGCAAGAACCTCTGCAAATAGGGAGTTAAAAACAGGCTCTGTTGGGGGCCGGGGAGATGGCTCCATGGAATAAGCACTTCCCTGGCAAGCACAAGGGCCTGAGTTCAATCCCTGGTTCTGCCAAGAAAAAAAAAGGAAACAGGCTCGATAGTCAAGGATAGTCACTGTGAGCGGTGCTTGTCTATGCAGACAAGTGAAGGCTCTGCAGATAGGTATAGATCCAGCATACAGGGACGGGTTCTGCAGACAAGCACAGCCTCTGGAAATGGGACTCAGTCCTGCAAAGACAGGTTCTCCACACAAAGGCAGAGCTTCAAATAGACATAGGTTTTCCTGACAAAGTTAGGATCAGGCTGTGTAAACAAATATAGAACCCACGAAGTGTGAAGCCTATGCTGACAGAAAAAGGCTCTGCAAACAGGCTTTGGCTTTGCAAATAGGGACAGCTTCCCCAGTTGCAGTGGGCTCATGTTCTTCTGATGAAAATGAATTCTGCTGACAGAGACCATCTGTGTGTACAAGGACAGCCTATGCCAAAAGATACAAGCACCACAGAGGGAAATTCAGATAGGCTGAGGAGGCAGCGAAGATTATGAACACTGCTGAAGGCTCTGCTAGCAGCTCTGCAAACATGCCGGCAAACAGGTTCTGCAAGCATGGAGACTGATTGATGGGGAAAGGCTCTGCAGTGTGGATAGGGACAAGTTCTTAAGAGAGGGGTTCTGTGTAAGAGGCAGACTGCAGATACGGACAGATACATGCGCAAACAAGCTGTGTGAACAGGCGCCATGTTTTTGGCCAATGCAAGCATTCTAAAACAGAGGCAGGCTCTTGAAGTAGCCAAAGGCTCTATAGACATGAACAGGGTGTCTCAGTTACTTTTCTCTTGTTGCTGGGACAAAATACCTTACACCCAAAATCAAGGAAGGAAAGGTTTATTTAGCTCACAGTTTGTGGAAGTTTCATTCCATAATCAGCTGGCTCCAAAGCAGAGTGGCACATGGCAGAGGGCAGCAGTTCATGGAGGCAGAAAGCAGCAAACTGGCAGGAGCTAAAAGAGAGGGGCAGAGGCAGAGAGCAAGCCTCTAGCCCTCCCTCATATTGCATTCAGGCCATCTGCCCCAGGGCAGGTGGAGCACTCACACCCATAATCCCAGCACTGAATCATGAATTAATTACAAACTCTAGACGCACACCACGTCATGACTGCATATGTCTTTGGGGGGACATCTAAACCCAAACCATAACACAGCATCTGTATACACAATAGCCTTTGTAAACAGACTCAATTCCTGCATAAGGGAGATGATAACAGGTCAGGAAAACAACGGTGTTCTCGTATTTGGGCTGTGAAAAGACACAGTCCTTAGAGTCAGAAAATTCAGACAGGTAAAGGCTTTCGAGCCTATATGGGTTCTGCAAGTAGGCAGGCTCTGGTAACAGTCGTGGTTTCTCCAAAGGAGAGCTACTGAACGAGCAGCGAGGTCAGTTGTGTGTGACCCTGCTCCAGACATGGGCAAGATTGTGAAGTAGGGCAGGGTCCAGTAGAGAGATGTAGGTAGAGCAAAGAAAGACGGGCTCTACAGAATAAGGGGAGTTTGTGAACAGGTAAAGGCTTCAACTCTGCTAACAGATGCACATGCAAATGGAGTAGTATGTACAGCCAGGCAAAGGCTCTGCAGACCCTACAGGATGCACTCTGCAGACAGATCCTAGTGCTTGCAAATCGACATAGGACCCTCTGACAATGAAAAACTCTTCACTGGGACAAATCCTACAAGCAGACACAAGGAAATTTTTACCCAGGGAAATTTCAATAGGCTGCACAAATGGGCAAAGGTCGTATAAAATGCCATAGGTGCTACACAGGCTGCAGACAAAAGAGAGAAAAGGCTGTCCCATTGGGGACATACTCTGGAGACAGAACCACTCATTGTAAAGGAAACAGGTTCTGCTGACAGGGACAGGTACTGTAAACAAAAAACCACTTGGCAGACAGTGAAACGTCTGTATACAGAAAGAAATGTCCCAGACCGCGACACCAGACAAGCTCTGTAGACAAGGACAGCCGTGTATGCGGCCCACTTCCACAAAACAAGCAAATTTTATACACAGAGAAATAGGGACAACATGTTTAAAGAGACCTAGGCTCTGAAAACAGGTATAGGCTCTGGGCAAAATCAGCCAGGCCCTCCCAACAAGACAAACCCTCCATAAACTCGGGACAGAAGCTATACATAAGGACTCTGATGACCATGGCAAACTTCACAGCAAGCAACAGGCTCAGTGGATATGAGAGCTGGGCAAAGGAGGCAAAAGTGCACGCCCTTGATAGGCTCTTGGAACACGGCTGAACTCTATACATAAAGGCTCTGCAAACAGCCACAGGTTTTGCAAACAGACTTAGCTAGGGTTTGTGCTCTGTGGGAGGGTGCAGGGGAGGGAAAGAACCATGGAATGAGCAATCCCTGGGGAAGGCAAGGCTTCTCAGGTCTGTGGATTTCCTTGCATCTCAGCATCTCATGCTCAGCTACTTAAGGCTTCCCTGCATCACTCTGGGAACCTGTGAGGTTCTTTCTACAGCTAACCTGAATTTCGCTAGCTGCAGCTTCTCTTCTTGCTGCTGCGTGCTGAGTCAATGCAGAAGTCACCTTCTGAGTCTGTCACTCAGGCAGTGCTGGTGTGCTGGTGGCTCCTCTCCTCCACCACATGCACTGCAACCCTGTCATATCAACAGCAGTAACCCTCCCCTGAACTGCCCCTCCACGAGTAGGGGAAACAGGGAAGATGAGGGATGTGTCCCAGAATGACAAGCATAGCTCCATGGTAGCTCACATTCCTACTTCTTTGTCCTGGCACTGGAGGTGAACTCACAGCACACAGTCCACAGTGGGCAGAGAAAGGGGCTGGCCAAGGCTGAGTCACATGCGTGGCTGTGGGGTAGGATTGTTAGAGCTGCAGGCGGTCATCACAGGGCACATCCGCCTCACCCAGTCCCCCTGGAATGTCACTGCCTTCCAGTGCTGAGATCACAGGGGTGCACAGGTAAATAGTTGCTGAGTGAGTAAAGCATGTTGCCCTGTGACCAACTAAGTGGACATGAGTTCAGAAAGGAGTCACCCATGCGCCCTGAGTGCACCGAGGGTGGTCGCAGCAGTTACTAGCTCCGTGGTATGACAGGAAGACATAAGGGCCATGAGATGGTGATCTAAAGCAACAGAAAACCTGGTGCCGTGAATAGCGTGCAGGGACATGTGATGGTGAACTTGCAGCAGGACACAGTGACAGGCAGAAACAGTGACCAGTGGCAGCTACCAGGACGAGGCAGGAAATGACTAGAGATTTAAACAGACAGGACCTGTGGGAGGTAACCTATGAGCACCCATAGAAGAACAGGAGGACCGACCAGCCTGGGGAGAGTGGCAGCCAGGGTCGCCTTCGGGGCAGGAAAGTCAAGCTGGTGGCCAGAAAGTTGGGACTAAGCTGGTTTCACTGTGGGGGAAGGGGCAGCATGACCAGTAGGATGCTGAGAGGGTGCCTGAGGGCCAGGTCCATCTTGTGAAGCCAGATTCCCAGGCCGCCAGGATTAAGGCCCTGTGTCTAAGTCACTGTGTGCACTTTCCAACTGGTTTTGAGGGCAGTTGAGGAGAAAGAGATGTTCAATGAGTTGGGGTCCCCTTTCTCCCCTAACACCCTCTTCTTTCCTCCAGGCTGTCCTTTCTCCTCAGGGGGTCTCCTTCCCCTGAGCACCTCTTCTAACCTTAAGCCTGCCACCCACTGACATGTCCTCTTTCCCGTGTCATTTCCTTCGGTAACCACCTGTAGTGCGCCTCCCCACCCCGTGCCTCTCCCCTCAGGAAGCTTCTTCTCTTTCCTGCAGCCCTCCTTTCACAGGCTCCTCCTCCTCCATCCCCTCCCTCCAAACTCTTTCTCTCACCTAGGTTCCCCTCTCACTGTTGGGTTTTCTTTCTCCTCTGAAGGGTCCCTGTGCCCTCCCAGTGCCACTTCCTGTTCCCAGGTGCCTGCCCGCGCTTCACTGCAGTGAGCCCTGCCTTACTTCCTCCTTGGGTACCTGTACCAGGTATCCTGATGTTACAGTGTTCAATTTCCAGCTTGGAGAGAGGGAGTGCTTGCTGGAGGGAAGTAAGGAGGGGTTGGGGAGAGGGCTCACGCACACAGACAGGAATGTGACTGTCATACAACCTCCCACTTTCTTCCTCTTGGGCCGTAATAGGTGCTCCACCCCCACCAATCCTCATACCTGCGGGGACTGCTCACTGACCTCAGTTCTGCGGGCCTCTGCTCTGTGATGCTGAGCCTGGTGGTCTGTGCCGAACACCCCAGGCTTGTAGCAGCCCTCTCTTCAACACGGGTGCAGTTTGGAGTCCCCTCTTGCTCAGGCCTACCTGCTGGAAACAGCTCCGGTGCCTTTGCCTGGCTGTGGGCAGTGCTGGGCCTGGCAAGGGGCCGGGCTCTGCTTAATGTAACTTAATCTCAGTTCCCGCCCTGCAGGACACACCCCGCCCCTTAGTGCTCAAGGCTGGACAGCCAAACTTAATCAATTCATTAGTCAGTCAACAAACATTGGCAGCTGTCTAGAAGCCAGCCTGCTTGCCAGTCTTTCTCCTTTCGCTCACACTCACAGGGCAGCCCCTAGCCAGAATGGAGCTGGCTCAAGGGACCTGGCTGGTCCTACTGACTGCTGCCAGTGGGTGGCCCAGGTCATCTCCTTTGTCTCTTGGCCTCTTTGGCTCAGCTTTCACCCTTTTACACCAGCCAAAGGGGATTCCCCTCCCCCAACCCACCCCCAATTTTTAAGAATTGTAGGAAAAGAGCCCAGTGGACACATCCAAATCCTTGGGTGCTCAAGACCCTTCTATACAGTGAAGCTGCATTTGCATAGAACATGCACACATCTTCCCACATACTTTTAAGTCATCTGTAGGTTACTCATACATAATCCAACGGAAATACTATGTAGTCATAGTATTGCATTGTTTAGAAATAACGACAGAAAAAAAAAAACCCTACATATTTAGTACAGACAGAATTTATCACCCAAATAGTTTTCCATCCAAGGTCAGTTGAATAAACAGATGTGTAACTTGCAGATTTGGAAGGATAACTGTACTTAAAATTTACTATCCCAAACATTTCTAAACATTCACCTCTGGCAGCATGAATGATATCCAGCACCACTACCACTCAGCTCTGGAAGGCTTAATCATGCAAAGCTGAAACGCTGCACCCATTTATAACAACTCCCCATCCTCCTCTCCACTCTTCCATCTGCTACCAACTAGAGCAAAGCCCCTCACCTCAGAATGTGACACTTGGTCAAATTAATCTGCCTCTGTTGGAAAGCTTCCAGGCTAAAGCTAGAATGAAGCCTCAGTCTGCTCCTGTCCCTCCTCCAGCGTTCTGTCTTACCTGGAGACGCCCAGTTCCTGCTGGTCTCAGCCTGGCACTCACTGTTTCCTACCTGGAGGCCTCCCTTCGTTGCTCCTCTTCCATAGGCATCTGAGCTTCCATCCAGGTGCAATCCCCAGACACACGCCCTCCCCAGTCTGTTCCTGGGCTCCTCATATTGTTTGGGCCCCTGTTTAGGCTCTGCAGCCCAGATGGAACGTGAGCTCTTCTCGGGAAGCGTCACTGCCATATCTGTGTCTAGAACAGTGCTGGTACCCTCTAGTTACTTAGTAAATATTTGCTGACATGTTCCTGTGGCTTGTACTTGTCTGGGCAGGGGTGTGTGTGTGTGTGTGTGTGTGTGTGTGTAACCTTTGTGGGACTCTGGCCTGAAGCAGGACTCATAGCTGAGTTACAGAAGTTACCTTGTCTTTTCCAGAATCAAGTTTCAACTCCTGCTCCAGGGCTCACTGGCTAAATGACGTTAGAAATGATTCTTCTACTGGGGGCCTCAGCTGAAATTGAATGAGTCTTTTTTTTTTTTAATTTATATATTTGGTACAGCTCTCACCACGCAGCTTGGACTCGTACTGATCCTCCTGTTTTCAGCCTCCTCAGTGCTGGGATTACAGGCATATGCCACCACGCCCAGACTCTGGCTCAGCTTGCCCCTCAGGTGGAGTGTGTGTGTGTGTGTGTGTGTGTGTGTGTGTGTGTGTACAACTGCATGCAGGCACCAGACCTGCAGCTGTAATGGAGGTTTAGGTGGACATTGCTGGGGTGTACATGTACTCTACCCAATCGATTTCTGGGTCTGTTGATCTGCTCTCACTCCTAAAAATCCTGAGCCCTGGGATGGAGAAGACATTGTCCCAAGCCCAAGATGGCAGGTGAGTCTGGAGTTTGGCCCTTTGCATCTGGGTTGAATAATCTCTGCCGTGTGGCTACTACAGAATGGCTCAGAGAAAGGGCACCGAGACCCAGGGTAAGTCCATAAACATTACAAGAATGAGGAAGTGGGGTAGCCAGCCTCTCCTCTTCCTTGTCTCTCCTTCTGCTCAACCACCCCTCCTGACAGCCCATCTTCCCTCCCTAGTCCTTGAAGTCAGACTGTCTCTGAGCTGGCCAAGCCTGGCTAGCATGATCCTGTCCCTGAATCCCTCATGCCACTGACCTCCCATGTGACCCTGGCCACTCTGATCTAGCAGGTTCTCAGGGCCTGGGAAGCACTTTGTCCATGCACACTTACCTCCTAAGGCCCAACCACTCCCTGTCAATATTGACCCAGGTGAAGGCGTGGCTCCAGGTGGACCCCACCACGCCAGGCTCCACTTCTAGGTGTCTCAGCTCCAGCTCCCATATCACCCTAGTAACAGAGTTCCTCTTAGTCCCTCCCCAGCAGACACAGAACAGTCACTCCTGGAGTCCCAGGAACACAAGGGCCCCAGGGCCCACTACCTGGAGTCAACCTGGCCCTGAAGCAAGCAGGGCACCCAGGGACTCCCACATCTGGCCAAAGGCCAGGCAGTGTCTCACTCACTTGGGAAGGATACCAAGGACACTGTGGAAACTCTAGAGCTCTGAGACAGACCAAAGACCAGCATGCCAGAGGGCATCGCTGCCTTGCCCATCATAGTACGGGTGTGTGGTCCTCTCAGGATGCGGATTGGGTCACCTAGGAACAAAAATGGGCACTGCTCCTGGTGGGCACTGTACTGCAGGCTCCAGGTGCAGTGGGGCATCATTCTGCTCCCCACTTCTGGGTGAGCACAGGGTGCTGTCAGCCAGCTAGGGCTCTTATCAGGCACTTGCTTCCTCCTTGCCTTAGGAAAGATCCCCAGTGCCCACAGGAGGCTGTTTTTTCTCTGGAGTACACTAATTTTCAGTAATGAACACATGTAACATCTTTCAGGGGAAGCAGCACCTGTCATCCCTCCAAAGTTTGCACATTCCTTTGCTACCCATGGGCATCAGGACTGGAGCAGCTCTGAGGAGCTTGCCCCCTTCCTTGCAGCCAGGAAGAGCAGTTCTCAGCCTTGGCTGCATATTTGCATCATTTGGGAAGCCTGAGGCAGGTCCCCATGCTCAGATGTTTGAATTTAATTAATGGTGGTAATGGACTTGAGATGTTTTTGTTATTGAATTGAGGATTGAATCTCATTCCTCTGCACTGAGTTTCATCCCGTCTTTTACAAGATCTCAATTAAATTGCTCAGCCAGAACTTGAACTTGTGATCCTCCTGCCTCAGCCTCCTCAAATACTGGGATTACAGGGTGTACAGGATCTGTACCTTCAAAAGCCCCTCAGGCAGGGAGTGTGTGTGTGTGTGTGTGTGTGTGTGTGTACAAGTGCATGCAGGCACCAAAGCTGGAGCTGTAATGGAGGTTTAAGTGGACATCGCTGGGGTGCACATGTACTATACCTGATCGATTTCTGGGTGTTAATCTGCTCTCAGAGGTCAGCCTGGTGACTGTGTCAGCTGGCAGCTGGGCTCTGAGTAGCCTGCAGATTCACAGCTAGTGTTATCTCTGGCACAGCATAAGGGATTCACCACTCCATCACTCCCCATTACTTGGGACTCTTCCACAAGCCTGGTATATTCCTTACTCATGAGCTCAACAGACTGGCCATCAGACACTGTGCCATGGTTCCCAAGCTGCCTTCTTCCTGCCTCCTGGATTCCTATTTGTTGCCTAACAGACACTATGCTCAAACTAGAAAACATTGGGAGGGGAAATTTCAGTGGGCCCAAGTCCCTCACAGGTGCACTCCTGATGACGTTTCCTTCCCTCCTATCTGTGGACTCTTCCTAGAGCACTTCAGTCTTGGGGCTGCCATGGTTTACAGCCTTTTATTGCTTGTATGCTAAGGTGTGAAGCAGGTGGGGATGTGGCGGGATGCTAGAGAGGGCTAAGGAGCAGAATGAAGGAAACAGTGGGCAGAGAACATAGCCAAGGAATCAGACTCAGAGGAGGTCTCTGGTGGCTAGCTGCCCCACTGTTGAGTATATCTAGGGCACAGCACAGATGACTTACAGCTACGGACTGTGTCCTGGGTGGGTGGGAATGAAAATAGTTATTTCTTGATGTCTAAGGGGAATGTGACCTAGGATGCCCTGGATCCCAAAATCATGGATGCTCTAGTCCCTTAATTGTAGTTTTTGCATACCATCTCTTGCTTATAATGCCTAACATAAATACGATGCAAATAGTTGCTATACTGTGTTTAGGAAAGCATTATGAAAAAATCTGTACATGTTCAGACTGATGGATTTTTTTTTCCTCAGTATTTCTGACCTGTGGTCCATCTGACCTGCAAATGTAGACCCTTCAGATATGGAGGGCTGGCTATACATGCTGGCAAACCCAGTATTCCATAAGCAGGGACTGCACAGCTTTGTCTTAGAGTCCTTGGTTATCGCATCCACAGAATGAGGATAAGATCTACCCAATGAGATTGTTTTTTTTTTTTCTTTTTTTTTTCTGCTATCAAGGATTGAACTCAGGACCCTGCGCTTGCCAGGCAGGCACATGTGCCACTGAGCCATCTCCCGGCCCCCTGATGAGATTGTTGATACTGGTGTTCTGTCATCTGCATTAGGTATGAGTTCTGAGAATGGTGAAGCAAGTGTCTGCCAGGAATCTGAGCCCAGGAACCTTCAAGTTTCTCTTACTTGTATGAACAGTCTAAGGATGATGCTTATAGGATTTCTCACTGTGAGAAAACAATCTGCTACATCTAGTCTTATATTTCCTTGACTTGCTGCTTCTGGTAATCACAACATCTTAGCTACTGTGCTTAAAGGCTATGGGCTAAGGCATCATACACAATGCCTATGGCTGTTACGGAGTAGGGGATAAGTTTCTCTCATAGTGTATTTGAAAGCCTATTGGTAGAGCTGAAGTCATTAAGTGAGGATGGTGACCCAGACTGCTTTGTCTGGGGACAGGAAGCCAAGGGGCCAAATATTCATACCTTTCTGGTAACAGGCAACTTGGGCAGGATAATTTTTAGCTGCCCCTAGTCATAATTTGTGGCGCTTATAGTCCTGCAGCCCAATTCCCATGTACCCTGCTCTCCAGAACTGGGGACCCTAGGAAAGCCAGTGCTATCATGAGATTGTGCAGAGGACAGACAATGGAGGAAAGAGGCACTGCCACTGGAGAAGCAGTCCATCCACAAGACAGCAGTTTCATGTGTTTATTTTGGCAGGAAGGAAATCATTGCAAACCTTGATTGACAATACTCATCCCTGGAAACGTGCACATTCCACATGTAGTATTTCCCAAGTAGTGCTGAACTGTTGATCACATTCAAATGTCTAGCAGGCATCCATAACTACTAGATATCAACTATTGGGAAGGGGTGTCAGTCTGTAGAGAAGCTCCTGGGAGAATGAATCAGGAACAGAAATGATTAGATTTACAATAAAACAGGAAAAGAGGCAGCCAGCCAATTTTGCACAGGTCATTCCAAGTACATCAAGTCATCTGCTCTCCTTACACCATGGCATGCCAGCTGTCCACCACAGCACCTTTAAAAACAGAGGCACAAACATCACGAGTGTTTGACCATAGGGCTGCATGTTTCTGGATTTTATTAGAAAGCCATCTTTAGAATACAAGGTTGTAAAACACTTTCAAGTTATAGACTTACAGATTTCTTTTTTACACCCAACATTCAAATGCTGTCACCATGACAAGTCAGTGTCACCGGGGCATCCTCATGTCCTCAAAGACATCAAAACTGTACCATGTCAAAGGAGCTTCCCCACTAACCATCAACCATGACAGGTGGTGTTTCTTATTAGTATACAAATAACTGTTTATGAAAAACTAGTGTGTGAAACCATAGACCAACACATAGGATTCCACAGCAAATGGAAGACGGAGCATTACCATCATTAGGAATTCTCAGTTACCTCCAACTCAAAGCCTGGCTAGAGATGTGATAACATCATGTCAGATTGGAGCCCATGAGCCTAACTAAGGAATCCTGTCCCATGTCTTAATGTAAAGCACACTTGTCCAGAAGATTACATTTTAACCTCGTACAGAGAGGACCATGAAAACTTAGGCGGTCAGACTTTTCTTTTGGCTAAAGAGTTGGAGTATTTTGGTAATCTGGCAAATATATGGCACAGAGAGTAGCTAATAGGTTTCATTAGGTTTTAAAGCCCACAATTTAATAAAAGTTAAGAATCAAGAACAATACCCGTATTTACCTTTAAGAAACACAAACCCTAAACATATACCTCATTTCTTGGCCTTAATGTTAGAATTCTATTGCTTCATTTACATGTAGATGATTAAAAATATATAGATATAGATATTTTGATTATGTACACAAAGCAGAATCAAGGGTTAAAATAAAAATGGAATTTTGGAGTGTGGTCAAATAAGGTGCACAGATTGCAGAACCCTCAGAGGCTCTGGTGGTCCCCCAAGACATTCTGTGTCTGTGGTGGCAAGGACTGGGTTCCCTCCCCATCAGCTCCACAACAGATTAGTGCAACAGCAGCACAAGGGCACTCACAAAGGTGGGGACTAGTAGGTGAAGAGTCTGGCTCAAGTCTGCCCCATGTTTTCATTCCACCTGACACAAGTGGAACACTGTTCCTGGGCTAGCTTCCCCTGAAACATTCTAGAATTTCATCCTCTCTGCCCCTCTTCTGTGTTGGCCTTCTGTGATGTGCCAACACAGGAGGAACAGATGAAGGTCTAAGGCTCTCATCAGGGCCTAGTTCTGTGTAGACATCAACACATAACAGACACTTGACTGCAACATTCAAGACATTTAAGGCAGCGGGGTCATTTAATGACTGGTTTCCCAAATCAAGGTTTGTGGCATGTGCAATTTGCCATGTAATTGTCATCTGTGGTAATGCCTGGCCAGGGGAAATTTCTGTATTAATCAGCATGTGGATTTCTGGGTTTGGAATACTCAAAATGTTGGGAGACCTTGTTAACCCCCTAAATATTTTTCTTCTGAATGCGCAGGAGTCCACAGACCAAAGTGCTGTTGGGAGGATGGGATTGGCAGCTGGCTTCAGTATTTTGTGAATGAAAGTAATTAAAAAAAGGGAAAAGAAATTTTACTCTGACCTCCAGATCTGAGTCTTGGTAGTGCTCCCACCAGAACTCTGGCTGAAACCCAACCCACAGAAGACTAAGGCAATGGTGCCAACATAAAAGGGTTCTTTTTAATTATTTTGAAGAGCAATACTTTATGAACTGTGTTGTTGTCAAACAAGGAACATGGCACTGCTTAAACATCAAACTGGGAAAGGCTGCAAGGAGAGCCCAGGTTCAGAGGAGGAGCCCTTCTTCCTAGTCTGGAGTCTCTGATCTCGACAGGTTTACCCAGCCTTGGGCTCAAAACAGGCTGTGCTTCTAAGAAGAAGACCAGGGGATGAACATGGGCCATGTTGGCCTAGTGCCTGGTTGAGGTTACAGGTTCTCCAGAGAGAACAGCCAGCTTCTAACAGGATCCGAAGCCAAATGCAGGTTCCAATACACCACACCTGTGTGGTGCTCTGGCCCTTTGCCTTTGTACCCTTCTGCATTTCTGGCAGCAGTACCAGGGAAGGTAGACAGGCAGTACACTCTGCAAGGGGGTGGGACACCTGTTTCTGACCCTGTCCAAGTTTGTAGTTTAGCAGTGAGCATATTCTGAGCATAGGCACAGTGGCAAAGAACAGTGTTAACAGCCGCTGGTCAATTCCATTTGGTGGCAGCGTGGTAGCAGCAAAGAAAATTCCCAAACAGCTCCATGTGTATCCAGCTTTTGGAAAGGAAAGATTTAAAAAATCAATAAACAGGCTTTTTAAAAAATATATATTCAAGGGTTTTAGGGTTTCTTGTAACTGTTCTACCAAAACCAGTAACAACCAAACAAAAAACACACAGAAGTATGGCAGCAGTGTGAAAGCAGAAGTGACACGATGTCATTTTTCAAGAGGAAAATATGACCTCAAGACAAATTTGTCACCATCATAAATCATAATATAAAATAACCTTTTTCCTAAAGTGTTGAGCCACACAACTGCAGATACATTCCAACATGGGTTGTAAATGAGCGGGACAAGGACAGTCACAAAAAACCCCGCATATCTATGGGAGCCTGATCCTGGAACATGCCACAGGTGGTTAGAGCAAAGTTGCACCTGCTGGGAGATAGGCTCCTACAACTCACTCCCTGCCCTTGCTAACTCCCACCCCTCCACACACACATTAACAGGCCCTAGAAAATTGTCGTGTTCATCTTCTTAGAGTATCTAAGACAATAAAAGACTAAAAGATGTCAGAAATACATTGTGTAGAAAAATTAACTCTCAGCTTAAAATAACATTCAGAAAGGCACTTCATCCTGTAGGAAAGATTCTGAGTTGGGTCAGCTGCTCCGAGCTGGGACAGAAGGGAACAGGTTGTCTGCTTAGAAGGGAGGACAGTTCAAAGAAGTCTGATAAGATATCAAGCTTTCCCCCCCCTCCCCCCCTTTTTTTTGTTTTTGGTATGTTTTAAGAAAAGCAAATCCAGTAAAATGCATGTCCCTTTATGAAATTTGTTAAAAGAGTTCATTTTTAAAATAGTTGTTTCTGTTCTTAAAAACAAATCAGGTAGGCATGGCCACATTCTCTCTGTGGCCTGGAGCACAGAGTCTCCTCACTATCAGCTTGAGGGAGCTGACGTCAGGTACATCCCCTGAGGCCAGAGTTCCAGAGTGCACAGGCAGAGGCGGCCCAGGCCAGGGCTACCTAGTGCAGAGTCTGTGCAGCATGCTGTACACGTCGTCCTCACGACTCAGCCCCTCGAAGAAGGGGATGAGGTCCAGCAGCTCTGTGTCCGTCATGTCATCAAACCAGGACTGCACAGGCACCTGAAAGATAGTGCATGGAAGGGGCAGCAGAGCTGCACTCAAGGGATGAGATGTTCCTAACCTAATAGGGGCCTGGGGCTTTTATCATTTTCTTTGGAAAGAAGGACCAGTATCTAGTAATCCATCACCACCACCATCATTTTGTTTGTTCCTCTGTTCTAACCTAGGTCAATTCAAAGCTACATGATTTGGGAGACAAAGGGGGGTAGGGGAGTAAAGTATTTCCAGCCTATGTGCCTGTTTTGTTTTCCAGCCACAGAAACGATGGCCAGTGTGGAATATTACTTGTTTTTTTTTTTTGTGGAACCAGGGATTGAACTCAGGCCCTTATTCTACTGAGCTATCTCCCTGGCCCACTTGTCAGTTTCATAAAAACCCTCTCTCTATTGTACCATATCAGCTTCCTATACATCGGAGTACATTAATCCAGAGGTTACCTGGCAGACACATATACCACGAGCCCATGTGCGGGCACAGAGACTTCCTCTTAGGGGCACTTGCTACATGGCAAACAGAAGTGGAGAATTTCTTCCTGGGCTTAGCAGTCAGCAGGGAAAAAAGTAGAAGTATAAAGTTTCAGGGCATTCTGAAGCCACAATCAAAGCAGTATTTCCCCTTACATTTAGGCCAGAGTTGCACCCAGAGGTACAAACAAGAAATTTGAAAAGAAATTCAAGGAAATCAAAATGGTGTAAAAGTATTCTGAGGGCCGGTGAGATAGCTCAGCAGACTAAGCGCCTGCTTAGGCAAGTGAAGGGACTAGGATTTGATCCTCAGTACCACATGCTGCACCGGCCCCGTCCCCAGGCGTGCTGAGCCAGCCACTAAGACCAGGCATGGTAGCACACCTCAGTAATCCCAGAGCTGGAGAGACAGAAAACAAGAGGATCACCACAAGTCCGAGATATAGAGAGACCCTGTACCAAATACATTAAGACCCCTGTACCAAATAAATTAATTAAAAAAAAAATGTTCTGGCCCTAAATCTAAAGACAATTTAGAAACATAAAAATTCATCGTGTAACACCAAGGAAGCTATCTGAAGGGGATATCTGGCTCAAAGGTAAAAATGTAAGCAACTAAAAGAGTAATAAATGGATTGGATTGCAACAAGTCATGCATGAGCTCCTATTATATGGCACTAAAACTCATTAGATCCTTCTGGAGATTGCCAGTAGGTTAACTCATTAGTCTGAAATTGCAGACTGAAAGAAAAAGAACTAAGACTTTATAGCCTGCCTTTCTTTGCTAAATCTTTTTTTTCTTCGGTACCAGGAATCAAACTCAGGATTTCACATGTGCCAGTCAGGCACTGCCCCACTCAGACATTCAAATTATATTTTAGGATAAACAGTTAATGAAGGCAAGACTGATTAATCTGTCTGTCTGTCTGCCTATAAATTCTGGCCAACAAAGGCAGAAAGAATGATAGGATTTTAGGAATCACCATTTTGTAATTCCTAATGAAATGGCGGATATAAGCAATGATCACTAATATCTGCTATAATTATGAGGTGAAAAGTTATAGTGACAGGATCAGGCTACAAACAGCTCAAACCAGTGATCAACTTTAAATCTTTTAAAGTGAGGACAATCTGACATCACATGCTTCCTTATATAATTCCACAGGATGTATGCAATATCATAAGTAATTGGGCTATGTTTACTACTTGGGGTCCTGAGTTCAATCCCTGGTACCGAAACAAACAAACAAACAAAGTTAAACGGCAAAGAAGTTTAAAAGTGGGAAGAAAGAAAGAGATATTAGGATTACAAAAGAATCAAGAGATATTAACCAAAGCAATTTATGGACTTTCTTAAGATCCTAAATCAAACAATTCAAAAGTGAATGATGGGGACAATATGAACACAAGGTAGGTATTAGACAATATAAGAAACTCAGTTGTACTGGATGTGACAATAGAATTTAAAAATAATCCTTATCTATTAGAGACACACTGCCAAATGTATCATGTTGAGCTTGATTTACTCATTATAATGAACATATATAAATACATTTTGAGTATCTATTCAAATAATGAAGTCATACTAGTTAACTGAATCTAGTTTGAATTCATTTTCTTTCTTTAAATGGACTCAAGAAATGAACTTCTATAGGCTTTGATGAGTCTGAGAAGCCTGTGCCTAGGAGAACCTGAGCTGAGCCTGGTACGGCCACAACTGAGCAGTCAGTGGTCAAAGAGGGCTTGACCAATCTCTTTTCTCCTGGAAATGGGAGGATATCAATTTACTACTCTAAGAACTATACTGACTGGGTAGGTAGACATCGAGACACTACCATGCCCCAGGCAGTTTCATGTAGAAAATGTTTCCACTGTGTGTTGCTCAGACATCATTTTGAGGTGATAAAGTTGACAATCTTATCTGAAGACCTTACTTAAATGTTTTATTCTTGTTTAGGAAACATTTTTATTTTTTTTAATTTATTTTTTTATTTTTTGGTGGAGCCAGGGATTGAACTCAGGCCCTTGTGCTTGTTTGGCAATCACTTATTCTACTGAGCCATCTCCCCGGCCCCCAGGAAATATTTTTGTTGATGGAATCACACGCAAGTGAGTTAACAGGGAGCATGCAGTCCTGGGCAGCAGCTAGCTCTGATGAGTTAATAACAAACAACCCTTTTCCACAACAACACTGTGTGAGTAAAAAGACATGGGCATATTGAGTACTCACCACCTCTGGGCACTGTTCCAAGTGCTTCTTATCTACTGTCAGATTGAATGCTCTAACAATCTTTTGAGATGAGTATTCCTAGAGTTCCTACTTGACAAATGAGGCAACTGAGGTCCAGTGAAGTTAATTAAGTTGGCCAGTGTCATGTAGCTGCTATGTGGCCTCGTTGGGATTTTACCAGGAAAAGACTCAGAGACATTTTTATGTAGGCACCAGCCTGCATTGCAAGCAGCTCGGATGGAGTCCTGTCAGCTCTTTCTTTGAGACTACTTACTGCATTCTCAGGATGAAAGATGTACGAGGCAGGAGAATTGTCAACAATAATCACTTTGCTCAGCTCCCGTCCCAAGCGACTCAGGTCCTTGACATAGTTCCCACGATGAAAGACACAGGATTCTCTGAAGAGTCGAGCCCGGAAAACACCCCAGCGGTCAAGGAGGTCAGCCACAGGGTCTGCATACTGGACAGGTGACACAGTGAAGGTCAGGCACCTAACCTACTATGGCAAGAGCCAGACAACTTTTTCAAGAAGAGATTTAAATAACCACCAAGTGTTTCAGGATGCTGGTTATATTCCATGTACATAAGGAAGCACTAGTTTCTTCCATTTTCCTAACATCCAATCCATCAGAAATTTTTGTCAGTTTCATCTCCAAAAACATCCTGACTCCTTCAGCATCTACCTCTACTGCCCTGCACTAGGGCAGATCTCCAACCTACAGCCTGATAGGCTCTCTTTTGCTGCTGGGCCTCTTTCCCAATTCCTTTATCTTAAGGCTGTCTGAGTGGCCACAATCACATCACTCCCCTATTTAAAATTCTTTACCATCTACTCACTGTACTTGCACTGGACGCACTTACTCTGCCATGAACCTGAGGAATGATGAGGGGGTCATAATTCTGTCAGGGAGGCAGAGAGCACCTACAGAGGCACTGGGAAGGCCAGTAGTGGAATACAAACACAGCAGCCTAGTCCATGGGAAAGTCCTTTCCTTCCCAAGGGCATCCTGAGGGAGGCAGAGTCTTGCCACAGCTGTACCTCTACTGACCACGTAGGATGAGTACTTGGTCACTATTCTGGTGAGGCTAGCCAAGGGCCATGTGGGTAGGCTACAGGGGGTCCATTCTGGACAGGAAAAGATGGTTAATTTCCTCATAATCATAGATACTGGTGTTGGTGACACTCATCTTTCAGGGAAGTACTTGTGTTTCAGTACTCTGGCCAAAGACAAGAATGTGAAGAATGTGGGCCTCTGATATGCAGGGACTCTATCTCTCTTGTCCCCTGCTGAATTCCTAAGTCTAGTACCATTCTAAACAGTAGGTATTAAGTAAATACCTGCTTGGGTTTGGGTGATGAGATACAACAAGGGATCTGTCAGTGTTGGATTCCTGCAGTCTGAGGTTCTGAGTAGCAGGCAAGGAAGCCCACTTGTATCAGTGCTGCTGGCAGGGAACTGAGTTGAACCCAGATTCAAGAGCAGGAGTGACCACCCATGAGCAGGACATGGCATCAGGGAGGGAAGGGGTTGGGAGTCTGCGCTTTGGCTCTGACTGGGCTGAATCAGGCTGGTATAACAGTGAGAAGCAGGTTGCAGAGACAGATGGAGGGGCAGGTGGGAGCAGTCCAGGAAGAGAAACCCAACAAAGATGTTTAAGCGAATGCTGGGAATAATGCCAAGGAAATGTGTTTTCAATTTTGCCAAATCAACAATTCTCAGTCTACTGCCCTAGTGCCATCTTCCAGTTGGTTATTTCTTTGGTTATTATTTCAGATTCCTTAGCATTCCAAGGCACTATGAGAAGATTGATCAAAGCTGCAGCTATAATTCATCTTGGTACCCCAGAGTTAGAAGCCCCAACATACAAAGACTGCTGCATGATTCCTTGGAACAGGTCTAAACAAAGGAAGCTGCTTAACCTAAGCTCCATAAAACTCATTTTGGGGTTCATTCAAAAGTCCTGAGGTGTCCACGAAGATAACTGTGGTACCACCCATAAGTCAAAGCTGTTGGCCCCATGAGAGCCAGTATAGAGTCTGAGTAGAGAAGATATACACCCAAACATATCTGAATCATTTTATCGCTACTAATGTTTATGATACTAAATACTGAACATTAGGTGTATTTATTCTGACAATGCCCAGCATGATTACGTGGAACTTGGCTCAATGAATATCTACTGAGTAAGAGTGAGGTACTATGCTAAACTTTTTCCATGTGCTACTCCATTTAATCCAACTCCATGAGATGCAGGAATTACCCCCAGTTAAAGAAGAAACTGAGGTGCCAGAAGTAACTTACCTGAGATGGCACAGCAAGTCAGGGTAGAATCAGTACCCTCCCCAGCCTATGGCTATGGGAGACGCTTGACACATGTCTTTCACTTGTTCTTCCTACAAAACTGTGTAAGCTAAACCCAAAGAAACAGGAGTTTCTAGCATCTGATTATCATTAATGAGAGGGGTCTTGTGTGCTTACGGCAGTCATCCTTCTGTGGTTACACTGCACATCTTTGTGACTTCCTTGTCTGTGGATAGCTAACTTCAAAAGTCTCCATGTACAACAACTTCAAACATTTGTTCTAAGTGCTCCCTGTTACCCTGGTAACCAGAAGAAGCCTTTCAGACTGGCTGCGTGCACATGGCCTGCATCCATCCCATCTGGGGTAGGAACCTGTCACCATAAAAATAGATTCCCCCACCTTAACAAAGAGCTCTTGACAGATTGGGGGTAGTGTAGAGGGGCTGGGATTCCAGGCTTTGAGTCTGCAGCAGGGAGCAGGACGCACCTTAGCCAAGCTGGCAGTAAAGAGCACACACTCAAAGAGTTGTCCCATTCTCTGGAGGAATTCATCCACATGTGGCCGCTTCAGCACATACACCTGCAAGTGGCAGAAATAGCAAGCTGGTCAGGCATGGCAGCTGCTGGGATGCCTGGGCCTAAATGCCCACTGTAGGAAGAATTGCCGGAGAAGTCTGCCTTCTACTGCCAGGTCTGAGTGTGCTATGCAGAGGTCCAGACTGTATGGTCAGATACAGTATTCCTCCGATCATGCTCCAGGCCTGATTCAGTGCAGATGACACTCCCAAAGGACAAAGAAAAGCTGAAGGTGATGCTGAGGGTCTTGGGAATTTTGAGGGTCAGTGAGTAGAATAGTTGTGCCATGTTTGTATGAACCACTCATTCAATTGCATATGTGTTTCTTGGCATCTGGTATGGGTAAAACTATGGTCTGTACACTGTCCTTTTGGAGGTCTGGCCCTGGCTGACTTCCCAGCAGGTCTGGAATTGTTCCAGCTGCCACCTTCTGCTCTGAATGGTACTTCCTGTTCACCAGAAGGCCCAGGGTAAAAAAAAGCATAGGCCTTGCAAAGCTGCAAAACAGTCTTCCTTGTTAGCCAGGGAGACACCAGTACTTAATACCATGAAGGTTGCTCTACGAGGGCTGTGTCTGGACATTTCCGGGGATGTAAAACCTTCTGGGGCCTAGAAACAAGCCTGTGGAGTCTGTGAGCAGAGGAAACAGAGAGCCTCTCCTAGAATGGCTGGACTCTGTCTACCTTTTTGAGCAGGCTAAGTAAAGCCAGCAGAGCTATAAAACACTCAGATTTTAGCTAAAATGTGGGTTCCTGACTACAGAGCCTGAAGAAATCTGGAGACTGGCAGATGAAAAAGAAGGCAAAGCTGGTGAGAGAACAGAGGAAGTAGAAGGAAGTAGGAACCAATTAAAGCCTGAATAAATTCCATCTAAACTTAGTCACTTCACAAAAATAAATCACTCTTTAGAAATGAATTCAACATATTTACTGAGCTGCAGCTCTATGCACAGCCTGATACAGTTATATAGATGAGTCAAACACAGGCCTTGCCCTTGAAGGGCTCACAGTCTAGAGCAGACACATGCAAAAATGTGTAGAAGTGAACAAGGCATAATGAAAAAAGCATGAGGATAAATTGAAGATAATTAAATTCGCTTTCAAGGGGAGGAAATCACAGAAGGGAACAGTTGGCCTGGACATCAAAGTATGAGTAGGATTTTACCATGCCTATAAGGATAAAAAGAGGCAAATCTCTGAGAGCATAGTATCACATGAAACTTGGAGGCCTAAGAATACCTGACATGTTAGAAAATGGCCAGAGCCCAGCCATCTAGGCAGTAAAAGAAGTTGGGGAGGTGAGGGGTTGGAGAGGAAGTAGCTAAGGATGGTTGTGCACACTGCAATGAGCCTCAAATGGCCTCAAATGGCCCATGGAGCAGGTAGAATAGAGGGGTAATACTGGAGGAGGTCCATATCACATGGAAGGACAGGTTGCTAACAGAGGAATTCTACGTGGTAATACTTTCAATGAGTCAGAAATAGGCACTAAGAAGGATCAGAATTGGTGGGAAACTCATGACTAACCAAGAGTGGGGTGGGCATGAGTCTGAGCCTGAGGGTGGAGGGAGGAGCCAAGAGAATGGGATGGCCTAGAATGGGTGTCAACATGGTTGTAAGGAGGTGGGAAGTTGAGGTGGAGAGTGAAAGGCAGCACTTGTGTGTCTGCAGGGGCTCTCAGCTCCTGCCTTGCCCCTGAGACTTCTCAGTGCTAGTGATAGTAAATGGGTGTGGCCTGTGCTCCTATATCCCCAGGAGCACTATTTCAAAAGCACGCTCTGCTACATGGAAAGGACAAGAGACTGGGGAATTCTGGCGTTGGTGCCTCTGGCAGAGAGGAGGGTCCTTGGCCCAGATGCCGGCGTCCAGGCCCGCGTCCCCGTGCAAGTAACCAAGAATAGGCCCATTGGGACCTACACAGCCTATCCTGGATTACTTGAACGAGGCCACGGCCTTCGCCAGGGCCTTGCTCCTCCTGCTCTTGGCGCCTGTGGCTTTCTTCCACCAGGAGGGTTTGGATCCCAGCCCTGGGCCCTGAGGTGTTCAAGGGAATCAAAGCAGTTAGACGGAGTCTGGGAGAGTTGGGGTGGCTCCTAAAGGTGGGTTATGCTCCCAGCTATGTGGTTTGAAAGATTGTTCTCTTAATGCTTGCCATGCCATCGGGCAGCTCTCCTTTGTCTCCTCAAAAGCACTCTCTAGCATGAGTCAAGGTAATAAACACAGAAGCCTTAACTGGTTCACAGATGCTAACTTAATTTAGTTGATACTTTTGCCAATGTTAAATGCCCAGGTACTTGCAGTACTGGCTCTATGATGGCTTTTAAAAAGATGGGAGTATAGAGGTGCTATGGATAAAACTGCTTTTTCCAGGGACTGGCAGGATCCCCAGCAAACAGGGCAGAAAGCAGAGTAGGCAGGGGAAAGGCAGAGGACCTGAGTATCAGGGAAAGAGTCCTGGGCCAGAAGGCATTAGACTAGAATTTTCATCTCAATTCTTCCCATTGTATCACCCTAAGCCAACCCTTTCCCTGGCTAAGCTTCAATTTCTTTATCTGGGCAGTGAGGCGATTAGACCATCTGATGTCCAAGGCTGAGACAGTTGTAAGCTCAGCACTTGAGAGCCACTGACATTATTCAGGAAAGACATCTAACTGTGGCCCAAATATTACAAGAGGTTTTCCTTCTTAGGCTACAAAGGCAGATACTTTCTCTTTAAGACCTTGGAGTTGACAAGAAAATGGTGAGCTCATCCCTGCATAAAACCTGACAAAAGCTACTCCTCTAATCTCCAAGGCTAATTCCTACAATGTTTCCAATGTGTTCATAAATACAGCTATTTATGGAAGAGCTTCATGCAGATAAGGAAAAAAATCAGAAAGAACAAAGATGATGCACACCAGTTGACTGTGGTGTATTTATTTGTAGTAGTCTGCTGATCTAAAAGCTCATACCTCTTTTCCTTTTCCTTTGGGGGTTAAGTATTTGCTAAAAAATCACTGTAGAAAATCATGCAGTAATGGTAAGATTAGTCTGGAGCAGCTGGCATTAGAAATGCACACCTTTCCCCAAGAATCCACCATAAGAGAGGGACTTGTGGCATTTTCCTGCTGCCTGCTAGGAGAGCAGCTGAAAGCAATTATATAAGGAAGTTAATTAGACCACCAAGCTAAATCAGTTGGGAATACAGAAACTTTTAAAGAAAGCATCAAATCAAAGAACTATTTGAACTATTCTAATATTTATGAAAATACAGTTTAACTTATAAACTCAGTATAAAACAAATTCGTGAGTGGGGGGAAAAGAAAAATTGTATTTATTATATGCAATCTGCCTCTTTTTGACTGAATAAAATTATCATTGAAATGGGAATTCAGAAGTGAAGTTCACATGAAATATAATGATTAAAAATGCTCATTGCAGGCTGTGAATGGTGGCACATGCCTATAATCCCAGCACTTGGGAGGCTGAGGCAAGAGGATCACCATGAGTTCAAGGTCAGCCTGGGGTACATAGTGAGTTCAAAGCTAGCCTGATCTATATAGCAAGATCAAGCTAACAAGATTTGTCTCCAAACAAACAAACAAAATTCTCATTGCAATTCAAATTTTGCTTTGCTGGGGAGATAGTTCAGTGGCATAAGCATCTGCCTGGCAAGGACAAGGTCCTGTGTTCAATCCCTGGTACCAAAAAAAAATTTTTTTTTTTGCTTTGATTCCTTACCTGATGTATAGTCCCATCGATTTCAACCGGAACAATAAAATCAGCATTACTAATAGGCTAGAGAGAAAAGAAACTATAATTAATATATCTGAAAGAAAAAGGTAAAATTGGAAATCTTAGCAAGAAAAAGGCTTGCCTAGATCAATGTTTTGACAATTTGATAAAACAGTTCAGGAGAAGGAGGGTTGAAGCATGCCTGGGTTCTCTGAAAAAAGCACAAGCAGGAGAGCACATTCTTTTCTTTTCTGAATGTTGTGATGTTTGCAGCATCCTAGTCCAACCTCTTCATTACCTGCCTGGCCTCTACCACAAAAAGTGGCACAGCCTGGGAGCAAACAGCATGCCTCGGAAAATGTAACTCTTGCCCAGCATCCTGCTAGGACAAGAACCAATACTGGCTACCAGGGGAAGATGAGGGCGCAATGGCCATGAGCCAGTGCTACTGGGAAGACAACCAGAATGTGGATCCTCAGTGTGGATGACTAGGTAGAAGATACTGTGCAAACAGACCCACAGCGGGGCCAAATACACATGGAGAAGTTGGATGTCCCAGGATTCCACCTGGAGCAGGCTTTCTCTCTCTAGTCTTCAGTACCTCTCTTCCACAGTTATAGTAAGGGGTCTGATGAATTCCCAAACCTCTATCTAGTCCTGAAAATAAGTGATCTTAAGCTTTGACTGGTAGCCTGGTACCATCTCCTCCTGCCTTGAGGTTGCAGTGGGAGAGAAAACCAGCCCTCTCTTTATGCTACTCTAAGAAACACAATACCCAGCATATCCACAAGTTTTTAGAATGTGAAAACAATTCTTTCAAATACTAGTAACATTTAAAAATCAAATGACTCTTCATAGTCACCATGTTTTCTTTTTTTTTTACTTTTTTACTATATTTTCATAATAAATCTTACATGGAGGTCTAAATAGAATTCCACAAATTAGTAGAAAATCACTTAAATGAATAGGCTCAACAAAATAATCAGTCTGGAAATCTTCGGAACAAGAGGAAAGATGGAATGAAAAGGTATGTGTGGCAATCACTGGATAAGTACTCTTCTCGTGGGGTATGGAGTTTGGTCAGACTTTGAACTGTGATCTGTATTACTCTACATACAGACATTCTTCATTGATGTATAAGCTCAAAAATGTAGAAAATGCTAGGGTGTAAAGCCATTACTAAAAATTCAGCTGTAAGAATGCTACAGAGGCTTAAGATTATAATTTACTCAGGATTGGAAGACAAGGTTGGGCTCAATATTTTATAATTTTACAACAAAATTACAGAATCATGCTAAAGGAGAAAAAATAAAAAGAAGGAGGAAGGAAGAAATTCTCACAGGGCACTGAACTGTGAAATAATATTCTACAAAGTATACAACCACTTCCCAGTTTCTAGCAAGCACCATTCTTAACCTCACATGCTGCTATAAAAGAGGGCATGCTAAAGGCAGGGCTCTTAACCTTGGGTCCACAAGCCTGTATTTCATACAGTTGTACATGTTCACAGGAAGGGGTTCACAGCTTTCAGATTCTCGGAACACTCTGAAATGCCCAGAATATTAGAGATCATACACTACAAAATAATTACTTGCAAATGTAGGCAGGATAGGTAAAGGAAGAAATAAAGAAACACTTTACAGCTGTTGCACTGATAGTCTTTGAGCAGTCCCTGGAGACACAGTAGCTACCAAAGCTTAGCCTGTAGAGCAAGGATCCCTCAGTACCCGTGGGCAGTGTGGTCAGCATTACCTACACTCCCAGAGCTATTCGGGAGGATGGTCTTGATGGTGCAAGAGCAACTGATCCTTGTTCTAAATGGCTATGCCCCACAAGAACTAGAAAAAAGCCCAACTTGCCCCGGAGGAAAATGCTTCCAGTGCTGTCCAGTGATGGGCTGGCACACAAGGCCACTCTAGCCCCAGGACCAACAGTGGAAAGGCCAACCCAAGGAGTGCTGGGGAATGAAGAAGTCCCTGCATACCCCAGGACCAGAAGGCCATTTCTCACTGCTAGTGGTCAGTGTTATTCCTCCTTCATTTTCCAAAGGACTCAAAGACAACTTCCTGGCCTTGTCCTGTCAAAGAACGTCTCTGCTCAGTGAGAAGTAGGCACAAAGAAGGATGTTTCTGGCAGGAAGGTGTTCAGGCAAATTTGATGGGTCTTCTGCTGTCATACAACCTGCCAGGAATGACAAGGGTTCATATGAGACACATAGCCCATCACAGATGGTGCCTTTCATGTCTCTCAGAAGAGTAAAGGGAGTGCCAGGCTGAGGTACAGTATAGCTAGCCAGTAATAATAGAGCAGTTCCATCACCAGAAGTACTCAAGGAAAACAGGACCAGGATTTTAAATACTTGTTGCTTCTCCTCAACACAACAATATCTGATTTCTAAACTTTTTCATCACCTGCCTATTTTAAACTATTCCATTTAAAAAAATGATTATATCATCTTTTAATAGTGTAGCCATCATTGCTCTTGCATGGAGGCCCTCTGGTAATCTGTCATTCTAACTGGGGGAAATGGGCAGTGGACAAGGGAGAGGAAGGACTGAGGTTCTCTTTGACACCGCTGCAGCTTTGTCTTTCATTCAATACAGCACAGAAGCGGGCACTTACTTAGCTGTGAAACATTAAAAAAATTTCACATCAATCTCTTGTCATGAAAATAATCAGAATAAATGGCTGAATCTGCTCAGATGTGACCAACTCCAGGAGACTTCTTCAGAGTTGTACATCTTTTAAAAACTGATTTGGGAACATATCTGTGATAGCAAGGAGCCTGACAATTTCTACAAGTGCCCTCTCTGTCCCTCCCTATAAAACACAAGGTACTATGATTACCTTGACAAAAGTCATGGGACAAATGATTGTCTGGGCACCTAAAAAGTATTTCTAGAAAGTTTAGTGCTGAAAACGCAAACCTAGTAAGTAAAACCAGGTCTCAAATGATATTGGTGCCCTAGCACTTTCTTTTCCAAACTAAAATGTTAATAATCAACTTTTTTAGTTAATATCCACTTGGGTTAATAAACAGCTATTACTGGAATAACTTTATGAAGACTAAAGCCATACCAACAACCACAAGGTGTCATTCTCTCTCTCTCTCTTTTAAAACAGTCTTCCCATGTAGTTCAGGCTGACCTTGAGCTCACTACATAGCACAGGCTGCCCTCAAATTCAAGGTGATTCTTTTGCCTCCACCAATGGGATGCTGGGATTACAGGTGTGCACCACACACCTAGCTGATCTTATTCTTTTTCCTTTTCAATACAATTGTTATCAAATCACAAAGACCACAGAGTGCTCTTTATGTAGATTTACCTTAAATGAACTGTGCACCAGTGTTTCATCTAAATCAATGACCACACATTTCTTTCCATAGTCAAGCACCGTCACCTCTGGAAGGAGGTATTTAGCTGGTGGCTAAAGAGGAAAAAAGTATTATTACCTCTATGTAAGAGACAAACCAATTCCCTTAATCACTGTATTATGTTAATGAACATATAAATGAAAGCAAACATTTAATATCTGATAAAGTACATCATATAATTTTTATTAAGAACAATAGTAACATGTAGTTTCCAACTGAGGTTTTACCAGAGAAGTATTCTCTTTTCAATAGCTGGCTTCTTCATTTTTTATATTCCTTTAAATTGAATACTACTCAATGATCAAAGATCAATTTTGGACTTAAACTGATTCAATAGTGAACATAAACAGGCAGTGCGCAGTTAGGTAAATTTCCAAGTACAATCATCACCAAAGCAGAGAAGGGCTGTCCAGGAAGTGGCTACATGTAGGGAGCAATAGTCAAACTCTCAAGGGTCTCCCTCTACTTAGTGTGTGTGCTTCATTTTTTCTAATGCATTTCCAGAAGAAAAAAAACCTGAAGGCCTTCAAGTCCCTCAGCTTTAACTAAAGCTGGCCATGCAGTCCTCCCTGACCCTGCAGCACTGGCAAGGCAGAAGGATGTGCCTTAAAAACAATGCAATTTGGGGAGGTAGAAAAGTCTTTCATCAATAAACTAGTGAATCAGCAGCTCAGTTTTTATATAACAAAATAAGTCTGAAAGAAGTTGTATCAAAAAGTGTTTTAAAAGGTATAAACAGCAAGCAAGGGAACAAAATAGAGGACTGGGATTATTTCTAACTTTGGGTCACAGCTGAATATGACCAGCATAAAATTTTAAATTTTTACTAAATAACTATGTGAGAAAAATACATTTTCATAGTAAAAAATATAGGATGCAAGAATAAAAACACCAATTATTTCCTTTTCTATGTCCTTTCTTTTTAGTCTAGTTATACCTATGCAGTTCTTCCCCTTTGATTATGTATTAGTGAAATAACATTTTAATTTGGTAGTTTAATTACTCTAGAAATTTTATCCATAGCATACCTGCAATCCTCAAAAATAGGGCCAGAGTGGACTCAGTTATTTTTCAAGCCCTAGAATAAAAATTACTTTAACATATTTAAACCACACTTTGCATTCTTTTATTTAAAAGGGGAAAATATCCTCACATACAGAAGAGAAAAAAGACAGAGAAGAATGAGAATTCTGTTAGTTAATTTACTGATTTTTCATTGGTGCTACAGAGAACAAGACCAGGCCACAGGGCAATGGGCAAGAAAGGGTCTTTTAATTTCCTACTTGTTTCTCAAATACAGAGCTTCTCTGACAGATAATCTTTAGATTAATACAAATTCTTCAGTCTAAGTAAAAGTTCTGTTGGATAGTCATGTCCTGGGAAATGCAAGGATGCTAGAAAATTATACTAGTGCTTTATTATTCCAATTGATCTGTTCTGATGATGCTTGAATCATTAACTCAAAAATGTTCTCAATCAAATTTTCTGAGTCCATCATTAAAGCTCAAGAATAAGAGAAATATCATGATGATCTAGAAGTGCCTTTTAAAAATGTAAAATCACTTACTCAAATGTGCATAGGGAATTATAGGGAGTAGTGAAGCAGAAATCTTTGGCAGACGAGGGGAGAGGGGATAATGGTTTGCCACTAAAGAACTGAAAGTACAATATTCACTGTACTTTTCTTCCTAGGATCATCTGAAATTTTGTACCCCTGGCAGTACCATGGCAAATGTGAACAGTGAACACTGAAGTTACTTTCTGTGCAGCACTTGTCCTACTAACCCTCCTAAACCTTAAAGATTTAGTACTTCTCTTGGTACTAAATCTTTAATGATAATCTGGATGGCTGACTTCTTAGTTTAAGATTTCTCTGGATCAGGGTCTGTATACTGTGCCCCTGCAAGCCAGAGTTTAAGCAGAAACCTTAGAGCCTAAACATGGGAAATTCCAGACTTTTATTACAAGGCTTAAGCAAGTAGCACTGAAATTTAACTGTTAAAACTAATTCCTTTCTATTAGCACTTTAATGACTCAGCTACATCACCAACATTGAGTTTGTGAGCACCACTGTGATATGTGACTTCAATGAGTGTGTGAACAGCTTCCGTGGCATTTCTTATCCAATTATCAGCCTTTAAATGAACACACCTCAAACCACTAGCACTTCAATTTTGGGGGTGTCCAAATTCCTATCTTACCTGACTTTTGCCCAACAGCCCACAAACTTTCCTATGGAGGAAGATCCAAAATCCCAGCATATAGTCAGAAACAAGTGCTACTAACTGGAACTTTCATCAGTACATACAGAAAGATGTCATTTGCAATATTTATGTCAAAGAGGACTACTCAATAAATGGTGCTAGGGCAAATGAGTACCCACTTGAAAAAGAAAAAATGCTGGACTGCTACTTCATGGCTTCCATCAACTGCATTCCTTGATCAAAGATTTACATTTAATAATGAAAAAATATTAGAAGAAAATATGGGTCATGGTTGTAGAACAGGGAGATCTTTCTAAGCATAAAATCTAACAGCATAAAGCATGAAATTAATATATTAATATTAAAATTCAAATTTCATTGTGGCCAAAATAATTACAGGCAAAAAGACACGTAATAAACTGGGGAGAAAGCACTAATTTCCTTAACATTTTTTTTAAAGATAAATTATAAAATTTAGATGAAGAGGGCAGAAAGAAAAAGTGTGGTCAATGAATATGTGAAAAGTTGCAGATATTCATGAAAAAACATAACTTCAAAGCAATAAATCTATACTATTCTTTACATTTTGATAGCAAAGATTAAAACACTTGATAAATTCCTGAAGTGAGATAATGGGGAAATCTTGTAGGCTTTTCATGGGAATGTTAATTAAGCATAGGTCTTTAGAGGACAATTTGCCTTTGCTGTTCCAACAATGGAGAATAGATCCCTTGACCTAGCATTTCTACAATTAGGATCTGATCACACAGAACCATCACACAACTCTATATACACACAAGTATAACAACATTCTTTGTGTGTGTGTGTGTGTGTGTGTGTGTGTGTGTGTGTGTGTGTGTGGTACCAGGGCTTGAACTCAAGAGCTTGCACTTGCCTGGCAAGCGCTTATTCTATTGAACTACTGCCTCGGTCCCATAACAACATTCTTAAAAGCAGTATTTTGTTAACAGTGCACAAATAGAAACAAAGAAAATGCTGTCAAGGACATGTAAAACACGGTATACATACATGTAATAATATTTGGAAAGATGTTTAAGCCATCTTGTTAAAAGCAATTTGCAGAATGGTGAATATCACACAATTTCATTTGTGTCAATATGTTTGTGTTCGGAAATTTTTCTGAAAAGGTATAACATAATAAAAGTAGTTATTCTAAGTAGTAAGAATAAGTTGGAGGATTTTTTTTCTACTTTAGTATTTCAGCATTTTATTTTATTTTCTTATTTGGTACAGGGTCTCACTACGTAGCTTGGACTCCTAGTGATTCTCCTGTCTCAATCTCCCCAATGCTGGGATTACAGGTGTGCACCAACATACCTGGTTTCAGAGGCTGGCATGGCTTTTGGGGCCGGCACAACATGTGGTGGTACCAGGGATCAAACACCAGATCCTGGTGCTTGCCAGGCAGGAACTTATACCACTTAGCTATCTCGCCAGCCTAATTTTTCAGCATTTTAAAATAAACCATGAGCTTGAACTGTTTAAGGAAAGAGTTTAAAGATTAAGCCTATCTCTTTTGGTACCAAAAGAGTACCACATGGAAAAAAAATAGGGGGAGTGAGTGGCAGAGAGGGAGGACTTTGGTTGGAGCTGCTGTGGGTACCCACAGTTCAGAGGCATCTTCACCTTCAGGGCCAAGGAAAGGCTGGAGGACTTGATTTGGAGCTTCAACACCAGCCCAGAATTCTAGTCCAGTAATAGTACTCCAAGCTCTCAACTGTTTCACACACTGACCAGATCCTCCTCTGGCCCAAGGCCAGGATCATTCTGCTCATGTGACTTAGAAAACTGGCATATGGGTGCAGATTTCTGTGGGAATCTCAAGACTTGACTTCCAGGGCTGAGCTGGCTGCAAATGGACTTGGGTTCAGTCCTAAGCAGAGTGGAGATTACACTAAGCTTATGAGCAGAACTGCTTTTCTACAGATTATCATTCAAAGGTAAAAATTACTTTTGTAAAGTTCAGCTTTTTCATAGACAGTTCAAAGATTTGCATGTCCTCATTCAGTGTCTTACATGTAGGAGACAGAAGTTTATTAATCTAACACAAATATATTACACAATGAACCTTCTCCTTATCTACTTTATTCTGGAATTGTATACATGGCTAGGTCTCAATTTGTAGGAAAAGGGTCCATTTCCTTGGTGGGTTTATACTGATTGGCAAATGCTTTCATTTGGTACTTAACTTTTTGCATGGATATGAATTAACTGTGAGAAGAAACTGAAAATGCATGTGCAGCAATTTAAATGACCAAGGTTATCCAAGCAGCTGTTTGCTGTGCTAATAAATATCTGGGAGCTCATGACCACCACTATGAACATTTCTTGTAATTGTAGAGGTCAAAAGCAACTTGTATTAATCTCATGATATCTCAAAAAATTTAATATTAACACATTTATACAAGTTTTTCTTTCCCTGACACGTGTATACATTTTTGGGGGGTAAACTCTGCATATAAAATTATTCTGTACCAAAGACAAAACAAAGTCCTCTGATGTGAGCTTCAGTGGACACTTCCCTTACACACTGGTGAGATACTGCCTGCACTTCCTGACTGCTCTTTCTGTTCTAAGCCAGTTCCCTCAACACAGCACAGTCCCCAGATACACTGGAAGGATCACTACACAAACTCCTACAACCTACAAGTCAAGTAGGAGGGTCAAGTTTTGAGAAAAATAAAGTTCTCAAAACTTTTATGAGCTAGCTGTAAGTGCCATGCACTACTAAAGTCTTGAAACCTACTCCTTTCAATGTAGGATTGCTGTGTCTCTTGGATGTTCTAAAGTCCTAAGAAAGAAAAATGACCAGATTTGAGTGAGATAATTTGAATCGCCATCATTGTAGCCTAAAATATCAATTTACGGGCTTATTTGTAAACCTAAATCCTTCCCTAAAGACACAGGACTGTGTGAAAGGTCTTTTCTGATGGACATCTCCACTACCTAGTTCCCTAGGAATTAGGCCCCCAGCTGCTGCTGGCTGCATAGTTTCAAGCTTGATGGCTCTGCTGGCTGAGCAGATGGAAGAGAAATGCTACAGCTTACATCTAAGTACCCCCCAAGAGCCTCATGAACTCATACAGGGTTTTGCATGGTGACCATGTTCATTATAGAGCCATGGCGTAGAAAGATTTCTTTTCTTCCTTGGCTCCTCCTTTCCTCCTCTGCTTCCTTCCCATCATGTTCCTTGGCTAGTTCTGTCCTGGAGCCAGCAGACTAGGGACTCAAATGTGAGCCAAAATAAGCTTCTCATTGCAAGTGTCAAATATTTTGTTCTAGTGATGAGAAAAGTGACTAAAAGGAAACCGGAGACAGTGGACAGTAGATTGCTGGGAACACTGGTTCAACTTCTTTCTTCAATTTCAAGGCTGAAAACAGAAGTGGGGTGGTCCAGGGAATGTCTAGCAGATGCAACTGCAGAACCCATGGAGTGAAGCTGGTGGTACAATTTCAGGGAGGCTACTTAAAAGTAATTTCTCTGATGTCAGTGCTATAGCTAAGCTACTGATATCATTAAACAAGCAACTTAATCCACTATAACTGAATCTACTGCAAAGAACCATTGTTTGGGAAATCTATGGTGTTATACAGAGTTGGGGCAATGATGCTAAGGCAAGGCAGGAAAGCTCTACGTTACCTCAGTTTATTAAGACGTGGAGACCTTCCCCCAGAGAAAGAAAACTGTCTGTATACACAACTTCCAGCTCATAATGTAAAGTGTAGCTTCATTTTTGCTTTTAACAAAACAGAGCTATTGATATCATACAATAAAACTCAACATAAGCAAGAACATTTTTAAAAAAAATATTTTTCTTTTTTACATTACTAGGCCCAAAGCCACAAATTCTATGAATGTTTCAATAAAAATTTGAAATACATACACTTGGTATGGGAATAACCTGCCTCTGGTCACCCTGAGAAAAAGAAAAAAAAAAAAAAAAAAAAAAAAAAAAAAAAAAAAAAACATTGTCAGGTTTGAAAAGAAAGACATCATATACTTAAGAGAAACTTTCAAGTACTCTCCAGCACAGCAACCATGTGACTTCCCGTTCTTCCTACCTTAAGAGGAGTTTAATGAGAAGGAACCCAAGACCTTCCACAAGCTGGACCTAGACTCCTGCAGCCTCCTATTCTCCCCTTTCCCCAATAGCGCAGGTTGGGCTCCTGAGGCTCAGGTCTTAATCATTGATGTAGTACTTCCTTTACTAAATCTCAGGAATTTAATCCTTCATTTACAAATAACAAAAGCTCATATTTTACTTTGATTCTTGATTCTAATAATTGATTTGTTTCTTGTTTTAAGCAAGTATTTCCCTGAAAAGACTAAGTCAAGGGAGTCAAAGTCACGTGATCATAAGGAATACTCTTATCACCTCAGGTCCTCTTCTAGGGAAGTACAGAGAAGATGAGACAGGGCAAGGTACAAAAAGTTCCCTCCCTAGGCACAGGCATGGCAATGATTCTGAATACAGGAAAATAGAACCTGTATTCATGATGAGTATTAAGAAAATTCAGGCTACTGGGAAGTTTGGCTCCAAATTCCAGCCAATTTCTCATCTTCAAACACCAGCCAAATTGGCTGACAGAAATTTCATTTTTGTACCAATAAATGCTAATGAAAGAATAAATTTTACCAAGCATTTCCATTTTGTGAATTTTACCTTTTTCAAATGATCTGAATGGAAGACATACTGCTTCATACCTCAACATTAAAGGATTAGTGAAAAGAAGTGCCCACTGGTACTGGGGAAGATGACCACTGAGGAGTCTCACATGAAGGCCAGACTTGATGGTTGGCAATGGCAGATGGTTGATACTTGTCTGAGCTCTGCTCTGACTCTAAGAGCCTCTTACTATCTCTGTGTTTATATCTGGGCTCTAGTCACTGTCTCTTCCTTGTAACAGCAACCATTTATCTCCTCTTGAGATGATCTTTAGGCCCTTTACTCTGTCAGGAGACTTGGGACTCAAGCTGCCTTCTAACATTAGTCTGGGCAAAATTGTGTTCTTCCCTAATGGGAAGGCATAATCTAATCAAGTCCAAATTTCTAAGAATTTGAATAGAATTTCAGAAGGCCCTAAATAATGATATTCCCAACCTTTGGACCCAGGAACAGGTCACTCCTCTTGGTGGACAAGATTTTATCCAGAAGCCCCTAAGCATGGAGGACACTCTGGGTCGAATGAATGTGTTGAGTCTGTCCTGTATACTGCAGGAAGCTTAATAGCATCCTGAAACTCTACCTGCAGTAGGATCCCCTGCCAGCAATGACAACCAAGGTTCTAGGCACAGCCAAATATAAATCCAGAGGACAAATTCATCCCCAGTTGAGAAGCACTGCTTTAGTGACACTGCAGACAGTTCTTACATATGTGTACCTTCTGAACCATATTTCTTTTTTTTTTTTTTTTTTTTTTTAATTTTTTTGAGAGAGAGAGAGAGAGAAAG
>NW_004524647.1:2476207-2504022 GCF_000260255.1 Octodon degus
GTGTGGTGTGTGTGTGGCCAGCTCAGCCCACCAGGGGGCGGGCCTGGCTGGCATGTGGTGCTGGGGGATTGAACCGTGGTCCCCGATGCTTTGCCAAGCTTGTTCTAAGTAGGTGCTTTAGACCACTGAGCCATCTCTCCAGCCCCTGAACCATATTTCTGATGGAGAGATAAACACATCAAAGATGACCAAGAACACAAGAGCCCATCTGTAGGACATGACAAAACACTGACAATGAGTAGCACAGGTGCTTATTTACATAGATATTTGAGCTTAAAGACTACCCATGAGGTTTACATATACATGTGTGCACACAAGTGCATCCAATGGGTCTGCATGCATTTTTGTGTTCTTTTACACTATCTTCACTCTTCATCTTCTCCATGATGTCTGCCATCTGGGTGACTGGTTCTCTTAGCCACAGGAGGGTACTGGCCTGCAAACTGAGGTTATGGCTACGACGGTAACAATGACTGCTACCTCAGACTGCCATAGAAGCATTCTAAAATGAAAGGCTTCTAGGGCAAAATAAATAAGCAGGGTGGATAGGCATACAGCTAGCCTGTCTCATTCTGTCCTTGTGCTTCCGTATTCCTCTGCCATGCTGAGTTTAGAGTGAAGGATTCCTTGAACTTAGCAAGAGTTGGGCTTTGGAATCATTTCCACGTGTACTGTTCCTGGGTTTTGTGTTTTCTGGCTACTGGCCAAACTGAGTGCAGGAGCAGAGGATCCTTCTCTGGAAATTAGCTGTTCTTCTCTCACATGGGCTGTTATCTGGGGTCTGGTGTCACACAATGAAGAGACAAGTGTCATACAGATAATGCATCACTCCCACTTCAGATTTAACTAAGTTAACTCACAGCTGGCTTAATTCTTTTTTTTTTTTTTGGCAGAACCGGGGATTGAACTCAGAGTTGACTTAATTCTTGAAAAAGCTTTAGTGACAAATTCATGAAAGAAGTCCCATGAATGAACACTAAGTCCAAGTAGGCTCAGCTCTGCCAAAAGAAATGCCTTTAAAGGCACTTATCTCTTGATACAGATGGCTTTGTATTCTAGGAAACTTTCTGGGGCATGATGGCATTTCCTTGTGCCATTTAATCTAGGAAGATATTGATTAACTATTAACATGACAGCAGAGGTTCTTCTCTTTCTTTTCTCCTCTACAGGTCTATGTTCCCTTCATTAATAGCAATTCCCTATGGAAAGGATTTTTAAGCTTGGGGAGGGAGGGCAAGAGGAAAGCACAGTGAGACAGAGATTAGGACCTGTACAGATGACAGAGAAATATCATCCCACATACTTTACTGATATAGTTTCCATATCAATGCAGATGATTTTTAATATCTGCCAATGCCAAGTTATCTTTCATTATTTTCTTTCCAATATTTTCTTAAAAGTTTTCTTTGACATTTTTTCTTCCATACAAATTATACCTTCCTTTTCAGAAAAACAGCATAGTTTTTTTCTTTTTTAAAAAAAATTTTTTTTTTTTGGTTTATTTATTTATTTATTTAGTGTGCGTGGCCAGTTCATCCCACCAGGGGGCAGGGCTGGCTGGCATATGGTGCTGGGGTATTGAACCGCGGTCCCTGTGCTTTGCTTAGCTTAGCTTGTTCTAAGTAGGTGCTTTAGACCACTGAGCCATCTCAACAGCCCCAGCATAGTTTTTTCTTAAAAAAGAGTTAGTCTGTCAAGATCTTTCAATGATCCTGATCAACTTATCTGCAAATGAGGCTAATTTTGTTTCTTTTCCATATATTAACCAACTGTTTCACTTTTTTATCCTACTACAACCTACCAATGATTTTCCTATGTTTGCTATGAATTTTTAGAAGATAGATTTTATTACATTTGAACAGTTTTCTTCTGTTTGGGTGTACTGTTTATTTTATAAAGGCTTATGTGTTATTACCCTTCATATATTACACCTTTTATTATAAAATGTCCTTCTTTAGCCTGTGTAATGCTTTTGACCTTAACTTCTGCTTGGTTTGATATTAACACTGCATTATATTAAAATTCTTGCTTCTTTCTGTTTGATCTACCTTGAATATTTTGATCATTTCTTTATTGTCTACTTTCCTTAATCACAGTATTTTAGAAGTTGTGTCAGAAACTATCAGTCACCTACACTGTTTTACCAAATGCACATAGCAGCATTATACTTCTACTATGCCTTTGAAGATAGGTGTCACTCTGATCAATAAAATAAGTTAAAATGAAGTATGTTATTTCTGAGTGGATACTTCAAGAACTAGTGTAATTTATCACATTGCCTTTTTCCTGCTGTCACAATACTGGGAACAAAAAGACAGGGCCTTCCTCAGTCTAGATCCATGAATCAGGATCGGAGTTATGCTGTCTAACACAGTAGCTCTTTATAACAGGAAGCTACTGAGCACATGAAGTATAGCTAGCCCAAATTAAGATGCACTTTAAGTGTAAAACTCACATCAAATTTCAACATACTAGTAAGAAAAAAAGAACATACAATATGCCACTAATAATTTTTCTATTAAGCTTGAAATATTTTGAATATATTGGGTTAAATTACGAAGATTAATCTTACATTTAAAAATATATTTTTAAAATTAACTAATTTATTTGACACAGGGTCTTGCTATGTAGCTTGGACTCATAGTGATCCTGTGATCCTCCTGTCTCAGCATCCCCAGAGCAGGGATTACAAGTGTGTGCCATCATGCCCAGTTTTGGGGCCAACACGGTGGGCCTGGGTTCCTGGGCCAGCACAGCATGCAGTACCAGGGATCAAACTTAGGATCTTATGCTTGCCAAGCAGGCACTTAGACCACTGAGTATCTCCCCAGCCCTAAAAGTATTCTTGTGCTAGGTTTTGAAGTTGTTATTGAAGTGTAAACCAAGCTCCTACTGACTAGCAGATCTACTTATTAGTCATTCCTCTCCTTTGTGAAAGATCTCCGATTTTGTTGGGAGTAGGAATATTCTGAACTAAATTCTTCCCTTTCAGTGTCACCCCCCTGCCACCCCAGTAGCCATATGAGGAAGTTCGAGGGAGATAGCTCAATTGAGTAAGTGTTTGCCTGGCAAATGCAAGGTCCTGAGTTTGATCCTTGGTACAAAAAAAAAAAAGCACCAGCCCCGCCCCCAGGGCATGCTGAGACAGGGATTGAGACTGGGCATGGTGGAGCCTGCCTGAAATCCCAGCACTTGGGAAGCTGTAAATAGGAGAATCACCATGAGTCCGATCTAACTGTGAGACCCTGAACACACTGTAGACCCTTCCCTAAAATACAGAAAAAAAAAAAAAAAGAAAAAGAAAAAAGAAAAAAGAAATAACACATAAGCACAAGTCTCTTGGAATTTCTGTAAAAGCACTGACTTTCCATCAATGAACAAACATTATAGATGCAACCTCCTCTCTTCTTGTGAATATAGGACTGATTTCTGAAGCTGTGACTTTTGACAGATTATACATAAAACATGAAGAGGAATACAAACATACCAAAGATGGTAGATGGGAGGATATAAACATAGAAAAGGGACATAAGTAATCTAAAGGAATCCTAGCACATGCCTGAATTAGGCAGTTTTTGTTTATTTTGTTTTGTGATACCAGAAGTCAAACCTAGGACCTTACATATGCTAGGCAAATGCTTTACCATAAGCTATAGCCCCAGCCCTTCTATTAATTTTTATTTTGAGATAGTATCACAAAAAGTTGCCCAGTCTGGCCGAAGGTTTGCAATTTTCCTGTCTCTATCTTCCAAAGGCTGGGATTACCAATGTGCACCACCACATCCAGGTATGACTCACACTTTTTAGCTGAGGAAAATAATCCCTCATTTGTTTAAGCTACCATCAGTTTTCTTTTATTTGCTGCCAAAATCATTCCTATTTGATGATGCGTATATTCTTAGAAATAGCATATACCTCAATGAAATCAATCTGATAGTCTTGGACTTTGGTTAGTAGAATTTGGTTCATCAAACTTGGTCTTCTGCCTATTTCATTTGAGGAGTAGTAGACTGATTCCAGAGATTTTGGATTGAGCTACATTCCCAACCTATTTTTATTTTTATTTTGTAATGGGACCTCATGGGATCACAGGCATGTGCCATCATGCCTGGCTGTTTTAATCTCTATACTTAATGTTACAATTACCATTTATTTGTCATTTGTTTTTATTTACTTTCCTTAATTTTGACAATTTTCTCACTTTTCTGTTTATTTTTCCTTTCTACTATGAATTTTGAGTATGTATTTTTCAGTTCGGGCCAGGGACATAGCTCAGCAGTCACAAGCACCTGCTTGGCAAGCATACGGTACCAAGTTCAATCCCTAGTACCACAAAAACAAAACCAAAAAGAGAAAGATTTTGCAGTTGGGCTACTTGTTACAGTTCTCTATTCTTTAATCATTTTTATTCCTGCACTTCCTAAGGTTTATCAAAACACCAATCTCACCAAGATTTTAATTTTTGGCCGCTCTCTGAAACATTACATGTCTGAAAATACATTTCTTTTGCCTCAACAGATAAAGGCTGGCTTAATTACAAAATGTTTGCTTTGTTTTTTTTTTCCCAGTATCCTGTAAACATTTTTTCATGGTATTCTGGCTTTTTAGGGTTGCTAATGAGAAGTTGGACATTAATATAATTGTTTTCTTTGAAAATAATTTATTCTGGTAACTTGTAAGGTTTTCTCTTTATCTTTACATTTCAGAATTTCAACAGCATATATCTAGGAATGTGCTCTATGCACCATCCAATAATCCTTCTGTAGACTTGGTAAATTCTTTCAATGTGTAGCTTCTAGCTTTTTCAACTTAAATTTCTTTTCTTTTCTTTTTTCTCTTTCAGTCAAATGTTCTGCCCCTGAGCTATACCCCTTTTTCTGCTTCTGAAATTTCTACCATTTGTACACTTGGTCTCGTATATGCTTTCTCCCTGCATCACAATTTCCATCTTTGTGTTTCTGGTCTGAATTCTAAGATATTTCTTCCACTTGCTTTTCCAGAATATTAATTCAGTTAATGTTAATTCAAGGACTATTTTTTTGTTCTCTCTCTCTCTCTCTTTTTGTCCTCCAAGCTTATTTACTGAATTCTTACATTTAGAAACCATCAGGGTTTTTTGTTTTTTTGTTTTTTTGTTTTTTTTTTTTTTTTTTTTTTTTTTTTTTTTTTTTTTTTGTGGAATCAGGGATTGAACTCAGGCCCTTGCGCTTGCCAGGGAAGCGCTTATTCCACTGCACCATCTCCCCAGTTCCAACCATGAGTTTTTAAAGTTCTACAAGTTACTTTTGTATTCAGCTGGTGTCCCAAGTAACCTGCCAAGCTCTCAACTACATCTTCCATTTACTTTTTCCCTAGGAGGAGTTTCGGATTCCTATTTTTCAACTTAGACTGTCTTATAATTGTGCAATATGATCATTTATGTTGGATGGAAACCATAGTTAACTATTAACTATGGTTAAATTATTTCACATTCATAATTATAAAATTTCAGTATAAAATCAATTTGCTTACATCAACATTTAGGCACATTTTTAAGATCATATTGCCAAATATTCCTCTGGACAGGTATAATTAATTAATGTTTTCACCAATAACTCATTTACATCATCTACTTTCTTTTCCACCACTCCATGCCAAATGCAAATACTGTATTTAAGGACACTTTGATAATTTGGTAGAAGGAAAAGAAAATTTGTTTTAATTTGCATTTGATTACTAACCATGCTGCCATTTTTCATGTTCTTAATTTTCTCATGTTTTTATATTTTTCATGTTCGACTAATTGCATTTATTTTGTAAATTATGTATTTATGTCCTTGGTTATTATTTTGGATATGTTATTTTATTTTTTCTTTATTAGTATGTGCTTGTACATATTGATCACATTCATCCCAAGGACTAGATACATGTTTAATTCTTTTTATTCCCTTTGCATTCCTTCCCTCCACCTCCCTCTCTTTGTGGGTCTCATTCCCATTTGCAAAAGATCTGTCTCCCTATTTATAGTTTTATGTCCTTAATCTTGACTATATTAATATCTTTTTCAATGATTTTTACCTGAAGTTTTATTTTGATAGATTAACATTATAACCTTGTTCTTTTTTATACTACGTTGGTATTTCTTTTTGCTTATCCTTTTTACGTTCTGAGTCACTTCGCTTCAGCTATGTCTATTAGATAGCATGGGGTGGATTCTGGTCTTTGATCTACTGTGACAGTATCACATTTTTTTATTTGTTATAACAAAAGAATATATAATGTGCACTATTTATTAAACAAATTCAAATTTGTTATACTTACTATGAGTTCTTTTACATGTTTTTATCTTTTTTTGTCTATTTCTGTGACTATTACTATTTTGTTTTTTTAATTCTCTATTTTATATATTTAATTCCACAGGAAAGTACATATATTCAAAGGAAAATGAGAAGTGACTCTTATAAGTCCCATCAAACAACTTATTTAGTTGTTAAATGCCTGAGACATCTGTTATTAAAACACATTGGTTTTTGTAATTTCAAATCTTTGCTGCCACTCTTTTTTTTTTTGGCAGAACCGGGGATTGAACTCAGGCCCTTGTGCTTGCCAGGGAAGCACTTATTCCACTGAGCCATCTCCCTGGCCCTTGTAATTTCAAATCTTTAAATGGCTGCATATATACTGTTACATACTCTTACCAGTGATATTTGTCAAGGACAGGACAAATGTGCCAGCGCTGTTGTTTAATGAACACACAATCCCCTATTAGCACTGACCTTCTGAAGCCCACCATTTTCCTCCACCAGTGGCGGAAGCACACTGGGGCTGCTGGATGGAGGACCCTCCACATTATAATCCCGGAAGCAGCAGAAGAAGGAACTAAGGATGCTGCGGCTTCTCTGCTTCTTTAAGCTGACATTGCACTGGGAAGCTGGAAAGAGAAACACAGCACACTGTGGCCAAATGCAGGATGTACTGATGAAATGCAAATATTAAGATGTACAATTGTCCCTTGTACATTAGGATGTACAATTGCCCTTGATTCCAGGAAGCCTGCTCAGGACTGAATGAGGGGCCCTTGGAGTCCAATTCAAGTGGCTGGACAAAATCTCCCTGCCTTCAGCCCAGTGAGGGCTGCTTACCTATTAGCTGAACCACTTTCACCATCTATACACCTGAAGCCAGCAGATGAAGTATTCCCACCATGCACTAAGCTTCTAAACAAACATCTTTCTAGGCATAAAACAGACCTGATGCTCCCTAAGAAGCACTTCTCTATTATGGGTATCAAGACACAGTCATCTTGAAATTAGGATAATGGATATTCACTGCTTACTGTAGAAATAATCACCTTCATAGATTAAAAAATAAAGTAAGTACAGGCACAAAGGAATCCTCTCCATAAACTCAGTCATTTGTCAGAAGTTGGTGAGATCTGGACCAACCAAGCTCTGGGTTGAAGGCTTCCATTCTCTTAAAGCAGAGAGAGCAGATGTGGCATAAAGCTTCGGCCTAGCAGGGCAAAGCCCATCTTCGTGAGACCCAGGGCAGTATTGTGCCCTGGCCTGCCCTGGACTAAAGTACTAGATAGTGATGAATTCTTTCTGTTTATCACTTAAGACAAGCTGCTACAAGTTAGAAATAAACAGTAAAAACTGGCATAGGTGGGAAACACCTCAGGGGAGGAGATGGCAACTTGGAGGATTAGAAGTATTTCACCTAGGAATGCAACTGGGGCCGTCTCACCACATACCATGGCTGGGTGGGTCAGCAGTGCTCTGAAAAGAGTCCACAGGCAAGGGACCATTCTAAGAGTTAATGGGAAAACTGACAATCAGGAAATGACTTAAGTCTACAAGATAACTGCTGGAACTTATCTTTCCCCAAAAGCAATACTGGCATGGTTTCTCTTTTTGTACACTTGTAAATGATTTGTGAGATAATAAAACATTTGTTAAAAAGTTTTCAGATTAGCTTGTGTAAACAGAAAAACCAAATACATTCATATGGAAAGTATGAAAATCATTTTTTCCAGCAACTCTGCATATATGGATGGTCTCTAGTCTGGGTTTGAGAAAGTATGAATTTAAGAACCTCACTCATTAAAGCCTACTAGTGGCCTAATTTTAGGGCCATGAGACCTGGTGGCCTGCCAACAGCAATGGTGGTAAGAGACAACCACCACTGTTGACCCAGGACCAAGCTCTAGGTACTTTGCTTTACAAGCTTCATTCTCATGTCATCTTTCCTCACGGCTATCCAAAGAGATACATGTTACTGCTTCTATATTACTGCAGAGAAGATACAAGCAGCAATTCCTAGTGCCAGGTTTCAAACTGAAGTGGACCTGTTCCCAAAATGTGTGATATCCCACGTGCCATGCTGATGACAATCCTGAAACAATTTAGATCTGATTAAGAAGGAAGGAGCATGCGAAATGGACAGAAAAACAGTGCAATAAACTTGTATTTAATATGAATGATTAATTACATACTATCATTGTTACTCTGGGAGTTTTATTTTATTCTATTTTATTTATTTATTTATTTATTTATTTATTTATTTATTTATTTATTTGCGGAACCAGGGATTGAACTCAGGCCCTTGCACTTGCCAGGCAAGCACTTACTCTACCGAACTATCTCTCCGGCCCCAGGAGTTTTAATTTTTATAGCACACTCAAATAATTTAGCCAAGGGTAGGGGAAAAAAAAGCAAAAACAAAAACACCCTGAATTTCCCCTGGCTGACAGCACATTTCTCTGCAAGTAAACAAACTGTTCTTGTCTTAGAGACACTGTGCAATCTGAAAAAAGCATTTTCCAAGATCCTATTTTCATCCTGGGTCACACAATCTTCCTCGTAACTAATATACTAAACTTATATACTAAAGAATTTATATACTTATATCCTAAAAAGCTTATATACTAAAAAAATTCCTGTACTTGAAACAAGTAAGCTACTTATTATTTCTACCATATAATACTTATTATAATCGAAGGTTCAAAAAGAGCTTGGGCAGCCAGTAAGTTAGCTTGAGTCACATGAAGACCATCACCACCAGAGAAATGGAAGCCAATCACATTTCCCCTTCTTCATACAGAGATAAAAAGGCTGCTGTGGTCTCCCTTCCACAGTGGTGGGAAGTTCAAAGTCTCTTTCTGATAAATGAGGTTTAGTTGCAGGTTCTGAAGGGACTTCTGTGAAGCCCCAGCCTTTCCAATGTTCTAATCATTTTTGGACTGGTCTGCCACTCCCAATATACTGCAGGGGGAGGAAATGGATTTCCTCAGGACAAGGATGAGCCCATACCATCCTCAGCATTCATTTTTAAACAGGGCTTAAGACATAGGCTGTTTGGGTCCAGAAACCTACCACTTTCCATCCTGAGGCTACCTCTCCACCAGGTATAATCCAGAAGGGTCTTGATTTGCTCATAAACTGCCAGAAGTTTTACGTGAAAAAACTAAGATCCATAGTTTAAAGGAAAAATATTTATGACATTAGCTCAAAAAACCTAGCGATGGTTGCACATGGATCTGACTTAATTATATCTAGGCAAAACAAGGTTAAAAAAAAGATTATCATTGGGAAAAACTGGCACAAGAAGTGTCAAACAGGAATTGTCAGATTATGAGTGTTCTATATTTTGTCTTTGCATATTTTCCAAATGTTTTATGGCAATTATGTAATTGATAATTTAACAGTAGGACAACCATAAATACCTTGTTAAAATTATTTATTTATTTATTTTTGTATTTGGCACAGGGTCTCACTACGTAGCTTGGACTCAGTGATCCTCCTGTTTTCAGCCTTCCCAGCACTGGAAGTACAGGCATGTGCCAACATGCCCGGACTTTTCACTTTTTTTTTTTTTTTTTAAACTTGGTGCAGGGTCTTGCTATACAGCTCAGACTCCTAGTGATCTTCTGGTCTCAACCTCCCCAGGGCTGAGATTACAGGCATGCACCACAACGTCCAGTTCTGACTGCCACTGCATGCGGTACCACGGATCAAACTCAAGATCTTATGCTTGCCAGGCACGCTCTAAGACTGCCAAACTATCTCCCCAGTCCCACCTTGTTAAATTTTTTTTCAGCAATTTTGCAACACAATCTCCTCACCTTCACCTTTCAGACTTATTCTATGCCTTTTTACTTCAAGCCCATGAAACAAACAAACCAAGCAACAAGTAGTATTTTAATTCTTGCAAGAAGTTTTTATGACCCACATGAAGTCTAGGGTACAAAGAACAAACCATCAACCTTAAAATCAGAGGACAGCCATCTGAGAAGTAGACACCAGGAGAGTGTCTCTCTGCTAGTAGTGTACCTGACCACCTAACCTTCCTGTGCACACAAATGTGCTTCTGTGTTCTCAAGACCTTTTCTTTTTATATGATTCCACTGAAAAAGTGGCCTTAAGAATATAGGATCAGTCTTTAAGGATATTAAAAATCATTCAAGACGTTTTTATTACATTGTTTTAAGAAATTATTTTGGAGGCTTTTGGGGAAATAGTGGAGTGGTAAACACCACCAACTCAACCACTCAAGAGATTCTGAATCTAGACAATTTGGGGAAGAACAAAAGGAGAAAAGTAGATCCTAGGAAATCAGAAAGGATCTGACAGAAAAATTTAAATATATATAGAAACTGAAGAGACAGAACACAGCACAGAGAAGAGAAGGGCCAATCTACACTTCCTCCTTGGCTCCTGGTTCATGGGAAAGGGAAGCTGAATCTACAGAGACAAAGTAAAAGCTGGGGACTCCACAGGGCTTTAGAAACATAGTGGTGGATAGGAGACCCACAGGCCTAGTGGGTGGTAGCAGTTCTCACACAGGTGGCTTCTACCCTTGGGCTAGATCACCTGAGTTTAGACCTTGTCCCCAGAAGTGGGCCACACTGTGTGCCCTCCTACCCCAGCTGTCATCTCAAACAAGCAGCCTGACTCACCTGGATGGTCTCATTGGACACAAGCTCTGTATGCCCTTGAATGCTCACCATGGGAAATTCTTTCCCTGAACATGCTGTAGGACACATGGTGCCTTTAGTGGCACCACTGACAGCCTTACTTCACTTGTTCTTCAGTCATAGCAGGGGCCCTGCCCCGTGGTGGGCCTCCATTCATGTTAGTGCTTCTTCCCTGTCTCTCCCCAAGTCTGTACTACCCCAAAGCAAATTTATGTGGTTGTGTCTTCCTTCACTATCCCAAGAATAATTGGACAGGAGTCTGCTCTTGGGTACTGGTTTGCAAGAGAATAGCAAAATAACTTTGCTGACCAGAGGCTTTTTATTGGAAGAGTGTTGGCACCTGTTTTCAATTATTGCACACAAAAAATTAATAATGTCCTTAGTCTTTGGGGATTGTGTCCTAAAAGTAGGGTCTATGGCTGGAGATGGGCTTGTTAACCAAGTAGTCACAAACTGGGAAACAGAGGGTAGGTGGGGATAGGAGTTGTGCTTGTTCACAATGATCAAGAGTGGTCACGATCCCTATGGAAATGTTTTATCCAGTTTTTACCATTACATTTTTATTTTCTTTTCCTCCCTCCTTTCTTTGATCTGTTTTACATCAGCTTTGTCTCTTACCTTTACCTAATTCTATAAACATTCTTTTACTTCTCAATTAGATCCTTTGTACCACTTCTCTTTCTTCTTATATCATATATAATGATACCTTGGTTCATGAGTGCTTTTGTTTGAAAACAATTTGGTTCATAAACAGAAGCATTTGGCAATTTTTTATTTTTTAACCCTGCAATGGGTGAACACGACTGTGGTCATCTTTCCCACATAAATATGAACATGGCTGTCTTTTCTAGAATTGTGAAAAAAAATAAGCTCATGAACTGAGGTACCACTATAGTTTAAAGTTTTGAATTCTTTCTCTTGCATTCGCCCATTCCTAAACTCTACATCTTTAACAATATCACGATATAAAGGGTTATTAATCTTCTGATAGTTCACTCTGTAAAATTACTGTTCAATTGTTTTCTACCATTAGGAAAGATGTATCTGTCACATTTAGTACACACTAGCTATAAGTCAATGCCTAGGTTGTCTTAATGTTCAAAAAGTCAATGGCAAAACAAAAACAAAAACAACAACAAAAAACCCAGAAACTATGCAAGCACATGGAAATTAAACAATATCCTCCTGAATCATTAATACATCAGGGATGAAATTAAAGAAGAAATTAGAAATTTAGGAAGAAATTAGTTCCTACAATCATATGATAAAGCCAGGACATGATGGAACCTGTGGGACACAAGAAAAACATTTCTCTGAGGGAAGTTTATAGTGGTGAATATTCACATCAGAAAAAGTTAGCGCAAATAAATAATCTAATGATATGACTAAAGGCCCCAGAAAAACAAGAACAATCCAAATCCAAAGACAGTACAAGGAATTACAAAGATCAGAGCAGAAATTAATGGAATTGAGGCTAAAAAAGCAAAGAATAAGCAAAGCAAAACCTTAGCCATTCTTACCAAAATAAAGCCAAAGCCATGCAATTAGAAATTGAAACAGGCAAAATCACATCAGATTCAGCCAAGATCACTGGTAACTACTTTGAGAATCTGTACCCTAATAAAAGAATGTTTAGAAGAAATGGAGAGTTTTCTAGATATATATGAACTACCAAATCTGAGCCAGGAAGATGTAAAAATCCTGAATAATCCAGGGATAAAAAATTAAAGAAGTCAGTGAAACTGAAGAATAAAAAACTACCAACTAAGAAAAGCCCAGGTCCTGATAGATATAGATTCACTGCCAAATTCTAAGAACTCTAGAGAGAAGATCCAATGCCAATATTCTTCAATCTCTTGAATCACTTAATAGTTTCCTGAAGCATCATTCTGGCAGTGTATTGGTTTACATACTAACTGTCCTAAGTGTCATTTGGGCAGGTGTCATTTCAGTCAAGTCAGTTCTTTTTTGCATGAGATATATTCCTATATCTATTTGTCTGTTGAACTATTTTTTGCATACATTTTATTTAGAACACTGCATTCACTTTTGATGCTTGTTTCTAGTGAAATCTAGTAAAACCTGATTGTTTGCTTTTACTAATTCTTATTTTGTGAAAAAAACCTATAATTTTGTGCTATAATCTACAAAATCTATTTAAGTACATTAGATACAATTTTTATAGTTCTCAACAACTCAGTGATACTATTTCACAATACAAAATGGACACACTTGGAACACTGAGACTGAATAAGAAAGTGCGTAAAGATCTGCAAAAGAAAAAACTGAAAAAGAGACATGTTAGCATCTCAGAAAGGAAAGTCTGTGTTATAAAATAAAAAGAAAACAAAAAAGGCACCTCCTATTGTCAACTATCCATAATATGGGAATGACAGAACTTGAAAGAAGAAACGAAACTAAAGAAATTCCAGTATTGGTCAATGATGATAAGAATTCAATGGGTGGTGCTGACAGAGTTGATCAACACCTAACAAGCTATCTAGCAATAAAAAAGAAAGGAAAAATATTATTATAAAATATTATAATATTTTATAATATTTTAAATATTATTCACCTTCTGGATCACATGATACAGAACTTGTTATTTATTCAAAACAAGGTGGTTCAAAAAGTCATTTACAATTTAGATTAGATCTAATCAACCAAACAATTGAAAAATATGAACTATTTGATACTCAGTTCCACATGCTATGCTGGCCCCTGTCAACTGAGTCTGGACACAGTGGCACACGCTTATAATCCCAGCACTGCGGAGGCTGCAAACAAGAGGATCACTACAACTCTGAGCTGCATAGTAAGACCCTGTACCAAATACATTTAAAAAAAAAAAAAAAAAAAAAAAAAAAAAAAAAAAAAAAAAAAAAAAAAAAAAATATGGACTAGTAAAACACCGTCCAGGAAGTCATCATCAATGTTTTCACCATGACATTTACTGAATAGACATTTACTGAAATTATACTACCCACAGAAGAAATAGAAGGCCAGTGTGACAGTGTAAACTGTGTTGCTCAAAGAAAGACAATAATGCAAAAAGAACGAGGAAAGAGACTAGATACTACTATCCAGATTATGTTTCATTGTGTATTAAATATTTTAAGATATACCATACATAGAGAAATTACTGAATAAATTTGATAAAACTGCTTCTATATTTATCTTATAAAAACCAATGAAAAATAACGCAATGTATTTCTTTTTCATTTTCTTTTGATTTGTTTGTTTTTGTTTTTTTGAGGCAGGGTCTCACTATGTAGTTTAGGCTGTCGCTAAATTCACTATGTAGCCCAGGCTGCCCTTGAGCTTGGGGAATTCCTCCCGCCTCAGCCTTCCAAGCGCTGAAATTACAGGCATGTACTACCACACCCCATGATCATCCTGTATTTCAATAATTGCATAAGTAAGTGGATAATGAAACTGAAAGTGAAGCAGTACTCTCATTCATTCCTGGAAGCAAGAAGTCCCCTGATTCTACAATCAGAAAAGGACCCAAGCATAAAAGAGAACCAGGTCAACCTTTTCAATGAATGAACAGAGATGTAAAAATACTCAATAAGATAATGGAAAAGAAAATGTAGCAATTTATCAAAAAGATCATACATCAGGGGCCGGGGAGATGGCTCAATGGAATAAGTGCTTGCCTGTCAAGTGCAGGGACCTGAGTTCAATCCCCGGTTCTGCAAAAAAAAAAAAAAAAAAAAAAGATCATACATCATGACCAAGTAGAATTCATTCCAGGAATGCAAGGGCAGTTCAAGTATAGAAATTAATAAATTAATAAATGCAATACATCATATAAACAGAAAAACAAAAAATCACATGCTCACCTCAGTAAACAAGGAAAAGTATTTGACAAAGTGCAACATCCATGCATGATAAAAGCCCTAAAGAAAATAGGTATAGGTCTTTGTCTCAATCTGATGAAAGCCTTCTCTGACAAATCAATGGTTAACATCATACTACATGGAGACTCTCAACACTCCGTAAGAACTTTCCCTAAAAATACAAAAAGAAAAACCAACTAGATCCCCAAAATTTAAAGACCCAAGGGCCAGTGAGATAGCTCAGTGTCTAAAGTGCCTGCTTAGGGAAGTTAGACAGGTGCAGGGGACCATGGTTTGATCCCTGGCACCACATGCTGCACTAGCCCTGCCCTCAGGACAGGCTGAGCCAATCAAAAAATAAAAAAATAAGAAAATAAAGGCTCAATTATTAAATAGGTATCTTAAATGAAGAGACACTCCTCAAATGTACAAATGGTCAATAAATAGATGAAAAAATGTTTATCATCACTGGCCACTTGGGAAATACAAATTAAAACAATAAGATTTCTTCTCTCATTCCAGAAAAAAACTGCTATCATCGAGAAATCAATCAATAACAAATGCTGGCAGAGCTGGTGGTCAAAAAGGAACTCTGTTTCATTGTTGGTGGGAGCATAAACTGGTACAGCCACTATGGAAATCAGTATGAAGATTCCTCAAAAAACTAAAAGTAGAGGTTCCATTAACACAGGTAGTCCCCTTCCAGGTATCTTCCCAAAAGAGCTGAAGACATCAAGCCACAGAGGTGTATGTATACCTGTTCACAGCAGCACAACTGATAACAGCTAAATCTTGGAGGCAGTCTTTTATCTATCAACAGATGAAAACTGATATGTGGTATTCACAGTCAGTAGAGGACTACTCTGCCATAAAGACAGACAAACTCCAGTTATCCAGAGGAAAATGGAAACAATGTTAAGTGAAGTAAATCAGACACATGAGCTTAATTTAAATAGCATATAGTTTTTTGGTTTTTTTTTTCTTTTTTTACTTTTATTTTCTGTATTTAGGACAGGGTCTACAGTGGACTTGTAGTTAGTCTCCTGTTTTCAGCCTCCCAAAAGCTGGTGTGCGCACCACCATGTCCAGTCTCAATTGCCATCTCAGCACGCCCTGGGGGCAGAGCCAGCATGGCACACAGGGGATCGAACCCCGGCCTCTGCGCTCTGCCTAAGCAGGCACTTTAGTCCACTGAGCTATCAGGCCAGCCCATGTATATTTTTCCTTTATACAAAAACCCAATATATAAAGTGCAAAATAAAAGACAGTAGGAAAAAAGAAAAAGAGGGAAAAAGTTATTCAGGAAAAAAGCCAACATGGACAATGTTTCCAAAAGTATACTCTGACTTAGTATAATTGTCTGTGTTTTGGCCTGTTAGTCTGGCTGTTAATCTGTATTTATTAATTAACTTGGTAAGGATTTATAAATAAATGAATTGATTACTGGCTGAAAAAACGTAAAAGGAGGTGTACAGTAAGAAAAAAAAAAAAAAAGAATTGAGATGTTATGTACATGTCCCAATTCCCCACAATGCATGTAATCATGTACCACAGATGTACTGCTAAAAATAAAAAATATATAAAAAATAAATTACTTTGGAAGATTAAAGAGTAGTAACTTTGAACATTAGCCTTAAACAGTTCCTAAAGACTTTCACTTTTATCGTATTTCTTGGAAGAAGTAATTTCTAAGTTTTCTGTTTGATTTCCCTGATAACCTTATTGCTATCTATACCTAGCACTTCCGCACCTCATTTCTGCCTTCTTTAGCAGGGGACTCTTCATCATTACCCTGATATCCCTTCTCCCCCTTCATCCCCACTTCTCATAGCACCCACACTGTTCACAGCCAATCTCCCAGGATTCACCACTCTAGTGGATGTGATCTGTTCCGTGGCCACTGAACTCCCAAATCAATGACTGAATGATGTCTTCAGACCACACATCCCTCCTTTCAGGTCAGGTTACCCCTGTGTGCTGGACAGCTCTAGACTTCCCATTTGGCAAGTCTAAATGGAGCTCATCATCTCCCCTCTTTGCCCAGAGGGAAACATTAATCTCTTGTTTAAACATCTTATCCCTCTTGCGCGCTCATTAACTTGTTGGCCCTGGCATCCTAAACAGTTCTTAAATTTGTCTTCAGCAACTCCTTGTGCTTGCCCTGTCCAAGCAGAGGCCATCATCATTCTGTCCCTGGACCACTGCAATGGATTCTTGACTTGTCCCTCTGTTATTATACACAAATGCTTCTCAACATAACCTGCCCACGTTAAGCCCAGAAAAATTATCAGATTGTGGTGGTGGTTATGAGTGTGGGCCTGGAAGCCAACTTTCATGGATATGAATACGCATTCAATCTAAAATAGCATGGGACTTTTTTGAACCTCACTTACTTTTTATATAACTTACTTTTAATATAACAGAGTTAAATGTTATAAGAATTCAGAACACTATCCAGTACTATGAAAGCACTCCATAAGTGTTAGTAATTGTTATTATTATCTTTAGTCTCTTGAAAGCTTTTGCTTGGTAGAATAATAAGAGCTGTGCTGGTAAGCCCTGGGTCAAGGCTGCTTCTGTGCGCATACAGTCCCCACACCCATACCCTGGTATCACATCTGAATATGGAGATACAAGTGCTATAACAGATCATAGTGACGTAAACTGTAATTTAAAAATCAACTTCAAAAAAATCTCAGAAAGTAATTCTGCTCTATTGCTCTTAAAAACTGGATAAAGAGGGAAGGAAAAGGGAAGGATTGAGTATCCACATGAGCTCTACTGGGTGCTATTTCCCTTGGCAAAAGAACAATGATCTCAAGTTGCAAGGAAGAACATCCACCTTACTTTACCCATCCCTCACTCTGTTCCTTTTGCACTACACTTAGCTCTCCTCTGCTAACTGCTGTACCTTTCCTGTCTGCATCTGACCTCAGCTGTAAGCTATGCATCAGAAGGGAGCACTGAGGAGCACACAGGGTAGGCCATGGGAGGAGGCTGGCAGAAGACCTAGCAGTCTTGCCTGTTAGATCCTCTATTAGGCCATTATATGCTGCCATTCTTCCAAGGCTCAGTCCACTACAGGCATGGCAGAAGAACCATCCTATTCCTCTTCCTTAGTTCTGCTAATGAAGAAATTCCCATGACAATCTCAGAAGCTATTCTTTCCTCCACAGAGATGGTTGGGTCATGGGCACAGATGCCCAATAGGGTGAGAAAAGGGAGCGCCTCAGCAAAGGCAGAGGAAGTGATCTAAGTTTTATCTTCATTTTCCTCTGCAGATCTGGATGAAGCAGAAACCCTGAGGAAGGCTGTGAAGAGCTAGAGATTGTGGACATGGGGCTTTATCCACCATCCTTGGGTATCCACTGAAGGAACAGTGTGATGTGAGGAAAACCAGGTACACAGCTGTTTTTCTGAAATGAATGCTTCTGTCTACACTGTAGATGTGGTATTAACCTCAGCCCAGAAAATAACCATCCTATTTTCCACTCACATATACATCCATCTCTCTCCTTATCCCTCTACAGCTAGAAACTTCTTACTTACTAGCACTAGGCTGAGAGAGTATGTATGAATGAGGAGGCTTAAAGTGGATGCATGGACAGTTGCCTTCTTCTTAGACCAAATGAGTCCTGGCCCTAAAGACAAAATGGGAAGCCTCTCAAATATCTCCTTGGTTTTCCTGAGCATAGAGCTGGCCAGCAGCAGAACCTGGCATCGTGAAAGATACATGGGGAATGTAGTGCACATCTGACATTTTTGCCTGCCAGAACTCATTACTCTTTCTCATTAAAGTTTCTCAGTTTTCCTGTGGTGACTCCTTTACACCTTACCAACTTTCCATCTATTACCAAGGCTTGGACCAGGGCAAGTTTACTTTGACAGTCATACTAAAGCCAGTGATGTTCTCTTTTGCTCGATTTTCCAAAGTGATACAATATGAGCCGAGAGCCACTGGTGGTCACATTTGGCACCAAAAAGCACCTATGAACAAGTAGTTAAAGCTTAGAATAAAGAAGTTGAAACTGAAAGGATTTTCTGAAGAGTAGATCTTTCTGAACATTTTAGTGAGGAAACAACAAACTGCCCATTATTCCTAAACCAATATAAGCCATATTTATATTAGTTTTCAATGAAAAAGCTCATGTTTATAAATATAAACTACAATGCTTGGCAGTGAAAAATCTAGGCGACAACACAATCATGGTCCTTGAAAGGGCACTGTGATGCTAAGGAAATCCAGGTACACAGCTATTTTTCTTCAGGAGGCTCATGTTTAATAGGCCACCTACTTGAATATACATTTTGGATATGGAACACGTCTTACTAGATAGGGCAGTACAGAGTACTTCTGGGGCCCAAAGAAAGTCATGTAGTCCAAATTGAGAAGAAAATCTACCATAAGTTGAAAAAAAAAAAAAAAAAAAAAAAAAAAGAAAGAAAAGAAAAGAAAAGAAAAATCATGATTGATTTAGCTACAGGACAATGTTTGACTGTGAACACTGAAAATTTTAGCTTGTTTCTGGATTAACTATTCTCACCAAAATAGCCTGGCTTAAGAAAAAAACATGTAGACAAATCCATTTCAACTTTGGTTATAAGTTCTAAAATTAGAATATTAAGCAGCTCTTTTAAGCTTTATCTCCTATCCAATGACAGTTTCTTTGAACAATGACATAATTATCATAATCATAGAAACTAAACAATAAAATGTAGCTCTATGTGTGAGGTTTGGTTTAAAATAAATCCTAGGACTCAGGCTCTTTCTGGAAATCTTATATTAAACAGGGCTAGAATATACCGTAATTCAAAACATGATATGTATAGGGGAAGTCCACTGAAAATGACAGTGGAGTTGGCCTTTTAGTGGCTGAAGAGGATAAGAACACATGATCAAAGGTTTTAGTATTTGCGTCAATAGAGGAAAGCCACAAAGGAGTGCCATATGTGTAGGTTGAGAGTCTGTATTTCCTAACCTTATTGCTTCTCTGTAGAATCTAGAAATTAAAATATTCTCCTCAAAATACCAGAATTAATCAGTGCAAAATTGTCAGTGCCACATAACTATGACCTTTGCATTCTTTTGTTCTGACCTGATTTAGCATTAAGATGTAGGAAGACTTTGAAACTACCTTTAACCTCTAGCTTCAAAACTAATATTTCTAGTGTTATGGTTTGTGTCTAAGTGTCCCCCAAAGCCTCATGCAGTCTTGGGGAAGCTTCTGGAATTTGTGATTGATTACTGTGGGTGTGGATGCTGCACCTGCCCTGGGGTAGGTAATTTGTATTACAATGTAAGGAGAGAAGAGAAGCAAGCTGCTTGAGTTGCTGCTACCCCTCCCTTGTGTTTTTGCTCTTTGCCACAGCCATGAGAAAGGCCGCTTTCTGCTGTGTGCTACTCTGCCTTGGACCCAGCTGAATATGGACTGAAACCTCCAGGAACTGAGCTAAATAAGCCTTTCCTTCCTTCGAGTGTTGGGTGTTTGTCCCAGCAACGAGACAAGAGTAACTGAGACATCTAGGATCTTCCCTCATTCAGTGCTCCCCAAGCTTACCTTTCCGAGCATAGCCTTCCTCCCATACAGACCTTTCTTCGGTCCTTATCAATGGTCTTCCTCAAACGGCCATGTCCCCCTACCCCCCTCCACACACGCACACAATCAAGAAGTCATCCTGGGCCAGCGAGCGAGCTCAGCAGACTAAATGCCTACTTAGACAAGCGCAGGAACCACAGTTCCATCCCCAGCATGTGACAGTTCCATCCCTGGCACCACATGCCTTGCCTGCCTTAGCCCTAGCCCCACACCTGGGCATGCTGAACTGGCTGTCTAGACCGGGTGTGTTGGCCCACACCTGTAATCCCAGCACTGGGGAGGCTGAAAACAGGAGGATCATTAAAGAGTCCAACCTGCATAGTGAGACCTCATGACAGATACACTAAAAAAAAAAAAAAAAGTTAGCCAGGATGAAGACCAGAGTTCCTGGAATATAAGTGAAATGTTTGCTATGAACTGTAAATTCATCTCTAATTATTCAAATTTCTCTCCAGTGGAAGAATCTGCATCTTAATAGCTATGGGAAGTGAAGATTTACTGTTAATTTCCATTGTGTGGAAGCTAGACTCTAACCAGCACCCTAAACTCAGTGCACTACAATTTTCAGAAGAAATTTGACTAAACACTGACAAAGAGCCTTTACTTAAACTAATTAGTTCTTCTGATATCTAACTGGGGTCAACCTCACTCAGGTGATATCACCTTGGCCTTTTATTATTAGGGGCAGTTTAGCAGGAGTCCCCCTTTACCTCAGATATTTTCTCACAATGACTCTCTCTGCTGGCCTCCATCCTGTTCCCTGGCTATAAATTCCCTCTTATCTAAGACATATTTGGAACAAAGCCAGGTTCTGGATTGAAGTCTCTTTCCCTCTACTGTAAGTCTTAAATAAAATCTGTTTTTGTTTTAGCTACTGCTTATCTATTATTTCCTCTGACAATGTACCAATGTAACATGTAAAAGTTACAAAATCCTGCCCTGGAAATTAGTTTCTTTCTTGTCACAAGAACAGAATTAACAAAGTAATCCATAGCAGATTTATACTGTTCCAGTACTTACAGAACACCAAAAATATTCCTTGTACCAGGCATCTGTGAGAATCAATGCTGTGAAAGCTATAAAACCAAACACTGCAATTCTTAAGGCTTTTCCTTTGCATTACAACCTTAAAGAAAAACAAATAGCTGAATTGACAACTATATCATTATGGAAAAAGCTACACAACTTTAAAGGAAAAAAAGAAGCAAAAGTGTGTTCTCAGAGGCCAACATTCAAATGAATGCACTATTTCTTCTCTCCTAGAATTGGGTTCCTATCTCTGGAATGTATCCCAGAGCCATGGTTTGGAATGGGTGTCTAACAGGAAATTCTGGGCAGTCTATGCATACATTACATTCTTTTCCCACCCTGAAAGAGTGGTCAACAAATACAACTTTCCTCTGTTGGAAGAAAAGGGGAGTGTTAGGAGTGGAGAGAGGCCAGGGCACTCTACGCAGATGTGGCTTCTGAGAACCCAAACATCCTCTTTTAGAAAAAATGATTTAGCCCCTAAAACAATCATCTTTTTCATATACTCAGTTAGTACCTATTTTATTTCCATGTGATTAAATTTTCCCAGGTAATTCTATGGGACACTGTGAAAGCAACATCCTCTTGAAAGCTAACAAAACCTTTGCAGTGCTAGTTGTGGTCTCTTTACTAGTGAGAAGTTACAGAAGAAACAATGTTAGTGGCTAAATGCTGGACAACAAGCATTTTTCCAGGGTGATAGATGTATTTTTCCCTGTCTGCTGTCCAACTTGACAGTCAATGTTGTCTTGTTTCTGCAAAGTACCTAACATAAATTATCACTGGTCTTCACAGTGTACTGTGAAGACACGATAACCCCATTTTCCCATAAGAAAGCACAAAGTTAGAACACATTCTCACAACTATGGCTTCAAGACCAAAGTAGCCGGGTTCCAGAGCTCCCAGTTTTCCTACCACCTTGTCTCTGTTCAACATTCTTTTGAGTTTAGTTCTCAATTCCAGAGAGAAGCTGAATCTGAGGCTCTATGCCTTTTGCCTTCACTCCAGAAGTTATATATTTGAAAATTCAAAATGAACCTGCAATACTCAATGGAAACCTTACTGTGAAACCAAAAACTGGGTGAGCCACGGAGCTCTGTCACCAGGCCACCAGCTTCTCATTTCCTAGGAGAGAGAGTCCCTCTGCTAAGATGCTGCTCCTCGCCTCACACCTTCCTGGGCCCCTCTAGCCAAGGTCACGAAGCTCCTGAGTAGCAGAGCTGGACATAGATCAAGTCTGTGAATTGAGAATCTGAGCTCTTAACCAACATTATACAGAGTCTGTTTTTCACTTAGAAGCCAAAATAAGTAACAGAAGTAAGGATTTAAACAGATAGTGCATTGAAGAAACAGTAAACAGATACTGCTAAAATTTAACAGTAATCAAATAAACAAATGCTTAAACAACAAACCCCAGTTCTGTACCTATTAAATGAACACAAATGATAAAAACAGAGCTTAGGCTTTGACAGTCACATGTTTCTGGTCACTCTATAAAATGGAACAATCCACTTGAAAAGCAGAAGAGGAAAGTACCAAAGACCATTAAATGTTCATATAAAAAGCCGGGATAGTTAATTAAATTGGTGCTCAGCAACTAAAGAGAATACTGTGTACCTAGGAGAACCAAGCCTTATGAAGACATATAGGAGAGTGTTTGTAGTCAGTATTAGGTGAAGCATCTCAGACAAGTGACAGCCCTTTCACTCTGTAATGCTGTCTGGACAAGCTCTGGAAGGTAGGCTGCAGAGATACAGGAAGCTGACCTACCTTGCTCATCTCTGAGTCTGTGAACCTAGAAACATGCTGGTACAAAACTGTCATGTAATAATTGATAATGAAACAAAAAAATAGTGGGAGGAGGGGTGAGAGAGAAGGAGGGAAGGAAGGGAGGGAGAGGGAAGGAAAGAAAGGAGAATGGAAGAAGAAAAAAAGAGGACAGAAACATGGAACAATGAAAATGGCCAACACACTAAAAAGGAACAGCTCCTATAATCCTTCAAGGGAAATCAGCTCCAAGTGCAGTACTTCCCTAGGAATTCCTCTGACCCAGACCAAGAGCCTGCTCAAAGCAGTCTTAACCTATGCCACCCACAAATGGCCAGTCTCCCAGCTGGTGAACCTGACTCACTGCTCTGTCACTTTTGCTGAAGATGGTAATTCTTGCCTCCTATAAGATAAGAAATGCAAGTTTTTAGGAAGACAGTGTATATAAAATATGCATACTAACATGCTACCTGTAGCTATCAATGGATCACAGGACTAGGGTGATTTTTTTTTTTTTTTTTTTCTTTAAACTTGAAACAAATTTTAGTAAAATATTTTCAATGCAATGTGTAAATAATTCTATTATGTAGAAATCTGAAAATATGCTTATTAATATTTCTTTCCATAACTGACTTAAAGATATTTTTCTTTATACTTTCCTATCATTTCTAAATTTTGACAATCTGTATCATGCCTATTTTGGAGAAAATTTAGTAAATATTAAAAATGTTTGTTTCTACTTCCTGAAATATATGTGAAATTTTCACATATCACACACATCCTTCTATAACCTTATTGTGATTATTAAGATTATATCCCACTATATGGATATAGAGCATGCCATAATTTAAGCTAACTTTAGCCACTGATGCTGTGTTCTTTAAAACAATATGTCATAACAAACAATCTGATTGCAACTGCAATGCTAGAAACAATCTAGATTTACATCATTATAGAACTGGTCAGACAAAACAAAATATATCCACAGAATAGGTTATATTAAGTATATAACTAGCTTTTTAAAAGAAGGCTGCAGCTCTGCATGTGCTCCTAATAGTTAACAATTATGTTAAGATGCTCCAGGCATTATTATGGTATAGTGATACCTCCGTTAATGAATGCCTTCCTTTGCAAAAAATTTAATTCACAAATAGAAGTTTGGCAAAATTTTGTTTTTGTTTGCAAACTTTGCATCAGGTGACAAATATGACTACAGCCATCTTTCTCACACAAATATAAATGTGGCCAACTTTGCCAAAATTGTAGCTCAAATTCAGTTTGTGAACTGAGGTACTACTGTACTTTGTCAATGTTGACTCATTGAATACTTGACAGATGCTTAAATATTTAAGAGTAGGCACTGTTAGTTTACCCATTTTATAGATAAGGAAGCTAAGGCTCTAAGAATTTAATAAATTTACCAAAGTGAAACAGGCAGTAAACAGTAGAGCTTGTTCAAATCCAACTGATTTGTGCTCCTAACCTCACTTGTACTGCATATTGATAATGGACTACGCTGACAGGTAAGTTAAATGAGAAAAGCAAGGTACAGATAGTGCTCATAGCACACCACCCTTGATTTTTAAATCCAAAATTAAGTAAATACAATGAAAAGCACATCCATGTGTACATTCTCATATGTGCAAATAGTATCTCTGAAAGGATTAATCAGTAACTGGACAGAAGACAAATTGGGAGATTAGAGGACAGAAATGAGAGGGAAGGAGAAAGAATATTTTTCATCTTACTCCCTTTTGTATCCTTTGAATTTTGTATCATATATTAAAATAGTAATTTGTATTATTTTGCTTCAGAATTTCTGTATCATTTCTATTTTAATCTATTATTACTACTTGAATTCTCTTCAAAAAATTAAAATAATTCTGTACATGTATCATGCATTATACTAAATGAAAATTTAAAACACCAAAAGTAACATTGTAGTCAGCATCAGTATATATAATCTCTACTGCATGTTAGATGATCACTTTAAAGGAAATTTCTAGCATGTATTGGCTGGAACCAAAGTCATTCACAAAAGGTGAAACTTCTTGAGGCCTACAGACAATGTGTCACCTAGACAGGCAGTGCAGAAGTGCATTCCCACCCAAGGGTGTCCCACTACAACTGCCAGCAGGAGTGCTGATGCTGGTACAGAGACCAAGCAGCAGACTGACAGAGGCCAATCTGAAAAGTTAAAATGGCACCTTACTGTGGCTTTAAAATACCACTCTGCCTGCCATCCAGGCTCTCCAGTTTCAAGTATACTTTTTGGCTAATTCCATTTTTTTCTTTTAAGACTTGTGCTTATATATACTTTCTATTTTTCCCTTTGTAAGTTTTGTTATACAGTTGAGACAGAATCTCTTGAATGTTCTATGCATTGGAAATATTGTCTGTTTTAGGTCTTTTGTTCAGAGGGTTTATAAATGTGCACGAGTTTTACGTTTTTAGGAAGTCCAAGTAACGGTCTTCAAAAAATGGTACCTTTCTACCCTAATATGATATACTACTTTTTTTTTTTGAGACAGGATTTCACTATGTAGTTCAGATCAAGCTGGCCTTGAACTCATTATGTAACCAAGGCTGGCCTCATACTCAACGGCCATTTTTCTGCCTCAGCCTCTTAAGTGTAAATGTCTTTTAGAGCAAATATTTTATCTGAATTTGTTCTGGTACACAAAACACATGAATTACTTTTTCTTCAAAGGATTACTCCAATATCCTAATATGTATGGAGGAATTTATCACTATTCACTGAATTGGCATTCTGTTCTATCTTCCTTTATTTTATTCCCTTACTTGGGCCAGTAAAACAAAGTGTTGCTACTACAGATATATAGTTGTGTATTTTATAGCACTAGATCACCTTAAGTACTTTTTTCAATAATTTCTTGGCTAGTCCTACCTTTTATACTTCCAGATGAATGTTAACAGATACTTCACCCAGATCTAAAAAAGTACACTGAACTTAGTTCCATCAGACTCAGAAAACATATGGCTACTAATTCTACTTAATTCTATTTAAAGTAACTGAATTAAACTTAAAATAAAAAAGCAAAAGAAATCCATTCGCTGTACTTTATGTTTAAAACTACGCTAAGCTGGGTGTGGTGCCTATGATCTCAGCACTCAGGAGGCTGAGGCAGGAGGATCACCATGAGTTCAAGGCAAGCGTGGGCTACACAGTGAACTCAAGGCCAGCTTGAACTATACAAATGAGATCCTGTCTCAAAAAACAAAAACAAAACAATATAAAAACAAACAACACCCCCTCCCAAACAAAAAAAAAAAAAAAAAGAAAAAACCCTGATAAGACGAAAAATAGCCTTGTTTTTGGTCTAAAATAGATTATTACTGTAAGATGTTACATGTAATCCCCATGGCAACCAAAAAGAAAATACTTATAGAAGACAGACCAAAAAGAGAAAGAAAAAAAATCAAATCATGTGACCACAAAGAACCAATGAAACACAAAGGAAGATTAAAAAGGGAAAGGAAAAAGATATGTGTAAGAACAAAACTGCAATAGTAAGTCTTTTGCTAACAATAATTACTATGTTAAACGGATTAAATTCTCCAATCATAATATGTGGCTGGGTAGAGAAAAAGAGATCCAAATATATGCTGTCTACAAGGGTATCTTAAGATGTAAGGGCACATGCAGGCTGAAAGCAAAAGAGTGAAAAAGTGTCCTATGCAAACAGTATAAAACCAGACAAAAGAGACTTTACATCAAGGGTTATCATAACAAGGATATTATATAATGATAGAAGGGTAAAATGATTAGTAATATATAAAAACAATATGTGCACCCACCATTAGAGTGTCCAAATAACAAAAACAAAGGCTGACAGAACTGAAGAGGAAAACAGCCATACAACATTAGATTTCAAAGACCCTATATTCAACAATCTATAAAACAGACAGAATATAAATAAGGAATAGATCACTGAAAAAGTTATATACACCAAATGGACCTAAGAGATACACACAGAACATTTCAACCAATACAGAATACACATTCTTCTCAAGTACAACCAGAACATTTTTCAAGACAGAACACATGTAATCATAAAAATTCTCTTAAAAATTTTAACTAGAGTGAAACCACTCGAAGTGTCCTTTCTAAAAACAACAGCACGAAACTACAAATCTACAGCAGAGGAAAAACTGAAAGTTCACAAAAGTATGGAATGAAATACTTTTAAACAAGCAAAGGGCAAAGAAGAAATCGAAAGGAGAATTTTTAAAATATCAAAAACAAAACAAAGCCACAATATACTTAAAGAATGCAGCAAAATCTGTACTAAGAGAAAAGCTAAAGGCCTAAGTAGTTTTATCAGAAGAAAGATTTCAAATAACCTAACTTTACATTTCAAGGTACTAGAAAAACAATAAACTAGGCCCAAAGTTAACAGGAAAAAAAAAAAAAAAAAAGGAAATAATAGACAGTAGAGGATATAGCTCAGTGGTAAAATATATGTTCAGAATATGTAAAGCCATCCATTACCAAAATAATTAAATTAAACTATAAACATTAGAGCAGAAATAGAGTACAGAAAGAAAAAATGATGAAACTAAGTAGACCTTTTCAAAAAGATCAATAAAACTGAAAACATTTAG
>NW_004524647.1:2504544-2539477 GCF_000260255.1 Octodon degus
AAAACACTAAATAGCAAGGACTTGAACCTATTTGTTTTGTTTTGTTTTTTAATAATTTTATTGAGAAACAAATAGCAATGAGACAGTTTCAAAACAGATTAGTAGGACAGTTTCAATAATTAATATATTGCATAGTGTTGTCTTCTTAGTGGTTATTCATAGTACAAGACGCAGACATGATATCCTGTCCACAAACACTATTAGAACAAATCTTTCTATTCACTGAATTAAGAGAAAGTAGTTGTACATTTATCCTAACTATAATGGATATACAGATACAAAAATAGTCCTTCATTTGTATCCCCTTTTTGTTTAGTTTTGTCAGAGAAGGATATTTCATTGTCATTTAAATATTATAGGTGTGTGAATTCAACAAAATATTCCATTATAATCCATAATAGTAGTGGGTTTTCCGTAGGACTGGCAATGTCAGGAGTTGTTGACTTGAGCCTTTTACAGCTCAGCATATTTATATGGCTTTACTTTTTATACTTCACTTTTATACTTTTCTGCTGGATGTTAAGAACAAGATAATGCAAGACCGATATAACAAGAAATGTAACTTTTGTATCTGACAAAGTGAGTCAAATCCTCTCAGGATTTATCCTGAAATCCTGTACCAGTTTGCAGATCCTTTGTCAGTGTCAGCCATGTGGATGAGTCACAGCCATTGCTTGACCAATTTGCTCTCTGTGAAAGCCTGAAAGAATGTTTTCTTTCCATGTGACTCTCCTTAGGCACACCCTACATCATCGATCAGTTTCCTCTTGTGGCCCCATAATCTCCTTGATCAGAAAATTTGGGACACAACTGAGTTATATGATGCTATAGTACAGGTTCTCCTATGTCCTGAGTCCTCACTGACCTTAAAAGGCTAGGTTGGGCCCGAATTTGATAGCAATGACATAAGGTCCAAGGCAGTACCAGGAATGAAAAAAATTACTGTCTAGGCTAGTGTCCATCTATGATTTTATCCCCCATAGTTGCTGTTCTAAGTTCCTGCCATGGATTTGATGTAGGTTTCTGCCTCATTCCAGCTGCTGGGCTCATTGGGCTCTCTTTCTCTTAGCCCCCGCTTAGTTGTGTGTTACCTGTCTGTTTCCCTGCTAATTTCTCTTTCACTTTCCTTATGGCCTCACAGACCTATCCCAGCTATCACTGGCCCTTGTCTTGCTTTCCCATATGGTAGTGCATTTATCTAATACTATACGTTGAGGTAGTGTTCTAAGAACTGGGGAATAAAGCGGTGAATGAACTTATAAACATCTCTGTCCTCATAAAGTATGTATTTCTGAAGAAAGAGATAATAAAAGTATAAAATGTATGTCACGTGGTAATAATTATTGTGGATCAAAGAAAAGCACAGAAGAACTCAGCAGGTATATGTGTGTGTTCATGTGGGTGTTATTTTAATCAGGTTGTTTGAGGAAGTCCACATGGACAAAGTGACAAGCTAAGCAAATGCTGGGTAGAGGAGAGGGTAAGTCCTGGAAGGCACGGTGACAACAAACTGAAGCAGCCACATGTCCTGTGTGGGGCTTTCTTGGAGTGTTCAAGGCCAGTAAGGAGATTCGTACGTATATAGCAGAGTATGGAGAGGATAATGTAGAGGAGGTCAATGACCAGAGGAAAGGCTAAACAGGACTTTCAAGCCATTGGAAGTACTTGGCTTTTTCTCCCAAGTGACATGGGAAGGTTGTTGTCACAAAGTGGCTAACTTGGGGCTGGAGTGATAGTAGAATAAGCACTTCCCTGACAAGCAGAAAGGCCTGAGTTCAATCCCTGGTTCTGCAAAAATAAATAAATAAAATAAAATAAAATACAAAGTGGTTAACTGGTTTAGAACTTTAATGAGGCCATTTAGGGCCAAACTTAGGTCCTATGGAGTCACCATTCCTGAGGAACATTCTTATCTTTCTACATAAGAAAGGTACTCCATACCCAGCATATCTTCTCTACTTGTCCTTCTCCCATGCCTTCATTAGCTTCCACACATATCCCACCCAGCATCCCTTCCATGATGTCCCCAGCTGTACCTGTCTGTCGGGACCTTCTCTTTCCCAGGACTGGTTACATAATTCATGGGATTCAGTGCAAAATGAAAATGTAGGGTCCTTTGTTCCAAAATTAGGATTTCTGGAGGGTAGCAGTAGAGTATGAAAACAAGGGTGGGACCCTCTGTAATGCATAAGCCACAGATCTACTCTACAAGGAAGGGAGGTGAAGAAGCCCTGTCAGGGTAAACCCATCCTCTTCTGAAAAAGACCCCAGTGGTCAGTGCTATATTATACAAAAGGTTGGATGAATTTGGGTGGATGAAAAGGACAAGCCCAGGAACCATATTCTAAGGGCATACTTTTCCTAGAAAAGAACAGCTTCCAGGAGGGGAAAACCTCATGCTAAAGCAGAAATATTCCTGAATGTCTTCTTTGTACTGGGTACTGAGAGAAAGGCAGTGATGATAGTACAGACAAACAGAGAGGACAACCAAGCTTTCCCTTGCACTGGACAATATTCCTTGGGGGAAATGGTAATGCAGCTGAGCATGGTAGTAGGATGGACAGAAGGAATAGAAAAAGATGTTTTTCCTGTTCCTATATATATTTCTCCTATATGGAAGAAACAGAATGTTACAGTATCATTAGGAGGCAATCAGGAGGCCAGTTTGGCTAATGGCAGAGGATGTATCATCAGGAAAGACCACAGTAGGAAGGACCTTTGGCCTGAGGATGGTGGGAAGGTCAGTGAATGTGCTGAGGAGGGACAGAGACAAGATGAAAACCATGCTCTTGGAAGATTTGCCTGGCAGTATATGAAGGACAAATGGCAGGCATATCCTCATCATCTAGTGAAAGCAGGCAGTGGAAGCTTTCCAAAATTAGCCGAGTAGAGCCTTCCTACCATCTCAGTGGGTTTGCATAGATAAGACATGAGAGGAGGTTTAAATACATATTTCCAAGCAAGCAACAACAAAGGTGAGAGCTGTACATCTTTGAGACAAAGTTCCTCAGCAGGATGCCTCAAAAGCCATGTGCATCCCGAAGAATCCCTAATTTTAGAAACTAGACTGGAACTTGTCTGATCAAAATAAGGCTGGTCCCAAATATTTACTTTTGTTATTTTCCAATTGTGGAAGCAGGAAGATCAACATAAGGCACAGGACATTTTGCATGTTGCCCACCAGTGTAGAATCTTACAGTGTCCTCTTATACATCTTCACTGGGAAAGCTGGCAACCATAAAACCAAGCAAAAGTAAAATCTGTTGACACTGTATTACACATCACTGTTTTTCAGTCTTAAATATCAACACAACAGCCCCTGGACTTCATACCCTTTTAATTTCCTTTTTTATATGGATAAACAGTATTTCAATCATGGGACAGTAATCAAAATGGACAAAAGAGCAAATGGCAGGTTTAGAGGAATTTATTTTCATCATATAAACAGGATACATAGTACTCTTCTCCCCTTACACTAAATAACGGAAACAGCTTTACTATTAATCACAGTGATTTCTCATTCTTGTAAGAATTTTAAAACAAAGACAATTCCACCTTAGAATAGAATGCCATATAACAAGAGGCTTTTGGGCTGGTGAGATGGCTCAGTGGTCTAAAGCACCTACTTGGAACAAGCTTGGCAAAGCACAGGGACCGTGGTTCGATCCTCCAGCACCACATGCCAGCCAGCCCCGCCCCCTGGTGGGCTGAGCTGGCCACACACATACACACACACACACACGTAAATAAATAAATGTTAAAAAATAAATAAATAAAATGTATTAAAAAAAACAAGAGGCTTATTGTCTTTGCAGCTTTAAAGCAAAAAGATTTTTCCCTATTTTAATAAGAGTAGAAGCTTTTTTATTGCAATATTCAGATGCAAACACACATCTCCTTTCATGCATATGCACAGACCTTTTTGGATTAATTTTGGCAATGTCATCAAATTGTACACTGCGTCATTCCTTTCCATCATAGTTATATGATAGTCTAAATGAATGATTTACTACTATTTGGATTTTGCAGTGGTTATAAGTGTGTTGTTAAAAAAAAAAAAAAAAAGAAGAAGAAGCAAACTGTATTTGGAAGGTGTGACTGTACCAATTAGGTAACAGTTTAATAGTTTCAGATGGAAAATATTCATGTTCAAATATCATCATCAAAAATCTGTAGTTTCAGGGCCAGTGAGACAGCTCAGCAACTAAGCACCTGCTTAAGCCAGCACAGGGACCTTTTTCTCAGGCATGATGGTCTGCACCAGCCCCACCCTCGGGGCATCCTGAGCCGGAGATCTGGTGTGGTGGCGCACACCTGTAATCTCAGCACTGGAGCAGCTAAAATTAGGAGGATCGCTACAAGTCTGAGCTGTGTAGTGAGACCCCGTATCAAATACATTAAAAAAAAAAGTCTATAGTTTTTAATTGTACTATTTAAATTCTTGTAACTGTAAAAAAGTTGTAAGAAATGTTATAAAGGGCTGGTGAGATGGCTCAGTGGTCTAAAGCACCTACTTAGAACAAGCTTAGCAAAGCACAGGGACCGCGGTTCAATCCCCCAGCACCACATACCAGCCAGCCCCGCCCCCTGGTGGGCTGAGCTGGCCACACACACACACACAGACATACACATAAAAAAAAAAAAAAAAAAATAAAAAAAAAAAAAAGAAATGTTATAAAGCTTGTTCCTCAATCAGGACATTTTAGGATAAATACCTATACAAATAGTTATAAAAAAATGAACAAATGATTCATGAAAACTCTCTAGATAAATTGCATAAGCCACATATCTCAAAACAGCTAGCACACATTGGAGACTGCACATAGAATAAGAAATACCATGTGATCCTTCCCACACAGAGCTTCTCTCTGCCAAGAAGATCAGATATTTTAAGAACGTACTTGAACTATCAGTTGGGATGGTAGTTCTTTGCAAGACTTTAAAGCATTTTTAGGGTTTCCCAAAAGAAGAGCTCAAAGTTCCTTTCTCTAGCTGACAACTTCAATGTCATTCTAAGAACACCAGAAATAAGAAAAGCATGCCAACTTTTCCTTTTGCATCTGCCACCAGGTCGATGGAGGGGTGGGCCCAGGTTCTTCTCCCCATCTGGTGAATCCTGGCCCACACCACAGTCCCTCCCTCCCTGGAACCTTTGGAACAGTTTGATTACAAGTCTCTCCTGCCCCGAATGATCTTTTCTAAAATGCAGATGTGACTAGGCCCTTTTCCAGTAACAGTCTTTTGGTGATTCTGTATGACTTACACTGGGCTGTGCTGACAGGGCAACACAGGGTCAGAAAGAATGCTTGATGAACTCAACCTTTACTGTCCATAAATGAAACAGTGCCCTGGCTTGCTGAATTTTAGATATTTATTTATTTATTTTTGTACCAGGGATTGAACTCTTGTACTTTCCAGATAGGTGCTTATGCCACTAAGTTATCTGCTTGGGCATGGCTTGCTGAATATTGACTGGTTTGAATATTCCTGCTGGGCCTGTGGGCTGAGCCAGGGTTGGGCTGCAGCTTTGAAGGCAGCCCTCATGGAAAAGAGGTCTACTGTGAACAGACAATGTTCACAAGCATCAGTTAGCAACCACTTGTTTGGAACCTAGAGTACTACTTTCCATAAATACCATGTGATAGAGTGACAAGGTGTCCATGCTGACTCATAAGGCCTGACTAACCCATACTTCAACAAAGCCACACTTTCAAGGAGAAAGAATGGGTATTACTTAGTAAAGCTTCATAAAATACACCTTCATCATTCCATCTTGGACATCCCCATGAGATAAAGCTGTTATCAACCACCTACCTCCCCTTAGGGAATCTTACATTCACTGTTACCTCTACCTCTGGGGCCTCATAATTTTGTTTTCCAGTTCATTTACACGGTCAGTCTATAGATAGGTCCTGCATTCATGCTCCACAGAAGTGCTAGCCTTCAATGGAAAGACCATTCAGTAACAAATGAACAGTAACTTACAGGGGCTGCTAGATGTGCTAATCCCAGCCAGCCCTCTTCTCACAAGCTGAGGTTTTCGTTTCCATGACCTGGAACAAAGTCCTCAAGCACATGTGACTACAGAGCCAGAGGCCAAGACATTAGACAGAGAGAAGAAATAGTTCTGAGTCTGTCTCCGGATGACTGGTAAGTGCTATCATCATTGCTTCCCTCTAGGAGGTCTGCCCTCTTACCATAGGAGTACACTAAAAAAGTCAAGAGAGTTCAATACCAACACAAAAGTTGCTCACACTGTGTATATGGGTGTGAATGTGTACAGTAATGTTGTTTGGCTTATTTTCTCATGGTAACTATGTGCTAGGTGCTGAACTAGATACTGAAAGATGAAAAAGTCAAATAAGGAAATGTTCCTGTCCTCAGGGAACTTCAAAAATAGGAGACAGAGGTCCGGTGAGATAGCTCATGGATCAGGGTTTGATCCATGGTCCCGCATGCCCTGCTGGCCCCACTCTGGGGACACACTAAGCCAGGGACAAAGTCCAGGCATAGTGGTGCACCCCTGTAATCCCAGCACTGGGGAAGCTGAAAACAGGGGGATCACTAGGAGTCAAGCTGTGAAGTGAGACCCTGTACCAAATATATGAAATGGGGGGGGGGAGCAAAACAGGAGACAGATACACATCTTAAGTACCTATAATCTGGACTCTAACCTTGAAGCTGTTGATTCCAACAGGGGTTGTATAATCTGGAAGCATATCCATCTCTCATACCCTAATTCTCTGTTTTCTTTTTTTAGTGTGTGTCTTTTTGAGACAGGGTCTTGCTATGAAGTTCAGCCTAGCTTTGAGCTCACTTTGTAGCTCAAGTTAGGTATGTTTTTGTTTGTTTGTTTGTTTGGTTTTTAATTAATCTGTTTCAAATGTTATTCTCAGCCTTCATCAGCTTAATTGGCTGCAAAGAATGAATTGCATACAAGCAAAAACTGAAAAGAGCTGCAGAGTCCAAGGGGCTTGGGCTTAAAAAATATTAGAGATCTAGATTTTATCAGATTCATAAACAAAAACAATTTTAAAAAGCAGTCATAATATAAAGTAGCAGCTCCCAATAATTTCTTCCAAGTTTGATCTTTTTCAGAAGCTGACTTAGTTCAGTTTGCCTCATTCTCAGAAGCCTCATCAAAATCCTCCACAAGATCTGGAACCTCGTCATCATCCTCTTCTCCAGTAGCAAGCGGTGCTTTTCCATCCACAGATTGTTTGGGCAGAGCTTCAGGCAGTCTCCTTAAACTAGTCAGACTGTCTGCACCAAGCAAGTTCAAGATACTGGGTAGCATTTCTGTCGGTTGTTTAATCTCAGCATGGCCTGTAATGGTGAGAGTGTTTGCTGCCAGAGATGCCTGAACTTTTGGGTTGTTGAAGTGGATAACTATTCCCTGGTTTGTAAACATATTCGCCTCTTCAATACCAGAGACGTTGTTTACCCCTAACTTCTTTATTTTTTTTTTAAATTTTATTTATTTGTGTGTGTGTGTGTGTGTGTGTGTGTGTGTGTGTGTGTGGCCAGCTCAGCCCACCAGGGGGCGGGGCTGGCTGGCATGTGGTGCTGGGGTATTGAACCACAATCCCTGTGCTTTGCCAAGTTTGTTCTAAGTAGGTGCTTTAGACCACTGAGCCATCTCACCAGCTCCCCCTAACTTCTTTAATGAGAACTGACGTTTTTTATTATATGTTATGGCTGTTCTATGAACCACCTTCTTCTTTCTACAAGTAGTTCCTTTCCCACCAATGTGTACTTGTGCCTGCAGTTTGGCGAGTTTTTCCTGGCTCCTGCTAGTTTCCTTCATCTTGTCGGAGCAGATATGGGGCAGCACAGGGGACCAGGGATGGTGCTCAGGGGGCCTTGGGTAGACCAGCTGAGATTAGGTGCACACATGTTGGGGGTGGGGAGTTAGTCTTGAATTCACAACAATTCTCCCATTTCAGCCTCCTGAGTGCTGAAATTACTGGCATGTGTCACCAAGCCCAGCTTATTCTCTGTCCTGATTATGGAATGACAAGGGTGCTGTAGCCATGAAGGTCACTAAGCACAGCTGGAGATGCCCCAAATCCAAAAAAAGGATGGAAAGAAATTGGACAGTATGCAGTCTCTAACATCTTTTTATTAGATGAATCATTTAGTAAATCAGAGGCAAAAGTCTGATACAGCAGAAGCAGAGGATGGGATACTATGCTAACCATTCCAGAAGATGTGAGGAAAAAACAAACAATGGGCATGCACTGGGACATGGTCCTGGGAACAGGCAAAGGAGGACAGTTGCTGAGCTCTTCCTCTCCTGGCTCACTTCCCCCCAACACACACATCCAAATCAGGAAAGGACTGGTTGCTGAGGCTCACACAGACCCACAGGGCACTAGTTCAATCAAAAGGCTGATACAAAAGACTTGGGCTAGACCCTAACCCACAGGGCTGAGGACATGCCAAAGGAAACGCATCTCATGGATGGGTTGCAGATAGGGAAGAGACCAGAACTAGGCTGAATTATTACAGTTTCTTAGGCCTAAGGCAGCTAAGACCAAACTACTTGCCCCATTCTATATAGTCAGTGGAACATGCCCACATTAAATCCCCTGGCATTACTGAAAACTCTGCAACTAAGGGGTAAAAGCAGATATATCATCTTAAACCTGATGCTATTATTCCCTAACAAAAGGACACTCCTGGAAACGCCTAATCTTTAGAAGGTTGTTTCCAAACTGAAAATACCCTTAGTGCCTGTATGTTCGCCATCTGCGGGTCTAAGTGGAAAAGAGATGGGACACCTACATAGCTCCTGCAGGATACCTAGTAGGGACACTGCAGGCCCTTTTGACATGAAACCATCAAAGCAGATGTTGTGTGGCCTGGCATAAACATGGCTGGTTGGAGCAATAGCAAAGCTACAGAACAAGGCAAGCTGCAAATTAATATGAGGGGTAGCACTGTTGCCTTCTTAGGCAGCTGCAGCAGCTCACACTCTTGCTCCCAGCTCCAGACAAGCCAACTGCAGAGAGAACTGCTCCCAAAGTGTTCAGCCTCAGTCAGACCTGGTGCATATCAGAGAATAGTCCATTTGCTATAAAGAAGGCCTAGGGACCAATGGTAACAAGCTAGAGAAACTGAGGCCCTAAACAGGTTACCTTAGCATGAATAGCTTCAAAGACCTCAAATAAGACACCATGAATCCCTCCCTGTCTTTAATCCAGAAATTGTTCCTTTGAATAGTTTCTGAGGAACGATTCCCCCTATGTGATGGTAGGCTGAATGTTGCTCCCTCCAAAAGACAGCCACATTCTCATCCCCAGAATCTCTGAATGTTACTGTCTACACCTACAGTGCTTCCCTACCTCCCATCTCTTAAACTAGCTGTCTAGATCAGCTCTCTCTAGCCAACCCCTCTTTACCACTGTGCTGTGGATATCTGAATCACTCATTTAAACACTCATTTTGTTTCCCATGGGGCCCTGCCAACCATATCTTTGGAACTCAATAGCACTCCCATTTTTCTAAGTAAGAGAGCACTGTACCCTATCCCATTCTGTGCCTGCAGGTCTTCCCTGAGTTGCAGACTCAGACCTGCTAACCAGCTCTCCAGCTCTTAGAATCTCTGCCTCCCACTAATCCCTCAGCTTCCCCAGGACTTGCCTGTGGATTAGAAAACATGCAGTACCCTTAAAAATTCCTCTCAGAGAGTCTGGGCATGGTGGCGCGTGCCTGTAATCCCAGTGCTTGGGATGCTGAAAACAGGAGAATCACTACAAGTCTGATCTATGTAGTGAGACCCTGAAGACCCTATACTAAATACATCAAAAACAAAACAAAAATCCTCTTGGAGGGGCCAGAGAGATAGCTCAGTAGAGTAAGTGCTTGCCTGGCAAGCACAAGGGCCTGAGTTCAATCCCCAGTTCCGCAAAAAAAAAAAAAAAAAAAAACCCTCTCGGAAATGGATCTCAACACCTGCCCCACCTATTTCTATTCCAGTTTCTACCTCACACCTCAGTTTTAAAATAAAGATGCTAATGAAAATATATTCAGACACTCTGTTGGGTCATGTTAATTATCAACTTGAGGTAAAATTCTAATGCTTATTTTTTCCAGAGAAAAGAGAGAATTACATTCTATGTTGAAGATGTTCTAAATGGCCCAAGATGAAGGGCTCTCATCTTACAGCAACTTCTCAAAGATAAGGGTGTTCTGCTCACAGCACCTCTAAAGCTGTTTTCCAAAGGAGTTTATGGTAAAATGTCTGCTATAGTTATCAAATTTTAAAACATCAAACTGGGTGTGGCATTGTATGCCTATGATCCCAGCATTTTGGCAGCCCGAAGCAGGAGGATCACAAGTCCCAGTCCTTGTCTCAATATTTAAAAAATTAAAAATAAAATAAAACAAAATGGACTGGTTATATAGCTCAGTGTGGAGGCTCTAGGTTCAATTTCCAATGCCTTCTACACACACACACACACACACACACACACCCCTGTGCATACTCTTTTCTTAAGCAGTAGGTCATATAAGGACATCTGACACCAACTGCATATAATTTTTTAATGATAAATAACCCCATCACTATGAATTGAATTACAAACGAAAGTCTCTACTACTCCCACAATATTCCCTACAGCTCCTATAGGGTCTGATTCTCTGCAAAAAGTGGGAGCTCCCCTGGGGCAAAGAACAGTGCTTTTTTCATGGTTCTGACCTTGCTATAAGCAGTTCTTAATGCTTGTTGAGTGAATTAATTAGTTTCCAAGCTCTAGCCACTGTGCTTTATTTATCAAATGCAAACAAAAAACAAACCTTACCATAAATAAAGGAGGCAACCAGTTACTGTCAATGTAATGTATGTAAGTTTTTCTCTAGCTAGGTAGTCGATGATCATGGTAAGTTGAGAGAACATCTAATATGAGAACCATTAAGATAACCCACGGGGGGGGGGGGGATGCAATTAGGAGGATTGAATGAAAGGAGAACTCTCTAGAAACAACCCAGATTCTAGAGACAGATAATACTGGTAGGCTAAAAGGTTCTAAGAAACACACAAAATGAAAAACTTGAGAAATATCACACATAACATCACAAGAACTATGGCTTGTCTGATGGGGTCTGCCAATGACATGGTCTGATGAGTCATCAATGGGACAGTCTGGTCAGAGGTGGAACAGGCTCTAACAAATTAGACTCTGAGGTACCTCCTAATACCAGGTAGACTGGTATTTTGAGTTTCTTAATGAAAGCATGGGGAAATGAAGTGAACTCTGGAGTATCAGAGTTAGTTAGAAGCAGATTTTGTTTTAAACTACCACTTAAATCCAGATCCAGAGAATATTCCTTTATTCAATAAGCAAATATGCATGTAACTGAGTATACTTAACCTCTGTTCCTCCTAGAAGACTCTACACTTGCAGTTTCCTCCCTGACTCAGCATCTGCTTCCCACCTCCCCTCAATTAGCATCCCCTGGCCTCCTTGACCTCCCACTCACTCTTACCTTTTAAGAACTAATGATGTAAAACCTGGAAGTTTTCCCCTGAAAATTCCCATCTATATTTCTCTTTCTTAGTGCCTATGCCTTTGGGCCCTCAGCTCATGTAGCTCTTTTCTCAAATATCTGCCATTAAAGTAGCCACAGCTTTTATACTTTATTCATTCATGTATTATTCAACATCTTATTCTAAGTACTTGTATGCTTAAATTAAGGTTGAATTAAACAATGAAGATTTCACACTTTGTAGTTGGTTGCTGCAGAGCATAAGGATTAGCCTTTTAGCCTCTAAAAGTTCTAAGTAAAAATTCGATGACTGGATTGATACTGTATACTAAACTGAAACATTTAATAATAAAACTGTATCAGTACATTCTGATGTGGTATTTGCTGATACATTTTCAATTTATATGACATCAACCTAATAAGGTCTAAATTTGCTTATTTATATGAGTATATATTCAAGACAACTTATCAGCAAAGAATTTTCTAAATAATTACCATGTAAGTAACTTTTCAGGGCAAAACATGTACAATAAATATTAAACAGGATACGCAAATATTTTCTTTTACTTTGTATACAAACTTAAGGGGGGATGGGGAGATGGCTCAGGGGAATAAGTACTTCCCTGGCAAGCTCAAGGAACTGAGTTCAATCCCTGGTTCCGCCAAAATAAATAAACAAACAAACAAACAAACAAACTTAAGGGACCTACTTTACATTAACAAGATTACTGACATCCTGTTAAACTGTATCTTAAAAGCTAAATAATTGTGACATCTCAGTTGAGCAGAAAGAAATCAAACACCTAGGTGCTATCCAGACTTTGCCAGTGTGCATGGCACCAAAGTGCTGAAGCCTCCTCTGGATTTCCATTTCACTAACTGATCCCACTTAGCACCATCTCCTGCCTTCCTGTAAGGAGATCTGTGCAGAAAAGCAATATGGTGCACAGGAAAGTATAGTGTACACTCTAAAGCACTGTACTAGATTCTCAGAGCTGCTATTTTAAATTACCATAAGCTGCAGGATTTAAACTTATTGTCTCATGGTTCCAAACGCTAGAAATCTGAAATCAAGCTCTTGGTAGTATGCCTCTTACTTGTCTCTCCTAGCTTCTGATGTCTGCCTGTAATTCTTGGTTCCTTAGAAATGCATCAATTAAATATCTGCCTCTACTTCATGTGGTCATTTTCTATTTTCTCACTGTGTGTCTGTGTTTCTGTGTTTCTTATCTTCTACTTACAAGGACAATAGGTACAGGGCTCTAAGGGTACATCCTATTCCCATATAATCTTAGCTTAATTGCTTTTATTTATTTTTTATTTTTTTCCTCAAGACAGGGTCTTGCTGTGTAGTTCAGGCTGGCCTCAGACTCATGGCAATCTTCAGCATTCTGTGTAGTGGGACTGCAAGTATGCACCACCATGCCTGGCTTGCACTCCATTTTCAAATAAGGTCATATTTTGAAGGGCTAGGAGTTAAGATGTCAACATATCCTTTTGCAAGACAATATTCAATCCCCAAGCACCATATGAATAAAAGCTCCACATTTCAAACTTACTGAAATAACACTGGCCTAGATAATTCAGACTAATCCTTCCAATAAGAACAATAAGAAAATGTGGGAATATATTTTTAAAGTTCTACCTGAAATTCAGGATAATTAACAGTAGTAAAGAATAATTAAAGGCCAAGATTTTTATTTTTATTTTATTATTATTTTTATTTTTATCTATTTATTTTTTTGGCGGAACCGAGGATTGAACTCAGACCCTTGCATTTGACAGTCAAGCGCTTATCTTATTGAACCATCTCCCTGGCCCCTAGGCCAAGATTTAAGAGAGAGAAATCTAGAGATTAGCCTGTAATCTGGGGACATTGTTCCCATAAGAATTCCTCTAGCTTCTGGAAGAGTTAGCTGAGTATGAGAAGCTGGGCAGCAATTCAGGACAACTTATAGAGCTAGGCAGGAAAAACCAAATCCCCATTCTTCAACAACTGTACCTTGAGCAGACTAGTTCCCATTGATACAGAAGCATACTCAATCTCCAAAACTAGATTACAGCGAGACCCGCTTATTGGTGCCCCAGGTATCAGCCAGAAACAAGTCTAAATCCTCCCTGAGGGAAGATCACATCAGCTAAGACCTCAGATTACTTCTGTAAAATTGTCATCTATGCTAGTTGGCACTTAATCAAAAGTGTGTAAGAGGATACAAGATAATATAAATGTTTTCCAAATAAACTGACAATTGAAATAGCTAACAAGGGCTCAAATGAAAGTGCTGTGATAAAATGTGAAATTAAAAAAAATACGCTTAAAGAATTCAAAGTGGTAAAAAGTGAAATGGAAAAGTTTCTCAAGAAAGTAGAAACAGAACAAAACAAAAGGAATACATAGCTATTCTAGAGCTTAAAAACCATTAAAAGAATTCAATATGTAATTGTAATGGTAGTTACAGGTTGAAGAGGAAGTTAATGAACAAAATGATAGGCCAAATAAAATTACCTTGTTTGAAACTCAGACAGAAGGATGAGAAGGTAAAAGATAAATGGAGTTGTAGTGAGAAAGTCTAACAGAGAAATAAGAACAGACAGGACTATACCTTCTGAAAAATACTGGAAAGGAAAACATAGCACAAACAATTCTTCAAGACTGAAGAAGAACATCAAGCACAGATTCAAGATTTTTTAAATGAATTAGATTTTAAATATATTTTTTTTAACTATACCTAGGCACATCATTAGGAACTGCTCAGTCAGAAGAAAGACAAAGAAAAACTCTTAAAGCAGCTGGACAGGTTGGAGGGGGTATACATTATTATAAAATAATCAACAGTAAGATTGACTATTTCTTTTTTTCCATAATTTTATTGAGAAGTAAATAGCAATATAACAGTTTCAAATCAAATTGGTAGGACAGTTCCAATTATTAACACATTGCATACTGCCTTCTTAGTGGTTATTTGTTGTACAAGATGCAGACATGATAAGATTGATTATTTCTTAATGAAAATATTACAAGCCCAAAGACACTAGAGTATCAACAGAATACAGAGAAAAATATCCAAATGTTTAAAGAATAAATAATATCAATATTAAATACTAAGGGGCCAGAGAGAAGGCTCACTAGAATAAGCGTTTCCCTGGAAAGCGCAAGGACCTGAGTTCAATCCCCGGTTCTGCGAAAAATAAATAAATAAATAAATAAATAAATACTCTTTAGAAAAAAATAAAATATTATTAAAAAACTCTCCCAGAGAACCAAAATGAGTTTTTACCAAGATATTTTGAGTCAAATCAAGCCATGGCTTACAAATGTGACATAGACCACCAAAGTAAAATTATAGTAAACACTCATCCTCCTGAGCAAAATCTTGAATATTAGGAAACTAAATCTGGAAATATATAAAAATGATAATATATCATTAACAACATGCTTTTATGACAGGAATGCAAGTCATCACGTTAACAAAATAAAGAAGAAAATCAAATGATCATATTCATTGATTCAGAGAACAAATTTGATTAAATTCAACATCATTTATGACGATAAAACACTTTGAAAATTAGCACTAGATAGGAGCTTCCTGAATCTGCTAAACAATATTTATAAATAACTACTGCACTCCCCATAGTTGGTGAAACATGGAAGCCTTCCTACTGAGATTAAGGACAAGACAGGAAAGACTGCATTGCATCAGTGCCATATCTAACATCATACTAGAAAAAAACTGCAATATACACTTTATAATATATAATATACACTTTATCAACATCAAAGCAAACAGTATGCAAGACCTCTACCCAGAATATTTTAAAATATCATTTGGAGAAATTTTAAAAGACAATTAATAAATGGAAAGATACATGTCACTGTCAGGAATGTGTGGGTTTATTGTCCATATCCCCAAGCTTGTCTACATTTTCCATGTAATCTCAATGAAAACCAAAGTTTTTGTTTCCTCATTTTATGAAAACTGGAACCAGACAAGCTAATTTAAAAATGCATGCAGAAATTTTTAAAAAATAATAAACTTGGGGGCCGGGGAGATGGCTCAGTAGAATAAACACTTGCCTGCCAAGCGCAAGGGCCTGATTTCAATCCCCGGTTCTGCCAAAAAAAATAACAAATTTGTTCCAATGACTACTGAAACTTACTGTACAACAATAGTTCTTAAGAGAATGTCACTTTGGTAAAAGAACTAACAAAGCAAGAGAACAGAAATTTTAGAAAGTGACTGAGGTATAGCAATATTCATGCAAGGGAAACCAATTTCCTGGATTCCTGGAGTAACACCCCTATTATTCATGTAATTAATTGTGGGTAATTTTTCCCTGTCTGGGTCTTGGTTTCTTCCTTTCACCATGAGGTAGCTGATCAGGTCACTGGATTCTTACTTGAAATCAGAAGAAATCTATTAAAATTTCAAATCTGCAGGATGTCCTCAGTTCCTACACACCCAAAAGCAAAATAAATCTTCCAGCAAACTAAATAACATCTATTCAACAACAACTACAAAAACAAAAAAAAAAAAAAGACTAAAATACAAAAGCAATCCTGGGGAACAACAGCAAAGCAGGAGCATCATAATCCTGGACTTCAAGTTATACAACAAAGCTACAGTTATAAACACAACATGATACTGGCACAAAAACAGATACCAATCAACAGAACAAATTATGGAGGTACAAACAATATACTCCAGGTATATTTGGCTATCTGAGCTTCAACAAAGGTCTAAAAACATAAGATGATGTGATGATAGCCTCTCTAACAAATGGTGCTGGGAAAACTGGCTATTAACATGCAGAATACTGAATTTAGACCTACATATCTCACCATGCACTAAACTGAAATCAAAATAGATCAATGACCTAAACATTAAAACAGAAATGATCTCCTGCAAGACAAAATAGATAAAAATCTTGCAGTCATAGGCATAGGCAGGGATTTTGTGAACAAAACTCCGTTGCACAAGAAATAGAATCAAGAATCAACAAATGGGATCTTATCATATTAAAAACTTTTTGCACATTAAAGAAAATAATTACAGGGTGGAGTGTTGCATACCTACAATCCCAGCACTCGGCTCAGGCAGGAGGATCCTTGTGAGTTTAAGACCAGCTGGGGCTACAAAGTGAGCTCAAGGCCAGCCTGAGCTGCATAGTGAGACCCTGTCTCAAAAAGACAAGAAAACGAAGACCAAGAAGCTGGGAGCGAGGGGAAAGGAAGAGGAAGAAGAAGGAGGAAGAAGAGGAGGAGGAGAGGGAGGAGGAGAACAAGAACACTGACAGAATAAGGAGACAATGGGAAAAAAAAATTGCTAGCTATTTCTCGGTCAAAGAACTAAGCTCTAGGGAAAGGAAGGCAGGAATAAATTAGACCTTCCCAAAATAAAAGACCCAATCCATAAATAGGTGGCTGAATTGAACATACACTTCTTAGAAGAATTAATACAAATGGCCCTAAAGGCATGAAAAAAATGTTCAATATCTCCAGCCACTACAGAAATGTAAATTAAAACAACACTGAGCTTCCATCTTAACTCCAGAAAGAAGAGCTATGATCAAGAAATTGACTCAGTGGAATAAGTGCTTGCCTGGCAAACACAAGGGCCTGAGTTCAATCCCCGGTTCCGGGAAAAAGAAAAAGAAATTGAACAATAATAAATACTGGTGAAGTTGCATTGTTGGTAGTAGTGTACACTAGTACAACCATTATGGAAATCAGTATGGAGATTCTTCAAAAAACTAAAACTAGAAGTTACATTTGGCCCAGCTATTCACCTTCTACTATCTTCCCGAAAGGGTTAAAGACATCCTATTGCAATGATACATACATACCTATGTTTATAGCAGCACAATTCAGAACAGCTAACCCTGGGAAGCAGCCTACACATCCCAGAAGATGAGTAGATAGGCTGCACTTACACACAAGGGAGTAATATGCTCCTATAAAGAAGGATAAACTTGAGTCATATGTAGAAAAATGGATACTCCTTGAGACCATATTGTTAAGTAAAATAAATCAGACACACAAGATTAAATATGGCATTGTTTCTCTTGTATTGGAAGTTCAAAATATAAACAAAGAGTAAGATGAAAATAATAGGAAATAGGGAGACAGGTCTTTTGCAAAAGGGAAGGAGACCAAGAGATGGAAGGAGATGGGAGGGAAGAGAAAGAGAATGAAAAAAAGAATTAAGATATGTTATGTGTAATTACCAGTTCCCCAAGAGGAGTATAATCATTATGTACTACAAATATGCACCACTTAAAATTATTGTTTAGCTCAATAATTTCTAACACTAAAGGATTCTATTTTTCTATTGTTAATCTTTTTTTTTTTTTTTTTTAAATAGACAGGATCTTGCTATGTACTTCAGGCTGGGCTTGAATTTGCAGTGATTCTCCCACCTTGGCCTCCTATATGTTGGGATTACAGGTATGTACCACTACGCCAAACTGGATTTTGTCTGCTTGAAGTCAGTTATTCTGTCCAAGATAGATAATGTTAAAAACATGGGGCTGGACATATAAACAAACAAACAAACACCAAATCCAAAACAATCATTTCTCCTCTGGTTTCCAGGAAGTAGGTCTTATGTCCTGCCACTTAAAATTCTAGCCCAAAATACTCCAGCAGCCTAAGTATAGATAACATGGTACACTCAGTCCTGTCTTGTCTGCCCAGTTAGGAGGCATATAAGGCAGTAGATGAATCAAGTAGAGCTACTTTTTTTTTTTAACTGTTTTCATTTACAGACTTAGCAAGTTTCTAACCAAACTATTTAATCTCTCTGAACTTCAGTTTCCTTAAATGTGTACAAGAAGAAAGTTATTGTGAATGGAATAAAGTATATGAAGCAGTTAGGACAGTAACCAGCACATAGAAATTATTTAATAAGTGGAAGCCATTGTGGATAACATTATAGCTGAGTTTTGGGCTATGGTGATAAAGAAGACAGGATAACGGGAATCACAAATTAGGTTTGTCAAGGTTATCACACAGTAGCTAATGTGTGGCTGAGGCTCAACAAATATTTGTAGAACATGAAGCTGTTAATGCTTGGGGTCTCATAAAATCCTGAGCCAAGACCCATTTGTTTACAATGTCAGATGTCCTTGTCCTTCAAACTGAAAACTGGATTCCTAATACTACACTTATTATTAAAGAGACAGATGGCTCCCATGCTCTTCCTGAACACTACACATACACACACACACACACACACACACACCCCTGGCTCCCACTGATAGCTATCCCTTTTTTCCCATCATGAATGCACATGGTCCTTCTGATGCACATGAGCATCATTTGCCTGGGTAGCCTATAACCTTGCTAATACTTAGTTGGCTTAATGAACTGAGCCTGCCCCTTATCCAGGGACTCCTTAATTCAAAAGTACCTATAAAGAAATGACTTCAAAACCAACAAGAGGTAAGGTAGTATAAAGCCCTATTCCAGACCACTTTAGGCTTGAAAATGCCTACTTGGAAGGAAGGAGTGGTTGGGGTGATTGAAGAAGGAGCTGGACTCCTGACAGGGGAGCTGTATCACTCTCAGGTGAGACAGACACGCAATCACTCTGGACAGTGGGGCAGTGGGGCTACTCCACTCCCTCCAAAGACACCATGAATCAAGTTGCTTTTGAAGTGACAGATGAATATACTAAACTCTGTTCTAAGGACCTTTTTTTACCTGAAAGCATATCATAATTGTGCTCCTTGTCTCTGTCGAGTTTAAATCTGCCATCCAGGTGTTTGAACCCTTCAATACTGGGGCTAGTAATTTTCTCTTGTTGCCGTTCTCAGAAAGAATCTGAAATCTGACTTGGAAACTCACTACAATGTTAAAACAAACTAAATAAAGACTTCTATCCAACGAACTCTATTATCTGTCCAAGGTTCTTTTTGTTAGATATTCTGTGGGATTAGAAAACAGCTAACATGTACTCTGGATAAAGTGACCTTCATCATTCCCTCACCCCTCAGCTGTCTACATTCAAGCTACATGGCTGTACTTTACTCAGTGTTCTTCCTTTCAAGATCTTGCTGGCCCTGCAGTGAATTTTCTCAAAATTCCCAAAAGGAAAGACATCACTCTGCATCCTCAACTCGGTTCTAAGGTTCCAAATGCATTGCAGATTATCACTTAAAGCATCTCCCAAATTCATGAAACATACAGAATAATATCCTCTAACTTACTATTCTGTCACCTTGGCAAACTGCACTGTGGAGAAATGAACATAGTAGTTACTATGACCTCATTCAAGGCTCATGCCTACTTTGATTTCTGGAAATAGCACTATATCAAAGCAATAGTCTCTGGAAAAACTGCTTTGAAGGAATTGAGGACATACAGTAATTTAAATGACTAGGCATGGTCACTCTAAACTCTGCACCTTTGCTAGTATACTTGCAATATACAGAAAAACCACTTCATCTAGCAAACCTCTTCATAGCTATAAATCAGGGACAGAAGTGTGATCTCCCACAGCAGGGCACAAGCAGCAACACTGGAACCAGCCAGAGCTTGGGAAGACCTGTAGCCCATCTTCTCACTCCTACATTCACAGGTGCTGAGCGCACACCTGAACCCTCATCACCTGACCCTATCCAACGGAATGGAGTCAGTCAGCCTCTGAAGGCTTCCTTGGGACAAAAGAGCACTTCTTTCAGCAGCAAGACAACTTTTGCCCTGCACTTTAAGAATTAAAGCAGGTAAAAGAAAAATTTTATAATATATCACAACTTTTATATAATATGTTCTTACAGATTATTCATAAATTGTATTGTCTACTGATGAGTTATTTCCATAAATTATCTTTTTATGCTTATTTATTAGTACATGTTTGTGGTACATGTTTACAGTCATTTTAGGGTATAGATACACATACATACTTAATGTATCTTAATTCTTTTTATTCCCTTCTCCTCTGCCCTTCCTCAATCTCCAGATCCCCTTTTCACTTTTAACAATTATCTTTACAATGAGTATACAGATTTCTGACCAAAAGAATACAATTTAGTCTCTGAGGGACCATGGATTCAACTAAAGTTTACCAAGTAAAATCTTCAGCTCATGTGCTAGCCATTATATGGTTACTATGGGGCCCAAATGGCTAATACTTTCTTTTTTTAGATTGACTGATTGATTTGGTAGGGTCAGACTCATAGTGATCCTCCCGTCTCAGCCTTCCCAGCACTGAGATTACACGCGTGTGCCACCATGCCTGGTTTCAGTGGCTGACACTCTGCAGGCCGGCATGGCATGTGGTACCAGGGATTGAACCCGGGTCTTTCCGCTTGCCAGGCAGGTGCTTAGACCACTGAGCTATCTTCCCAGTCCTGTTAATACTTTATTTATTACATTACTTCACTTAATCTTCACAATAAGATCATGAGCTAGTTACTATTATTCTTCTCATTTTATAGATGAATAAACTAAAGCAGAGAAAGAGTGGGTCACTTGTCCAAAGTGACTTAGCTAATAAGTAATGGGGCTGGGATGTGGACCCAGGCAATCTAACTCCAATATCTATGTCTTAACCATTCTTTCAAGAATGTGCAAAGGAATGTGTGATACATTCACCTTGTGGGAAATAAAGTTTAATGTTTAATCAGGTTTACACTTAAATCCATTAGGGTTAGTTTATAGGCATCACAAATTTTGAATTACATGCAACAGTGATATGCTGCTCCCCCTACCCCCATGTGTGGGGCCTGGCACCATGACCCTGCTCAATCAAGGTCAAACAGCTCCAGGAACGGTAAAAAGGTCCCTGGTTAAAAAAAAAAAAAGCCTAGACTTTCCCCCTACAGGGGGGTTAGGGAACTGGTGCTGCTTAAAAGAACACTATCACACCAGGAAAAACAGGAAGCTGGTTTCAGATATGCTGGAACAACAGCTCCACTGTTAAGAACAACTGGCAGGAGGCACCGTCACTGCCTGTCCCTGGGCCTCCCACCTGGAAAGAAATAAGACAGTTTTAGGACAGGCCATGGACAGACATGGGTGAGTGCCACAGCTTATTCTCTAAACCAGCCACTCAGACACCCTGCTCAGCCATAGGCTCTTCAGAGCAAGCAGCACCTGGGTTATTGGACATCCACTCTATACATCACTGTTTCTTTGTAATCCCACGACACACATGGAAGTTGGGTATCACAATTTCCATAGCACTCAGGATGAGGTCCAGAGCACTCAGGTCATCAGCTTATCAGGGGTAGGGATTGGAACCTGGTCTTGTCTACCTGCAAAACCCCTAATCTGATGCATCTGTCATCATTGTGCCATGCTATAAAATTTCTTTCTTGAGCTCATTCAAAGCCTATCTTGATTTTTCTTTTGCTAACAAAATAGATACCAATAAATTTAGTATCAGTTTACAAACAAAAACACAAAAGCATTTAATATAAAACTTCAGTCCCTTTGGCTCTCTGAGCAGCACCATGGCAGTAGGCAAAAACAAGCGCCTTACGAAAGGTGACAAAAAAGGAGCCAAGAACAAAGTGGTTGATCTATTTTCTAAAAAAGACTGATATGATGTGAAGGCACCGGCTATGTTCAACATAAGAAATATTGGAAAAACACTTGTCAACAGAACCCAAGGAACTGAAATTGCATCTGATGGGCTCAAAGGTCGTGTGTTTGAAGTGAGCTTTGCTGACCTGCAGAATGATGAAGTTGCCTTTAGAAAATTCAAGCTAATTACTGAAGATGTTCAGGGTAAAAACTGCCTAACTTCCATGACATGGATCTCACCTGTGATAAAATGTGTTTCATGGTCAAAAAATGGCAGACCATGATCGAAGCTCATGTTGATGTCAAGACTACGATGGTTACTTGCTTCAATTGTTCTGTGTTGGCTTTATTAAAAACCGCAACTACCAGAAATGGAAGACCTCTTACGCTCAGCACCAACAGGTCTGCCAGATCCAGAAGAAGATGATGGAAATCCTGACCCGAGAGGTGCAGACAAATGACTTGAAGGAAATAGTCAATAAACTGATTCCAGACAGCATTGGGAAAGACATAGTAAAGGCTTGCCAATCTATCTACCCTCTTCATGATGTCTTTGTCAGAAAAGTAAAAATGCTGAAGAAGCCCAAGTTTAAATAGGGAAAAGTCACAGAGCTTCATGGCGAAGGTAGTAGCTCTGGAAAGGCTACTGGGGATGAGACTGGAGCTAAAGTTGAACGAGCTGATGGATATGAACCACCAGTCAAAGAGTCTGTTTAAGATTCAGATTTTTAATAGTGATAAAGTCCTATTTGTGAAAAAAAAACACTTCAAAATAAATTTTTAATACAGGGAATTGAACCATGGGCTATTGTACTGAGCTACAGTCTCATTCCTACTTTTTTTTTCTCTGAAACAGGGTTCCACTAAGTTAGTAAGTTGTCCATGCTGGGCTCAAACTTCTGACCCTTTTGCCTCAGCCTTTCAAGAGTACTGAGAACATAGGTGTGTGTGCCATCACATCTGGCTTCAAAATGTCTGTTTGTCTATCTGTTGATTTATCTGTTTCTCTGTCTATTCATAATTTTGAGACAGTGTAATTCAGATTGGCCTTGAACTTACTATGTACCCCAGGCACCCAAAACTAGAGGTGACCCTTCTGCCTCAGCCTTCTGAGTGCTAGTGTTATAGACATGCACTACCATGCTCAAACAAAAAATTCTTTAGGAGCAAATAAAATTATGACAAAGACAAAAAAAATCAGTGTTGGGTAAAGGCTACATATAAATTGAAAAGGCAATCCCAAACTCATCACCAATAGTAATATAAGCAGAAATAGTAATCTCTAACAAACCCAGAAAAATCTGAACTTCACTAACCAAAGAAATGCAAAAACAATCTCATATATTGAATATAAAAAGGATGACCTCATAGAAGGTGAAAGGCTGGGGAGGGTTGGGAGGATTAAAAAAGGCTTATCTACAGGTGTTAAGTTACAATGTGCTGGATACAAGAGGTATGATGCGTCATTACACAGTAGGATGATGAGAATCATAATGTATTTTCAATTTCAAATGCTAGCAAAAAGGATTTTGAAAGCTTTCACCATGAAATGATACAGGTTCAAGGAAATAAATATGCTTAACCTAATTTAATCAACATACAATGTATACATGTATTGAAACATATCATGGTACTCTATGAATACTTACAATTTTTACTTTTTCTATACGTTAAAATAATTTTTTTAAAAAATGAAGAGAAACTTCAATGAAATGCAAAATACCATCAACATACACTAGCTCTTACAATGATTAAAAACTTAGAAAATACAGTGGTACCTTGGTTCACAAACATAATTTGTTGTACAATTTTGGAAAAGATGGCCATGTTCATGTTCATGTGGGAAAGATGGCTGTGGTTGTATCTGTCACCTGATGAAGAGTTTATAAGAAAAAACAAAATTTTGTGAAATATTTCTGTTTGTGAAGTGTTCATGAACCAAAGTATCACTGTACATCACTAGTACCAGAGCACAGCACCTGTGGAAGTGTAAACTGCTACTGTAACTCAGAACAAAAGTCACACGTCCTTTACATACTCCTTTACCCAGTAATTCCATTTCCTTAGTAGCATGAGGAATTAATTGAAAATATGAAGAGCTGAATACAGCATGGGTATGTTTGTCTCTGCCTTGCTTACAAGTGGAATAAGGAGAAATCAGTATAAATGTCATGTTATGGCTTCTATCTAGATGTCCTTCCAAAGACTCATGTACTCATAGGTGAGGCTTTTGGGAGACACTGGATCATGAGTATGTAATATGACATCAGTCCCCTGATCAGTTCAGCATAGTTCTGGGTGTGGATTACACCAAAAGGCTTGTAGCCTGGATGAAATAAAAAGGCAAAGATGAAAGGTTTGTTGCTTCCAGCCTGCAATGCCATGTTACTGTCTCTCCTCTGCCATGCCCTCTGCCAGCCAACTATGGACTAAAACTTGCGTAAACTGTGAGCTAAAATAAACCTTTCTTTATTCAACTTGTGAGTGTTGGGTATTTTTTCTCAGCTCATTTCTGTGATACTACCTGGTCACATAGCTCATAAGCCTTTGGAGCTAACTTGTGGAAACTTGTGGAAAAAGGAAAAGTTTGAAGATGGCCCTGGATTCTGTAAACCGAGTTTGATGAGAGATTCTGGTCAGAGCGCAGAAGACCCTAATGCTGACAGTAATACAGCCAGAAAAGATCAGCCTCAAGAGGTTTCAATTAGGAAGGTCTCTTCTTAGTTGCTTTTCTCTCATTGCTGAGACAAAATACCCAAAACCCACAAGTTAAGGGAGGAGAGGTTTATTTAGGTCAGTTTGTAAAGGTTTCAGTCCATAGTCAGATGGCTCCAAGACAGGGTGGCATGGCATAGAGGCAACTATTCATAGCAAGGGAAGACAGAAAAAGCAGAAAGCAAGCCTCTCTTCTTATATTGTATACAGGATACCACCCTAGAGCAGATGCAGAACTCATACGTTCAATCCAAGCACTAGACAATGAACCAATCACCAACTCTACATTCAGCTAAAGCCTCCCTACCACATGACCACATGAGGCTTTTGGGGGACATCCAGACACAAACCATAACAGCCTCCATTGGCAGTTGGGCTCCAGGCCATAGGTGTTATGCTCTGGCAGAAAATCTGTCAGCATCTTGCTTATATCCAAAGGTTCTGCAGGAGACTAAGATTCAGGGCAGTGGACTAATTAATTTGGTAGAAGAAATTTCAAGGCAGTCTAATGTGGAAGGTTTTGCAAGGCTGCTGTTAAAGAGTTTTAGCCAGCTGTGCCTTTTGAATCAAGAGCAAAGGGCCAGCAGTATGATTTTAAAGTTTTGAATTTAACCTTAAAGGAAGCTTTGCTATAACTGTAGCTTACCAAGATGGAGCAGAGGAAAGCTGGGTGGCTGAAAAGATTGGCATTAAAAGACCAATTACCTCAGAAATGGACTGTAGGGGCCAGTGAGATAGCTCAGCGGTCTAAAGTGCCTGCTTAAGCAAACTTAGGCAAGTGCAGGAACCTTACAATTTGATCCTCAATCCCCAGCACCACATGCCCACCAGCCCTGTCCCCAGGGAGGGCTGAGCTGGCCACCAAAAGAAAAAAAAGGACTACAGAAAAGATGACCTGAGGATATCTCTAGAATCAGTTAGGACTCCCTCCATCCTTTGCAGCCTTAAAATTCCAGAGGTGTTTTTGCTTTGAGAACAGAGTTCCAGGGCAGCATCACGCTCCTAAATGGCAGTGGCCTAGGAATTTGTTCCTTGGGGATTGGGTTCATAGAGCTCAGCAATTCAGACATTCAACCACTGCAGTCAAGAAAGAAGAAAAACTCTGGCCACTGTTTTAGCTGGCAGCAGACTTTGGAGTCATCCACATAGTCCTGGTTGTAGGTACATGAAGGATAGAGAGTTATAGGATCAGGAAAGCTTCCATCCAGATTTCATAAAGCCTGCGAGGCCAGATACTATGCCTGAAAGGGCTGTGTGTGACACTGCGAGTGTGAAACTCAAACTGCAACAGAGACCCAAGAAGGAATGTTGCAGAAGTCAGGAGCATGGATCACCTGAGAAAAGCAGCAAGGAGTGAAAAAGCCAACCCAAGAGACAGGCCATAAGGACTACAAGCACTGGCAGTACCACAGGGGCAGGGCCACCTAAATCCTTTGGTGTTCACAGATTGCCTTGGGTGCTGGCATGGAACTACAGGATTTAATGTTTGCCCTGCTTGATTTTGGTCTTCCTTTGCCCCTGTTCTTTTCTTTCCCCTTATTTGTATCTTTCAGGACAGGAATATTTATCTTGTGCCCTTGTGTATTCAAAGTGTGTTAACGTTTTTATTTTTATAGGAACTTGCTAAGAATTTGCCTTAAATCTCAGAAGACAATTTGGACTTGGAGTTTTCAGCAATACTGGAACTGTTGGGACTTTGGCAACTCTTAGAGATAAATTAAGCGCAATTTGCATAAAGGGACATGCATAAGTCTTTGGGGGGTTGGGGTGGAATGTTATGGCTTATATATAGATTTCCCTCCAAAGACTCCCCTGCTCATTGGTGTGGATTTTGGGATCATGGATCATGGGTGTGTGATACTGGGTCATGCCTGTGTGACAATGGATTAGCTCAATGGTTTAGCATAGTTCTGGGTATAGACTTACCAAAAAGGGAAGATCCACCCTGGGTGTGGATGGCATCAACAAACAGGCTTCTCGCCTGGATAGAATAAAGAGAAAAAGGAAGGCTTGCTGCTTTCTGCCTGCCACGCCATGAACTGTTTTTCTTCTGCCATGCCACCTTGCATTGGAGCCAGCCAACTACAGTCTGAAACCTCTACAAATTGTAAGCTAAAATAAACCTTTCTCCATTTAGCTTGTGAGTACTGGGTATTTTCTTCCAGCAATGAAAAAGTAACTAAAACATCATACAACAGAGAAATTGTCAATAAATGTGGGAAAATGCAGTCTAAAAATATTACTCAGCCATTAAAAATGATGACTGAAAAAAATACAGTGCACTGCAACACTGGGAAAGAACAATTGGGGTAAAGATGCAGAAATATTGTTTATGTAAAGTGTGGCTATGAAGACAGATGCTATCACTTTTACCCACAAAAGAACAGGAATTAAAAAAAAAAAAAAAAAAAAAACCACTAGAAAAGAGAAAAGAGGCTAGGTAGGTGTATGGTTCAAAATACTTTATGCAGCCTCTTCTTGTAGATTTACATGCATCATCCATAGCTTCCACTTTCTACTGGAAAAGAACCACATTTGAAATACCCTACCCTCTGTGACAGACATTGACCCACTTGGTGGGTGTTTCCAGGTGGCCAGCTTCCAGAAGCAAGCCTGAAGGGCAGCTCACAGCATCCTGTCTTTCATGTGGTTTCTAGGCAGCATTTGTGTGGTGTTTGTGTTCTGACCTTACAAAGGCTGCTTTTGTTGCATTAACCACTTGTGGTTTAGCTGCTACACAAGCGTTATAGGGAAAACTAGCCAAAATGAACAGTAGAAGGTTTCTGATTTCTTAAAAACACCTGAGAACTTTCTATTCGTTTTGTATGTCAAGAACAGAGGATTGTATTTACCACATGCAACAGTTCCTAGTACATCACTGTCACTATTGAGGTAAAAGCCCCGTGTATTTATGCTTTAATTGCTTTTTATCCTTAGAGCCAAGTTCCACACCTTTCAGCCCCATGCAAATTTTATTTTATTTTATTTTTTAACAATATATTTTTTTATTTTTTCCCATAATTTTGAGAAACAAATAGCAATGAGACAGTTTCAAACCAAACTGGTAGGACAGTTTCAATAATTAACACATTGCATACACTCTTCCTAGTGGGTAATTGCTGTACAAGATGCAGACATGATATCCTATTTACAAACACCATTAGAACAAACCACTCTATTCATTAAGAGAACGTAACTATATATCTATCCTAACCACTTTGAATACACAGATACAAAATGGACATTCATCTGTATCCCTTTTTTTTGTTAAGTTCCGTTATTTGAATATTACAGGTGTGTAAACTCAGCAAAATATTCTAAAAGAGTCCAGTAGCCCATAATAGTATTGGGTCTTCCGCTTGACTGGCAAATTTTATAAGGTGCTCAAAGTGTGTATTTTAATGTTTGCATCAGTACTCATAAAATATTGTGTGTACTGTATATTTATGGGCACATTATTTTGAACTCATGGAAGTATTATTTTGTGTATCTCATTCTTATTCTTCCACTAAGCATTATTCTTCACATCTGATTATTAAAATAAATATGTATGCTGAGAATACAGTTGTTAGTAGGTTTCTTCACATTTTCCCATTTCAAAAGGCAGCACATAGGTTCATTCATGTTTTAAGCAGTTTAGATGATAAAGATCCTGTTTCCATTTCATGGAAGTTAGATTATATGCTCTCACTCCTCACAACAGCCAAGTAGAAAATCACTCCATTGCTTCGGAAGTACTGGTTGGGCTGGCATCTGGTATGGTAGCTAAGTAAATGAGACATCTATGTAACACCTGTTGATACTGAACGCACTCGTTCGCATAGCTCGTGTTCTGATACTCCATGATGCAGTGGGTCATTCTTCTTTAGGAGTTGCTGGATCCTTTCCTGATCAATCATGGCCTTGCCTCTCATCTAGTAGAGTACGAAAGCCACAGACATATCAAGAAGTGGCTAGGAGGCTGACCTCTGGGGCCTCACCCTAAGCACTGTTGTTCTTGAGATTCATACACATCGCTACGTGTATAGTTCCTAATGTCTTTCTAATAAATACACTGTGGCATGCATTCTCAAGGGATTTAATGCTGTGACTTCTTTCACTGTGTCACTCCACTATTTTTACTTTAACTCCTCTTCTTCCCTACACATGAAACACACATGTACTGTTTATATACAACCTAATATAGTATCAACAGTGTCAAGAGTATAAGATAGGCCAGCAAGATGGTTCAGTGCAATAAGCACTTGCCTGGCAAGCGCAAGGGCCTGAGTTCAATCCTCAGTTACACCAAAAAAAAAAAAAAAAGTGTAAGATTAACGTTCTTTAAATCTCTTTATTTTTAAGAGAAAACTGTATGAGACATGCTGTTTTTCAAGAATGTGTCATTATGTCAAAAGTTTCCATGTTGATTTTAATAATTAAGGATGTATAAAAATATCTTTAATTTTCTTCATCTTTCTTTAGACCTGTGTTGGGCTACTGTTCCTGTTCATTAAAATTAGTGCATGTTTGTAGTGCATAATGATTACACTTCTCATGGGGAACTAGTACCGTTACAAAGAACACCTTTTTTTTTCACCCTATCTCCTCTTTCCCCCACCCTCTAGTTCTTCCTTTTCGCAAAAGATGTCTCCCCTTTTCCTATTATTTTACCTTGTTCTTTATATTTTGGGTTTATCATACAAGAGAACCCATGCCATATTTAAGCATGTGTCTTTTAGACCTATCTCAAAGCAGGTGCTTTTAGAAGATCCATAAATGGTCACTTAAGACTCTCAAGGTCAGGATCCAAGTTCCAAACATGTCAAAAGATGGTTTGCTGACACTGTTTTGTAATTTGCTATCTCTGGGGTCATGCTTTGATCCTAAAATTGACACTACAGGAGTCACAAATGTCTCAGCAACATATACGCCAGAGAATAGGAAAGAAGGCAGGGTTTTAGCATAAACAGGGCCAGGGTTAATAATGCCCCACTGGGCCCCTATACACTGACTATAACTCCCACCACAATAAGTGCTGCATATGACAAGTCTTCATTTTTCACTAAACAGAGCAGGTCCACACACCTTCACCTGTACGTCATAACCACTGTGTGTGGACTGGGGTGGTTATTACCAGTTTGAGGTTAGGAGGGAAGATGGTAAAGCACAAGGGTAAAGCAACTTGCCCGAAGTCACAAGGGCAAAAAGGGGTGATAGGTGATTGCCCAAGGTCTCCCCCCACATACACCATAGCGAGTGGCACAGTCTTTGGACATCAGGCTCTAATAGTTTGCCTGTCACGATGCACTGGTAATACCTACTCTAGGCACTCCGGCTCTACAGATAGCATTTCAGCTATGCCTTCTCTCCTAAGATCTTAGTGAACCATCAGGAAGGGACTAGTGAAAAATGGGAGCCCAAGAGGGATATCTCCTTCCCGGTGTAAAGTCATCTCTTTACAGAGCTTGAATTAGGAATATTATCCACCAGGATTCTGGCAGGGAACATATAGCACTCTCAAAATGAGTAAGTCGAGGAGCATTTAATAAGGAGACCACTTGTAGAGGGGACCTGAATGCAGTGCTCTGGGACAGTGGGATGCTTATACCCCTATGGGTGAGGGAGGGAGGAGAGGCCACTGGACCTGATAACCCAGCACCCTGCTGTAGGGCTGCCTGCCAGGATCCAAGATCTGCGGTGATACCATAGGGTGGGGCCAGGAAAATCAATACTTCTTCAGAATGTCCAGTTCTCCCCACTGGCAAATGGGAGCCAGGAAGCAAGGGAGCTCATTCATACATTCCCATAGGTCAGTTGCCAAGAGACAGAGAAGGGTAACAGGATTGGGAAGGCTGAATGGGGCATAAAGAAACCATCCAGCACAAGAACTAATTAACACAACACCCTGACTTGAAAGTACTGGTAGGCCTGGCCCAGAAAAATCAGTGGGTTTAGCTGGGAACTCAATTCCTGGTTGCCAGCTGATACTCCTCTCCATTTGATTAAAGGATACCTTTTCCTATGAGTATGACTCAAGCCTTGAAAAGTAACAGAACTTCACATCAGCTATAATTGTATGGATGGTATATTCCAAAGCTACCTCTTCATGGTACAGTTTACACTGCCTGACCTACTCTGTAAACACAGCTCACACCTATGTGCTATGGCTTTGACTTGGGAGTCAAGGCTCACACAATTTAAAGGGAATACAGCATAGAATAAAACACCTTATGGCAGGAATAGGATCTGGGAAACACATTTAGGGCTCTATAGCGATACCCAGCTATAGGTAGGAAGAAAGAAAGGAGCACTCACAAACCCAGTTATACAGCTCAGACAACCAAGCCTTGGTCTTCAATGAACCAATATTGTTCTCCTACCTTTGGTACTTACAGAAATAGCAATGCATTGACCCACAATGGAAAAATACTCCAGGATATTTTAGAAATCACATGTTCTTTCAAGTCTTTTTAGATTTGACTAGAGAACTCCTGGCTAAAAAAAGAATGAATCATTGAGATATATTCTGTAGGCATATCTGAGCTATAAATTCAAAATGAAAAATCAAAGTATTTTTTGAGTCTCCATTTCCCTTATACAGTACCATCAACCTTTACCCCTTTCTGAAGTAAGGCAAGCCTCCCAATTTTTTGGATAACCATTTTGTATCAAGAAAAACTGTGAACAAAATATTGATGATTAATCTCATACAGATAATAGTGTGATAGCTTATAACTGTAAAAATAAAAAACACCAGAGAACTCATGTTCAGCTTCCTAATTTTTATATTCATTCATACCATCTCTAAAAGTTTCCTCAGTCCCTGTGTGTGGAGCTGTGGGCAGAATAAGTAATGAAATTTAGCAAAGCAGGTGGAAGCTAAATCACAAAAGAGGTTTCTCCCACTTTCTTCTGTTTCTATTAGGCCATCAAGAGGCACTGAAAGCTTCTGAATAGAAAAGTAATTAGATTGCGTCATATTTTAGCAAGGTACACTAAGGAGATATACAAGATGAGCAGGAGAGGCAAAGCAGGAAGCCTAGTCAGAAGGCTGCTGTAACTTGCAGTTCAGATGCAATGATAGACAAAAAAAATTACCTCCTCAGACTAGATTTTTAGATGAGGTCTGCATGATGCAGCAGGAACATATGTCTTGAACACATGGTAAGGAAGGGACTCATGACCACTGTCTTAAGTTATTTTTCTCACTGCTGAGTCAAATTACCAACACACACAAGCTAAAAAAGGAGGGCTGTGGAGACAGCTCAGTGGTTTAAGTGCCTGTCTGGCAAGCGCAAAGGACCTGAGTTCAATCTCCAGTACCACATGTCATGCCAGCCCCAGATCCCTGGGCACAAAGTGTCAGCCATTGAAACTGGGCATGGCGGTACACACCTGTAATCGCAGTGCTCAGGAGGCTGAGACAGGAGGATCACTACAGTCTGAGCTGTACAGTGAGACCCTGTACCAAATAAATAAATAAAGATTTTTTTTAAAAAAGGGAAAGTTTATTTTGTCTCATAATTTATAGAGGTTTCTGTCCAGGGTCAGCTGAATCTAAGACAGGACAGCATGTCAGGGGACCATGGCAGAGGAGAAACAGTCTTATTGTAGGGCAAGCAGGAGGCAACGAGCAGCTGACAACATCACATCCTTTCCCTTTTACCCAGACTGCAAATTTTTCAGGTGTGCCACCTTTACACAGGGTGGGCTTTCCCATTATCCAATAAGAACTATGCTAAACCAATCAGTCGGCTAGTTTAATACCATACACTCTTATGTCCAGTATCACGTGTCCTGGATCAAGCCAGCTCTGACAAGCCTCACCTATGAGTGCATGAAGCTTTGGGGAGACAATTAAATACAAGAGCCACATTTTGAGCAATTCACAAGAGCGAGCTGTGCTAGTCCCAGAGTCTAGTCTCAGAGACTGCTACCCAATGGTGCCAATACTTGAGAATCTGGGGTGGGGGATTCTATGGTTAGGGAGTGAGAAGGGACCTTCTCATCCCTCACACAGGTCCCTCACCTTTGTAAGTTATCACCTGTCAATGAGCCTTTTTTTTCCCTCCATGGAAAACTCACATTGTGAAGCCTGGGTGAAATTAATATCCTAGGATCTCAGATGCACAGGGAGGGTCATTTCCTCTAAAGCCTGATGGAGTTCACTACTGCTTCTAGGTGCCAGAGAAGGAACGAAGTACAGACTCCTCCTAGGGAATTACTGCTAAGCAGCCAAAAACAGGTAACCCATAATCAGCTCAGCTCTTCTCAGGAATCTAGCTTTCTTCTCTACTTAAATTGCAAATGTCACAAAATCAAGTTCAAAGTTTCGGCAAAGGTCTATCCTATTGGCAGTCAGCCCATAGAGCTATGCATTTATTGGTAAGGAGATATGTCAACCAGCCCTCCATCCCTGGACAGCTAAAGAAGTCCTAAAGCCACAACGTATGTGACAGGGATCCTGTGAGGAAGGCAGCAGCCTCGGTTATTTTCTGCTTAAACGGTTATAGTCCTTGCATGGGCAACCAGTAACCTAGTGGCAGTGGTGATGAAGGCTGGCTTACTGACCGGCATCAGTCAGAAGCATCTGTACATGGAATTGGTAAAAAATTTGGATCCAGCAGTGGCAACACCCTGAGCCACTGTAGCTTCTCCAGGAAGGAGTATAAATGTAAGGTGGACAAGATTCCTGGGCCTTCATCCTAAGAGGCTCTGAGCCTCTTGCTCATACTATGTAGCCACTTCAAAGCCCAAACTTAGAGGAATCTGGTGGGAAGTGTCAGGTGTAACACTTTTTTTGCTGATTCTGAGTCCCTGAAATAACCCTTGTGATAATAAGGACAGCCTTACCTGCCTCTAACATTTGAACCTAAGGGCCCAGATGTATTCCTCACTATCTGAGTCAAAAATTACATAAATAACATAAAGAGACAAGATGAGCCATATGAAAGAAAAGACGAGTCATATGCACCAGTTTTCCCAATGACCTTTTCCCAGGTCATTGAATACAAGTTCTCACATTCTATTTTGTCAAAAACTCTCCCATTATCCTTGCCCTAGCCTCTAAAGTCAGCCTCACACCTCAGAGTTCAAAGCTGTTTTGTAGCAGCAGCAGCTATGACAAAACACAAAAAGACCTCTTAAATGAGTTTGTCCTGACAAGTGCCCCTCACCTCTTGGTAGCTTGAAAAGAAGGACGCACCAATAGTAGCTTCCTTTTTTAATGACAAGGTCTGTCTTGGAAGTGGGTTTTTAGCTGCCCTTTCTCAAGTCCTCTCCTCCATTTCTGTATAGAAGCCACACTTTCCACTGTACCCTGGGATTAGTAAACCAGTCAATTGCCTTGTCTCTCTAACACCACTCCCACTTTCAAACACCTGAGATACACCAAGAAATTCAATTTCAGAGGGATGATATTTCCTGGAGCACAAACCACACAGGTTTCAAGATGGGCAGTATACCCACTTCAATTGTGCAACACTATGCATTGCAGACTCTCGGATAATGCAGTGGGAAGGATGTGAGTACTTGCCACAGCTACAGGTCTCTACAGAAGAAAGCGATCACAGTGTGTTCTGCGGCCAGGGGGTAGCCTAGTACAAGACGGACTGCACTGTTCCTGAGTGATGGTTACTGAATGATTCAGACATTGTCTTTTAAGGAAGAGAATTTCAATGTGAAACAGCACTGACAGCAAAGACAGTAGTTTGAGTGAGATAACAGAAATAGGAGTAAAAGTAAGAGGAATTAATGGGCAAAGACAACTAGAAGAATCCTTAAGATAAAGAGCCATGGATGCCCAATTCTAAAATAAGGGCATGTTAGTAAGTCCCCAGAGCTCCTGGCATCCTGAAAACTGAGGTGTAAATGGCTCTGCTGTGGGATACACAGATCTATGAAACATGAATTCCCAGTTTTCCTATGTACCTGGAGACTTCCACAAAAAGCCCTATTCCCTGAGGCAAATGAGGTATACCTCTGTTAAGTTGAAAGAGCCTGGCTATTATTACTGGAGAAAACTGAGCTTCAAAAATATGAAATGACTTATACAGACATTGGTGGCTACTTGCTTACCCATCAAACATTTCATCTTGTCACTTCCTAACAGGACTCTAATCTGTGTCTCTGTCTCTCTCTGTCTCTCTCTGTCTCTCTCTGTCTCTCTCTCTGTCTCTCTCTCTCTCTCTCTCTCTCTCTCTCTCTCTCTCTCTCTCT